>NW_027518685.1:68217500-68817500 GCF_043159265.1 Tasmannia lanceolata | reverse complement strand
GAATTTGAGAGTGGTAAAAATGTGTCAATAGACACAGTTGCAGCTGGGATACTTGTAGCTCTCAAATTTTATTCATTTGTTTATGACTGGAGATTTCACGCAAAATAGTGTTTGAAGGTATGGTCAACTGATTTATATCCAGGTGACCTGGATAAAATTTGGATGCTCAGTCATGTACTGTTGGAATTTCATGGATTAACCATCATTGCTTGCTGCCCATTATTTTGTATAAACTGCTGCCCATTGGTTGTTTCACAAACAGATAGTTGCTGTCCACTGATGGTTCACTGCTTGCTGCCCATTATTTTGTATAAATGTTGCCTATTGGTTTGTTTCACAAGCACATAATTGATGTCCCTTGTTGTTCACTACTTGCTGTCTATTAGAATAAGAGAAGATGGGGTTTGAAGGAGCTAGGAAAAAGATGAAATGTGAATTAGATAAGGCTGTATCTATTGACGAGATTTGGAAAAAGTCGATGAAAGAGTCATCCTAAGTCCATCATTTAGAGGACTTGCTCGATCCTTGTAGCAATCCTTTTTCCCTGTTCCTTTTTGTAGAGACTAACTTAGTCTTTTAGATATTTTCTTGAGTCATTCATTAGTTTCCCTCTCATTGCAAGGGCGATGAAGGCGCTAGCCCAAGCCCATCCTTAGGGGACTTGCTCAGTCCAAGTAACACTCTCCTCTTTCATTTAAAAGACGTGCCCAGTCTTTTAGATGCATACCCTTGAAAATTAGAAACCCATTCATTGCAAGGGCAATGAAAGAGCTATCTAGAGCCCTTCTTAGGAGACAGGCCGTGTCTCATTCAGCCTAGTGGTTATCATCCATTTGGAGACAGGCTTTGTCTCATTGGTCATAGTTGTCCTCCATCTCTTTTAAGAGACATGCCTTATCTCATTAGCACATCCTTCTTAGAATTCCTAATTTCAGAGTCAGTCTTTAGCATAGGAGTCTGTCCTTAGCTAGAGAGTCAGCCCTTCAGTTTCAGGAGTCAGTCCTATCATCATAGGGGTTAGGATTCTATCCAACCCTTCATCAAATCGTGTGTTTTTCTATCCACTCTTGCAAGGTATAGGATGCTGTCCAACCCTTGCAGAGTTGTTATTCTGTTCATTCCCCGCAAAGCATAGGATGCTGTCCAACCTTTGCGGGATATCAGGAGTCTATCCTGCCCTTATGATGATAGGATTTTGTCCCCTTGTGTCAAAAACATTAAAAAACATTTGAAAAATCAAAAATCTCAAAAGTCTCGAGTCATTAGGAATAGTTAGGAATTTCTGTTCCGAACTACGTTCGCTTGATCCCTTTCAACAGGGTACGTAGTGCAGCTTGCGATCCACATCCCAAGTCCAGCCAAACCTTTAAAAATAAACATTTCAAACATTCCAAAAATACAAAAATTCTTCAAAAACCTTTTTCAAAAAGATCTTCCCCTAGAGTTAGGAGTCTGTCCTAGCTGTTTAGGTTGTTTAGAGTTAGGAGGCCGTCCTGATTTGTTTTGATATGGTGTGTCCTGTCGTGTGAGTGTCCCTAGAGTTAGGAGGCCTCAAGTTGATCGGTTAGACATCTAGTCGAACCGATGGCTAGACTAGGAAGCATATAGTCAGCCCATAGTTTTCCTTAGGTTGCACAGCCTAGTTACACATAGGATGTAGGGCCCACCTGCATTAGCTTAAGGCTAATCAACTTGCATTAGTTAGGGCATATAGAGAGTCCTAAAAATTACAATTCACATGAACTTAAGTGATCGTGCAAAAAAGCTTTAAAAATCAGTCGAGTCTAGTGGATTGAGTCTAGGATAGTGGTTCTAGATGGTTAGGCATAGTAGTTTAGAATAGGGCATCGAACTACGTTGACTCCGATTCTTCCCGAGGCCGGGATACGTAGAGCAGCTGGGATGGACGGCCATCTTGGTCCGAGTCAGGTCACATTAGAGTTATGACTCATTTTATCCAGTTATGTTTAGAATTGATTTATGTTGTATGTTTTGCTGTGTTTTCTTACTTTCATGTACAGATCCTATACCTTTAGCCGTAGCATGCATGTGTTTGCACACCAGAACTCAGACACCAATTAGGTATGACACTCATAACCTAGTTATTCTCAGGTGACACTTATTTCATTTCTTTTATGTGTGCTTGTTATTCCTCCGAGACATGCATGATTAGATAGACGTCTTCTCGGAGATATGTGTTCCCATTTCATATGACTTTAGCCCAAAAACTCTTCAAAATTAATAAATAAATGGCATAAGAGACCAGGTGCTTGCACTTGGGCGGACGAGGTGCTCTTTGGACCTTCCGAATTCGTAACCAGGCACGAACCTTCTTTTATATCTCTGGTTATCCGTTGCGACAGAGCATAGTATGGGATCCTTGGCCCACTTCCTTGGATGACGACTCTTCTTTGTTTAAGGTACGCCTCGAATCTGGGCTAGTCCCCGAATCGAGAGGTATCTCACCTTTTATCGCCCCTCATGCTGTGAGGGGCACATTCTTTCGAGAGTTCCTTGGTAGAGATCTCCATTCACGTGGATGATCCTGAGACTAGCGCGTGGGGGCACGTCCCCCCACCGCCCCTCTCGGATCGGGGTCCACAGGGATGACTAGTAAGGGATCGACTACCTTAATCAACGCGGGGGCGATCATGAGTTAAAACGGGTCAAGTGAAAAACGTCCTTTTCAGTGGTATCGCTGCTGTCAAAAATTACATACATAGAGTCATATCAGGTCCTATTATTGGGCCCGTATGAAGTAACCGATGGACTACCGTATTCAACTTACTCAAGTTGGAAAGACGGTGCCGGCATGTTAAATAACATTGCCGTTCTACTACTGTGGCAAAGACTCTGCTGGTATGTGAAATAAGGGCCAGGGAATTTTTTTGGTTCTTGGGACTTTTGTGGAATTTCTGCAAGAAACCCACGTTTGGTTACTGGTTAAATAGTGGGCCCAAAAAAATCCCACGAACTAAAATAACCCCGCATGAAACCCAAAGTTGGAAAAAAAATATATCCAAGGAACCAAAATAATCCCGCACGAAATTCGAGGAACCAAAATAACCAAAAGAAGAACTTTTTTCTTCCCAACAGTTCAAGCAACCAAACAGGGATTTTTATTTTACCGGGATTTTTTTCCCACCATAGTCCGGTCAACCAAACATGGGATTTTTATTTTACCGGGATACTTCCAGGGAGTTTTTTCCCCACCAATCTCCCAGGAAGTTTTTTGTTCCACAAAAGTCCCAAGATCCAAAAAACTTTTGGCATCCAAACGGAGCAAGCTACGGTTTCCGTTGGGGCCGAATCGAAGAAGGTCTTTTTAATTATTTTAAGGCACTACTGACTATCTTAATCATCAATGGGTCGATCAAGAGTTATAATGGGTCAATTAGAAAATGTTGTTGTTCAACCCGGGATCCCGTTAGTAGGCCCATTTGAAGGAACCGATGGATTACCATTACCGTATTCAACCCGGGATGTGGACTTGGCTTTTGCACTAGAGATAAGCCACCTCAGATGAATTAAATGAGAGGAATAATAGAATGAAGGGTGCCCTTGCAAAAATCAGCTCGAAGAGAGCCCCTATTGGTTGATTTTTGGAAAGTCAACACTTTAATTTCCTCTTTTTTAGGCGCATTCCACTTTTTTCGGCCCTTTACTTTGCAAATATCCACCAACAAGGGCACCCTTGGTGCTGATTTTTGCAAGGGCGCCCTTCATTCTATCATTCCTCATTAAATGAATTAAGACAAAATCTATTGAAAATTAGCCTGGTGGCTCTTCTGCGGTGTCAATGATCCAGACGGTCCGATGGATCGTCCGAATCCGAACGTTAATGAACGGGATCTAAACATATGAATAGGATCCATGGGCATATTTCGGATCTTCAAATCTGGGATCCGAAAAATTTCGGATTGTGTATGGGCACGCCACAGATGCCCATTGGATAGTCACGATCCAAAATGTTTTGCAAAAATACCCTCCAAATTTTGTTAATGCTAACCATTCTATGAAGGGCATTTTGGTCAAAACCTCTCTTATCATTTAATGAATATCGGATGGGAATGCGATTTCACTCATTTCATTTCATACATTTACGAATCAAAAGAGAGTTTTAGCGTAATTTATTCGCTGATAGTAGTTATACATTATATTCGTGTATGTAATTTTGATTAGTTTTATTGTTTACAATAGGGCTGCAACTCGAGCTAGGTTTTACCCGACCCGCATCGACCCAACCCGAAAATAGTCTGGGTTGGGTTCAGGTTTCATGGGTTTCGGGTTGAGCATTCAAAAGCCCGCATGAATCTCGGGTCGAGCCGGGTTTGAAGGGGCCCGACCCGACCCGACCCGAGTTACATAAATTATAGTATGTACATTTTTTTCTATTGTTAGTTAATAGTTAAAAGTGAAAACCCACGCACCCACTGTTATTGTATGTGAGTGTAATTTCTGCTTCTATGAGTTGAGTTAATTCAAGTGTTTGATTCAGCATTGTTTGATTGTAATTACAACATTGTTTGTTTACAGCATTGTTTGATTCAAGTATAATGTGAGTGTAATTACATCATTGTTTGATTCAAGTGTAATATGAGTGTAATTTCTGCTTCTATGAGTTGAGTTGCCTTGCCAAACAAGAATTTTCCTTAAAAAATTGCGCCAACGTGAAAAAACCCGACCCGACCCGAGATTTATCATGGGTAGGGCCGGGTTTGGGAATCGTGGGTTTTCCGAAAAAAAAACCCGACCCGACCCGAGATATTTCTCGGGTAGGGTTGGGTTCTCCAAAACCTGACCCGCCCGACCCGAGGTGCAGCCCTACTCACCTGCTTCTATTTTTCACAGAGACGGAGAGACAATATATAGAGAGACTAGCAAAAAACCCCGTGCGATGCACGGGCCGACAAAGAATTGTATAGACCACATCATAGGTTGATCTAAACCGTCCATGTGATGGAACACAACATAAATAGGTTGTGCCCCAAAAATCATTTCCATAGGCTGATCCTAGCCCTCCAATCTATAGAGGTTTCCATAATTCCTCTTCAATTGGATGGTTAAGATCACCCTATAGATTTTTTATTAAAAAAGCATAAAGGAAGGGGGTAAGATTGAAATTATGTGGCTTTAATGGGTGCCTTTGTTAAAAAGCATAAAGGAGGGGGTATAATTGAAAATATGTGGGTTGAATGGGTGCATTTGTTAAAAAAAGTCAAAAAAAGTGATGTGTAATTCTCATAGAATTTTCAAAAAATTCAAAAAATTCTCTTCTTTTCTCTTCTACTATATAGTATACTAGCAAAGACCCACCGTGCGATGCACGGCACGACAAAGAATAGTAAATTATTCGAAAAATAAATAAGGTAAATAATGGGAATACAGATTTTCTAATGGGAATAATGGGAATACAGCTTGTCTCACCTTATTGCATGGGCCGAGAAAGAAAAAGTAATTGATGAAAATATATAAAAAACAGAAATACAAATAAGAAGGCAATAGTAAAATCAACTCAAAGAAGCGAAAACGAAAAAAAGAGGATAATTGGGGAAAAAATGAAATAGGAAGAGAAAAGAAAATTAGAAAACAATACTAAAAAGTGGATGTATTACCCGGATCAGTCAAAAGAGAATAATGAAATGTGTGACTGGAGTAGTTTTGAGGCAATAGTCAAAACAACTAAGCAAAACGAAAAAAGAGAATAATAGGAAAAAAAAATAAAAATAAAGAAATAGGAAGAAAAAAAATAGAACAACATTCTAAAAAGTTAATGTATTACCCGTATCCGTCAAAAGAGAGTAATGAAATGTGTGACTGGAGTAGTTTTGAGCCTATAAAAACAACTGGCATTATCTAACAAATTTTTCATAACATAGGACATGAATCCCATGTTCTGAGGCCCAAAACTACTGTAGAAAAAGACAACCCCTTATGAAGAATCAGCAAACAAAACTAAATAACGTGAGTTTAGGAATGCTTATAAGACCATTCACCAAAATATAGTTTTAATATCCCTTAAGAACAGGGTTGTGAAAGAAATCATCTTAAAATGGATTGACCACTGTAAGTGGAAGTGAACCATAATATTAATAGCATTTTGACAATAATTCTCCATAATAAATAAGTTCCAAAAAGAATATAAAACTTAAAATAGAAAGAAAAAAATTTGAATTTTACCAAGAAAGATCCAGCTTGTGATCTTTCAATCTAGCGGGCCCAGACAAAATGGAGTGTATACAATAAGTCTATCTAAGATGGAATACTTGATAGTTAGTCTTCATAGTTCATTCTTTGCAAAGGAGTGGTGAAGCTGTCAAAGACAAATGCAAGTGATGTTGCATATAATTTTGCATACAGTTAAGAACACAATGGTTTTTATGTACACTCTCCGTACTGTTTTTATGTACACTTTCCAAAATTAGTGAGTCCGTATTATGAGACATCAAGAACTAATTAAATTGTAGATGAATATCAATGGCATTCAAGCAGGGTGAAGGTGCCATTATCTGTAATTACCTTCTTCTTTTCTTAGCTACACGGCAAGCTGATGGTAATTCTTATTCACAACGCTAAATTACGTAGAAAACAAAGTTTAATTTGTGGACATGCATCTGGGTGGACAGAGTTTAATTATTTTTCCACAACTCTAATTTAGAAAACAGAGTTTACATAGAAAATAGTATTTGGGATTTTAGTTGTGGTGTTGCATGCTTGAAAATGTTATTTATTGCTTGATATTCTACAGCTGGTTTTATGGATGAATCTTATGCACACATAAAAAAATTATTCTGGATGTAGTATTGAAAGATGTATTTGATGCTACAATCAAAGTGAATCGAATGAACTGAAGAAAACACAGAACACCTGCTATATTTTTTAGTGGATGTTAGAGAGGTACTTAATGATTTGCTGATGGACAGTTCTGTAAAAAAAAAATTGTTCTCGACTTTCTCACGGAAGTTTTTTGTCCTTCATATTTGGGGACGATATGTCTCTTTGCTGTGCCTTGTTTGTTGTGGTGTCGTTTGTTCTTCAGTTAATGAAGGAAATATTTATTTCATTTAGTTATTAGAAAAATTATGAAAAAATGGTGTGAGTTTCAGATACGTCAGTTCATATGTGCTTAGCCAATTTTCAAGCTTTTGTATTTTTATACGCTTGGTATAAAGATTTTCATCTCATCTCTTGATTAATAAACAGAAAATCCAAAAAACAAAAAACAGAGAGAGGGGGAGATAAAATGAGGGTTTCAAGGAAGAAAAAGAGGGAGATGAGTAACAGCAGATGGGGATAAGGATGGATGAAAAAGGAAAAATCTCTTACCAAATCCACAGCTTCCTTCAAAACAGCCTCCAAAACTTCAGCTTTATCCCCCATCTTCTCTTTTTCTCCTAAAACCCACTTCTAATTACACAACCATCACAAGAAGAAACCCAAAACCAAACCAAAAAACAAAAAAACAGAGAGAGGGGGAGAGAAAATGAGGGTTTCAGGGAAGAAAAAGAGGGAGATGAGTAACAGCAGATGGGGATAAGGATGGGGATACTAAAACCCACTTCTAATTACACAACCATCACAAGAACAAACCCAAAACCAAACCAAAAAACAAAAAAACAAAAAAACAGAGAGAGGGGGAGAGAAAATGAGGGTTTCAAGGAAGAAAAAGAGGGAGATGAGTAACAACATATGGGGATAAGGATGGATGAAAAAGGAAAAATCTCTTCTGCATAGAGAGACGTGGAGAAGCTATACACAGACTGAAAATGTACTTAGTATAAGACCGAAAAGAGAAAACATTGTTATACGGCTTATAGTTAATCAAAAGGAAAATTCCAGACTTTCAGGAAGGATAAAAGGAAAAAGAAAGGGTATTTTGGGCTTCGAATTGGTCAAAACACTGAATGTGATCTATAGCCTTTGCACGGGAAGAGAAAGAAAAACAAAATAATTATAAAAACTACTGATGTAGGAAACAAACCACAAAAAATGTAAGTTGAATATTTTTTCTTATGGGAAAATAGGATACAATTCATGTATCTACAAACAATTATAATTTTCTCAAATTTTGAGGCATCAGTAATCTAAAGATAGTTAGCAAGTAACATGCATGAGACCATGAGACCGAGGATGGTAGTTGAACATTATGATTAGATCATCCTAATCATTCCCCTTGTTGTATATTGGAGCTTATTGATCACTGGTAACAAAGTTATTTTGATATATCAAGGTAATGTTATATATATATATATATATATCGACCTTTTCAATGGGGAAGATTATTTTCGGGTCAGAAGCAAATTGTGCATTTTGTTGAAAGCATCATAATGTAAGTTTGAAGGGAAAACAGTGTGCCATTTTATTGAACACTCGAAATGGCAAGTAGTAGAAGATTATAATACTCTTTACTAATAATAAACAAACACACCTATGATCTATCTACCACTAACTACCAATTTTGATAGATTCTGTCTTTAAAAAGACACAATAATCTCAATTGGAGAGATGGCTTTGTTGACAACTTTATGAGACAAAACTAAATCATCCCTGGTGCTCGTGTCATGAGCCCGCTGAGAGAGAGAGAGAGCCATGAAAAAAGAACAGACCTGGGAACCATAGTGGTTATAAATATGTGAGAATAATAGCAGAAACTGTGATAATTTTCTCAGTTGAAAACCTCATCAGTACATTGGGTTTTTTGTTATGAAATTTCTACATTTTCACTTTTTTCATATGATTTTACCAAGACAGCCAAAGTTTAGATGGATCAAAGACATATTTGCGTGAAATTTGGGACAGATGCCTTGAATTGCATGACAACAGTGAAAGAAGGGATCAAATGGTGTGGCATTTAAGATCTAACCTTGCATCTTGAATGGACATAAAGATGTGTCAAATATCAATAAAAGCAAAGTGGAAAAGAATGGAGAAAAGTGATAGATGATTATCATGTTGTAACTGTGCTGGCTAAAGCATCGCTTGAAATATAGTGCAAAGAAACACATCCAGAGATTGTTGTTTAAAAAAAAAAAAAAAAACACATCCAGAGACAGGGTGAGCTTGCATCCACATATGAAACACTTAAGTTCCATGTTGTTTCTGTTAAAAAACAACAGGGAAGACTTGGAAGCCACTTTGGATTATCCAAACCGTCCATTAGATGGGCCATAGCCTAAATAGGTATGCCCCAAAATTATTTCCATTGGTTGATTCTAACCCTCCGATCTATAGAGGGTTAGGATCAACCCTCTAACATTCTGATTGGAGGGTTAGGATCATCCTATGGAAATGATTTTTTGAGCATAACCTATTTAGGTTATGGGCCATCTAATGGACAGTTTGGATCATCCTATGGTGTGGGCATACCGTACTTTTAATAAAGTGAGAGTGCCCTCTTAAGAGAAAACATTAGTGTTGATAACATTTCCTTCTTTATTTATTTTTATAGGCATTTGCTAGCAAACTTCTCCTATGCCACTTCTCGGCATGTGGCCATCAAGTAGTGTTATAACATTTCCTTCTTTATTTATTTTTATACGAATTTGCTAGCAAACTTCTCCTATGCCACTTCTCGGCATGTGGCCATCCTTGGTGCAAAGATGCGAAGATGCACACATGGAAAATGCTTGCTAGCAAAAGCAAAAATAAGAAAAAAAAGTAATCATTACCCAAAAAAAGTAAAATAGCAAAGTTATAAAGTTTTAAATGAAAAATTACCTAGAAATGGTTAGAAAGTTTGAAAATTACGAAAAAAATACGAACAAAATGTAGTAACATATGACAATTACGAAAAAAGCCAAAAATTCTACATGGACGTGTTAAATTGATAGAATTTTGCAGAAAATCAAAAAATTCTCTAATTTCAAGGGCATAAGAGGTATATATGTAATGAGAGGGTAAGATCGAAATTATATGAGTTGAATGGGTGCGTTTGTTCAAAAAAGTCAAAAAATGTGACGCGTAATTCTCATGTAATTTTCAAAAAAATCGAAAAAACTCTCCTCTTTTCATCCCAGCTTTATTGTAGTAGATAAGGGAGTTCTCATGGCTTCATCATGCCTCCATCCCTTGTCCCTGCAGTGCTATCACCGTTAATACGCAGAGGAGAGGATTAGGCAACATCAACATCCGGTGGAAGACTTCTCAAACAAATGATTCAGAGCCTTCTTAGGCTTCTTTTCTTTTTTCACTTTTCTACTTTCTGCTTCTCAGAAAAAAACTCCTTCCATTGTTGCTTGAATACGAGGGTTTGGGATTTGCAATCCTATTTCCTGTTCTCCCCTTCTTTTTAAGAAAACAAAATTCATCAACTTGCTAAACAGATTTTTATTTTTTTTATTTTCAAAGATAAACCAGCCAGACCACAGCAAATTTTCTGCAGTTTCATTGGAAACTATGTTTGCCCACCAAGCATTTGACTTAAGTCCCCATTGGCTTGATCACAGCGGGTGTATTTTTTTATCAATTTCTCCACAAAAGGTCTTTGATAAAAATGGATTTGGTCATCTTCTTAATTATTGACTGTGTATTTTGTGCATCTCGTGCAACTTTTATTCCAACTTTCTAGCTTTGTCTCGGAGGTCCTTAACTTTGAGCCTTTTCATCAACTTGAAACTGAGTCGGGTTAATCTGTTCTTTAATCTTATTGCCTCTTAAAGCAACAGTACGGAATCCCATTAGGAGGACGGTTTGATCCCATTTAGGGGATCCCTTTAGAGCTTGCCATATCTTCGCCTATATGTTTGTGGAAGCTTTAGTAAGCTTGGGTTTGGAATAGGGTAAATCGTGATCAATCTGCTCCCTTTTTTTTTAATGGCAGTGATCAATACCCCCATTGCGTCTGAGGAATATGAGGGCCTTGCATAGAACTAGTCACTTTATCAGTCACTATCTTCACTATTGTTTTGTGAGCCTCCTCATTCATGTGATGATCCTTCCTAGTGGGTTTTAACCAAGGCACTGTTCTTCTCCAACTATTCAATAAGGAGAAAGAACTGTTCCTCTATCTTTTCATTCTTTTATCTTTTTCATTGCACGGTTCCATTTGTGATTTCAATACCTTGGAAGAATCCTCTTCATTTTGCGACCTGTAGTAGAACCATTGAAGAATGACAATCTTCTAATCCTGTTTGCAACTCATTAATTTTTTTGTCTTAATTCTGACATTCATCCAAGTCTATTTGCAACTTTTTTATTGAGAACTCCATTCAACATCTTTTGATTTGCGAGTCAAGGAGCAAGTTCTGTGTGCTTGCCAACGAGTCTCTCAGGACTCTAGTTTTTCATCCCTCAGGACTGTCAGGCTTTCTATCATTGATCTTGCTTGTTCATACTCCGCAACAACATCGTCATTAGCATATTTTGTTTTAGACACTTGAAGCTGTAGCATTTCCATTGAATTTCTCTGTGGGCTAGAGCTTGGTTGCATTTCTGTAACTGGGAAAGAAGAAGATCTTCCGAAGCTCTAGTTTGAGCTTCCAAATTTGCTTGCAGCAAACAAATGTCATCAAGTAATTTGGATTTCTCCAACTACCACTCCTTCATACCAGCTCAAAATTGGTCTTGAAGTTTCTCACGTGCTTCCTCGAGATGTTTAAACTGCTCGTTCCTCCACAAGCTGCATCCAAACTTTCTTGTTTTCTGCAAAGGTTGTTTATCATTTTGATGCAGGAGCATCCCCTAGGCATTTTACATCAGCCTTCATATCTCCTTAGTGTAGTTGCATTATTAGAATACCTAGTGATTTTCTATCCTTTTAGTTGTCTTTACATGTCAATTTTGCATTTAGTGTATGTCCTTAATGGTCTTTTCCATATTAATTAAAGGTAGTTTAGGAAGTAACTTTGTATTAGGGCTGAGATATAAAGCCCCTCATTTTCTCTCATTTTGCTTAGTTTTTGGATGATTCGAGTTTTAGAGAATTTTCTCTTTTGAGAGAGCTTGGCTCCTCTTGTATTTTCGTCTTCTTCCTTGAGATAATGGAGTTCCAGGCTATTGAATGTAGTCTTTCTTCCATTTCCCCCATCTAAACTTGTTGAATGCAAGAATTTCATTTCGCTGACTCCGCGCTTGATTGAACCTCGTGCATCCCCTCGCTTGTGGAAGATCGAGCTCCTTATCCCTTAAAAAAAATCCCAAAAAAATTATAGGTTTAATTTCAGTACAATCTAGAAATTACTCCTCCGATTGTGCTCTACATCAATTTGGTATCAAAGCTAGGAGCGAGAATTTCTATGTTCTTGCCGTGTCTGGATTCGAAGAACAGAAGATCTGATTACAGATCTCAGGTTCTTCAATTTCTGTAGTAGTTTTTTTTAAGCTGATTCTCTGCTTCAAGCTCAAATCGGTGCAGGTGCAATCATTGTGCCGCATCGATTTCATCTCTTTTAGCTGAGCAATTTTGTTAGACTCTGGCGCCAAAGTTTAGAACAGCGGTATAATTGTCAAAAGGAAGAAGCAGAGATTAGCACTTATTGTCTTCCATACAACTTGAGTAGAGAAATTCCTTGGATATCTCAGCCGAATCTCACAGCATTACCTTCAGCAAATGTTAAGATCGGGAGTTCCATACAAACATCTCGTGTTCTTTCTTAGGCATGTGCGCAATTTTCCTTTTAAGGTTACTGTTTGATGTGTTGTGTTTGTAAAAAGCACTTAAAGAAACTGAATGGAAGAGAGCCAGAAACGAAGCTTATAGGTTTCCTATGTCCAAATCGCTCCCAATTAATTGGATGAATTGGGTGGAAATTCCCTTATAAAGTTCCTTGGTTTTTATCCAATTTTAACGATTAAAATCACTTGCATGTCACCTCCTGAAGGGTTCTCTTGTAAATTTGACCAGATTGTGCATTTTGGAGTTGCTTCCATCATTTACACACCTTGTTTTTGTTGATTGGCTCCAAAGAGATTGAAACAAAGGAACTCCATGATCTATGTCTGTCACGGTCATTTTCAACACTTGAGGAATTTCAAGAATTGTAGGGAACCAAGGCTTTCTTTTGAATAGATGACACTTTATTCTGTCAAGTGCATATGTGTTGTTTGTTGAAATGCATGTGGAATCCTATTTGGCACTCTTGAGGTTGTCTTTTACTCTTGAGCCCTCAGAAACCATCCTTGCTTGTCTTAAAGGCTAGTCAAATCCTCAAGAGGGGGTTAGGCTTAACTATCAATTCTTTGGTGGACAAGAATTCAGCCAAAGACCATCATTGTTTGTTATAGCTGCTGAAATTCCAACTTCCATGTGTTTGGGTTATGGTCTAAACCAATACACACAGCATGTTTGATCAATTCCATTGAAAGACAGCCCCTCAATATGAATTCCATTCCTTGCTATTTGCATCTAGTGGTATAAACCTTGAAGCCAGATGTTCTCCCTCTGAAATCTCTGAGATGAAAGGACTGCCGTGTTACACTTCTTTAATTGGTAAGGGAGCCTCTTTGGAATAAAAGAATTGCCACTAACTTTCAAGCCTGAATGCATGTTTAATGGCCTTGGATTATGTGAATGGAAAACCACTGTGAGAGATAGAATTCTATGAGAGCAGATTCTTGTTTTCTCAATTTGTAAACAGCAGCACAATAAGCCTTGGACTTTGAGCTGAGACTCAGTTCACTTTCTGCAGTTTGTGATTCCCAAGCCTCTGAACAATGCTCATAGATTTAGCTCAGGTTATGGTTTGAGCTTCTAATTTGTTCTGAAAGTTGCCACTACCAACAGACAATAGTCTTAACTGAATACCTTGGAACAGAATTAAACTTCCAAAAGGAGCTGCAACCTCTGTGATGCTCTAACCTGAGCATAGTTAATGTCCAATACAATCAGCTACAAGATACTTAACCCAAGATCATTTGAGTTGCTGACTTCAGAGTCAATCACAAGTCATTTGAAATTTCCTTTTGTTGTCTGAATCTCAACTGAATTCCAGCAGGTGCTTCCACCGGAGTGGAGTACTGATAGCAATTACCCCTTGAAGTAAAGAGGTGCAGGTTCACTTTCAAATGAGAAATCTGTTACAGTTCCCACAAAGAGTTGCTTCGTCCCATCTTGAGACTTTGCACAGGTCTAATTCCCACCATTGAGAATTCTTTGGTATCTATTGACAACCAAGTATTGCTGCTGAGCATGGAAGGCATCAAGGGTATAGCTGATGTAAAGAAAACTGAGAATTCCACTTTGAATTGCTTATGGATCAGCTGCTACAATTAAGGAAGCTGAACCTGTGAATTTTGAGATAGAATCCCTGCCTTGTCTTACGTATTATAACTACAAGTCTGAAGGGCGTACTTCATATATCTTCACCAACAAAGGGAATATTTGTCGCAGCGGGTTGTCAAAACAGAATTTCAGGGTTGCATTGCAGGTTTTGATTTTCAACAAGAAAATTCAGCTACAAGAAATTTGTTTCATGACAGCACTAGACTGAATTGTAGTTAAAGAAATAAGTCATTTGCTCTCTACTCCAACATTGAGCATTGATCCACACAACCATCTATGGAGCCACCATTTGTTCCTCATTCTTATGGCTATGGTGATGTTGAAGCTGAGTGCATGAGTTGGGTCGAGGCCCTCGATGCATATCACATATACTATGGCTTCAACCATCGTGAGACATTACGGCATGCCAGAGAGACTGTCAGACTAAGTGCAGAGTCTATGTGGATGCTCATAGAAAGAGAGCGTCGTGACTTGGGTAAACCTCCATTCCACCGATGGGAGCAGATCCGTGATCGCTTGTTGAGGATTTATGCTCCGGCAGAGTATCGACGACGACGTGATGAAGAGAGAGCCCAAGAGGACCAATGGGAAAAGTTCTTGGCCCAGCATCGCCGAGAACGGGAGGATCACCATAAACAAAAAGTTTATCTTGAATATTCCCTCACCAGACAGTTGCAGAGACTTGAGAGACAGACACATACATCTCGTTCTCCACCCCTAGAGAAGGGGAGGGAGAGGTTATGGCAGATACTGAGGATTTACATGGTCAGTTAGGAGAGGTTGTTGGAACCATCATTTTAGAGCCAGGCGGTGATAGTGGCGAGCTTGACATTAGCGTTATTGTTGGTACTAATGGTGAGCCTGTTGTTCTTGATAGTGAGGCCGATGATGACGACAATAAAGGGGCTATAACAGAGCATGTTGAGATAGCGTCCAGCGCATCGTTAGTGACCACAGTTGTAGATGAGGAGCGTACACTTGCAGATGTTGTAGGTGACATGACCATTACCACAGTTGCAGAGGAAGTCTTGGAAGATGGTGTTCATGTTGAGATGGTGTTGCCTATAACTATTACACCTGACATAGATGAGATGTTTGGTAAGATTACAGCTGGTTGGCATGACGGACCACTATACCACTGCCACTTTCAGCAGATGCTTATTTTGATATGGACTACTACCTCTCCAAATTGCCACATCTGTAGTGATGATCTCTTCTTGATGAGATTCATGGAACAGGCTGACTTCTATGGATTACTACTCTCCCTGAGAGAGTGGATAATCTACATTTTTTATCTTGGCGGAGTGCTTCCCCTGCAAGGCTGATGGGAACTCGAGGACGAGTTCTTTCAAGAAGGGGAGTCTGATGCAGGAGCATCCCCTAGGCATTTTATATCAGCCTTCATATCTCCTTAGGGTAGTTGCATTATTAGAATACCTAGTGATTTTCTATCATTTTTAGTTGTCTTTACATGTCAATTTTGCAATTAGTGTATGTCCTTAGTGGTCTTTTCCATATTAAAGGTAGTTTAGGAAGTAATTTTGTATTAGGGTTATGATATAAAGCCCCTAATTTTCTCTCATTTGCTTAGTTTTTGGATGATTTGAGTTTTAGTGAATTTTCTCTTTTGAGAGAGCTTGGCTCCTCTTGTATTTTCATCTTCTTCCTTGAGATAATGGTGTTCCAAGCTATTGAATGTAGCCTTTCTTCCATTTCCCCCATCTAAACTTGTTGAATGCAAGAATTTCATTTCGCTGACTCCGCGCTTGATTGAACCTCGTGTGTCCCCTCGCTTGTGGTAAGATCGAGCTCCTTATCCCTTAAAAAAAATCCCAAAAAAATTATAGGTTTAATTTCTGTACAATCTAGAAATTACGCCTCCGATTGCGCTCTACATCACATTTTCAGGGGTCAACAGTGGTTGATCCGCCTGAGAATGTTTAACAAAATTGGAAGTAGTTGTTATTTTATTTATGGTCTTCTTTGATGAATAAAACTGATTTTTCTTCCTTCCTATCTTGGGATAGTGCAACCATCAGCGACCTTTTAGGAAGGTTATATTGTTGAACCTTCAGAGGCAACCACATTTTCTAAGGCTGGTTTCTGGATATTCCCACTATCAACATTTCCACTTTCCTCGATGTGATTGCAGCTCATTTCTTTGGTAAGAACCCCACATATCCAGCAAACATAGCCTAAGTCATCTTTGGGAAAGCAAGAATGGTCACATTTTTTGTTCTCTATTGTGTCGATTCTTGGCCTTCTTTTTTTTAATAATCTTAGGACTTGTGACTTTCTTTTCCTAATACTAAAGTGAATGTAATTTATTATGTCATTTGATCATTTTTCTCTCTGGTGTGCAGGGCAATAGAGCATTGACACCACTTCGGTCATCTTTGGAGGAGTTGAGACCTCAATATTCCAATAAAGCAACTTCGCTGGAGTTTTTTTTTTTAATTGCGAAGCAAGCTGATTTGAAGGTGATCTTTAATCACAGATGATAGGCTGACATGGTGAGGCCTTTCGACGGATACCATACTGCATCGGCAGGGGAGCCCTACGGGGGGAACTACGCTGGATTTCGGTCACGCACTACTTATCAGCAGGAGAATCCTACGAGGGGAACTGTGCTGATTTTCAGTCATGCACCACTTATCGGCAGGGGAGCCCTACGGGGGGAACTGCGCTGATTTTTGGTCATGTTCCACTTATCGACAGGGGAGCCCTAGGGGGGAACTGCGCTGATTTTTTAGCATGCTCCACTTATCAGGAGGGGAGCCCTATGGGGGGAACTGTGCTTTCGGTCACGCACCACTTATCGGCAGGGGAGCCCTACGGGGGGAACGGCGCTGATTTTCAATCATGCACCACTTATCGGCAGGGGAGCCCTACAGGGGGAACTGCGCTGATTTTTTGGCATGATCCCCTCATCGGCAGGGGAGCCCTATGGAAGGAACTGCACTAATTTTCCGTCATGCACCACTTATCGGCAGGAGAGCCCTACGGGGGGAACTGCGCTGATTTTTGGGCATGATCCACTTATCGGCAGGGGAGCCCTACGGGGGGAACTGCGCTGATTTTTGGGCATGATCCACTTATCGGCAGGGGAGCCCTACGGGGGGAACTGCACTGATTTTCGGTCACGCACCACTTATCGACAGGGGAACCCTACGGGGGGGACTGCATTGATTTTCGGTCACGCAGCCCTACGGAGGGAACTGCGCTAATTTTTGGGCATTGACCATTTATGGACAGGGGATCCCTACGGAGGGAACTGCGCTAATTTTCAGTCATGGACCATTTATCGGCAGGGGAGCCCTACGGGGGGGACTGTGCCGCTTTATGATGCTTTATTCCGTAGGGGAACCCTTTGGGCGCCCCCTCTTTTTAGGCGACTGTGCCATTTAGATTTAATTTAATATGTTGGTTTATCATACTGATTTTTTTTGCTTCTTTTTAGGCGATGAATATATTGGGGTGGTTCTACGAAAAACGACTTTGTTTGCTCAAGCAACGGATCTTAGTACAATGTCCTTACCTTTTAAAGACCTTTTGTGGTCTTACTCTAGTGCCCTTACCTTTTAAAGACCTTCTGTGACCTTTTCAATAGCTGTAGCCAAGTTGTAACCAGTACGGGCGGTCTAAAGCTGCCCTTGTCAATGCCAGTAGGAGCATCCAAAACTAGTTTCATTTGCCTTTCCCGTCTTTTTGATCTTTGGATTTGGAATATTTAAGGAGTTGCCTAAGACAAACTAAACACAGTTTCGCTCTTTCGGTATTTCTTGTTTCCACGTATTTCCCATGAAGTGTTTCACTTGCTTCTAAGTTCCACTTAGATTTTATGTCCCCAATGTATGTCCCCTCAGTTTTGAGTCCTTGCTGATTAGTAAGAAGGATATGCCTTTGTTATCCCCTTCGCCTGGTCCGAAGAGGATTGCAATTTTGAATTCTTTTGCTTTCTGGACTTCCTCTCTCAAGTTTTCTTTACTTTCGCTTCTTTAACCGCATGTGATTTTGTAAAACATCATCCTCCTTGTACTTGCAACTGTTTATCACATTTTACAGCATCTTGAGGTTCATGTTCTTTAATCATTTCACAGCGGTCTTGAACTAGGACGTGCTCTTGTAGTACAAGAGATTCTGGTGAAGATTGTCCAGTCACCCAACCAAAGGTAAGTTCTCTGCTATCGCAGAGTTTGTGGTTTATCTGATGAATGTCCCCAATTTGTCACATGTGGCAGAGTAACACTCCAACCTTTAGTCCATGCAGCATTTCAAATGTCACATGTGGCAGGAGTAGAGCGCATTGGATCTGATGTTCAGATTGCCTTTGAGAGAGCAAATGGTTCTGTTGCTGCAACTGCTGCTCGATGTAAAAATTTCTACTTCAACTGTTGTGGGATCTGTTCCCTCGGTATCTATTGTAGTGGCATTTACTGCCTTTGTTGCCGAACCATAGGATACCCTTGCTGCTGCCGCATTTTATGGCCCTTAACCATACCCATTCATCAAACTAATTTGGGTTTAGTGGTTTTTTTTTTTCACTAGGGAAATCAGAATGAGATTTTCTATTTCGGCTTTTGGGACAAGCATATGGCTGTCAGGTTTTGTTGGAAGATGGAACGAGAATTTCTATGTCGGCTTTAGGGATCATATGCTTCTACATTTGGTTCTTACTGTTGAAGTGTGCGCTGTCTTTGATGGTGGCATGCCTTTCATATTATTTGCTGCTACTTTTGATTAGGCTGCATACGTGGATCAGCAATTTTTTATTTTCAGCATCTCTCTGTTGAGTATGCTGACTGTTTTCCTTATGTTTTTTATTGGAGTAACTTTTTCACCAACAAACCAAGCTTGGGACTGCAACTATTTCTCCCTTGTGAAGCAGTATTTCTCTATTCTGTTTTCCAACATTTCTAGCTGACCAGGAATGTTTTTTTCAATTTTTTTCTTAAATGTCTTGGTGTAGAAAAGTGACCCTGCATTTCTGAGTAGTCGCAGTCCCATATATTCCCATGTTTTCTGACCATATGTACAGTCCCATGTTTTTTCCTTGAATGTTTTTCTGAAGTGTAAACAGTCATCATCAGATGAGCAACAATTTTCGTTGTCAGATCATCAAATACAAGACCATTCATATATTCTACAGTATCGGAATCTGCAGTGTTAACTTCAATTGAAACGTTGGGAAAACATCCTGGACAAACATTAGACATCTATTGCTCTTTCAAGGACTTGGTTTCTTGACTAGTCCCTTCAAACCCTTTACCAACAGTATTCGCAAGTTGATCCTCCTTATTTTGGCGTCCAATAGCTCTGCTTGCCACTCAATCAAATGCACCATTGTGATTTCCAATGACTTTGCTCTGGACCTAACTTCCACTGAGCAGAATGAGTCATTCTTCATGGCAGCACGTCTTTTCAAGCTCTCCATATGATCTTTTATCAAATACTGTAACACTGAGTTTTGAGACTTGGCCGTCGACACTTGCCATATGTTCCTTGTAAGAATCAATAAGAATTTCTTTTCTTCTGCTTTGGAAACAACTTCCTATCAAATACTTTTGACTGAACAGCACAACTACACTTGCCAAAGGAGTATGGATGTGATTCTTTCTATCTACATTTCTCTTGCTCACCGGCATCAGATGTGCTCTCTGTTCCATTGAGCTCCTAAATTCATTATAGTCTCGTCCACGAGCCTCTGGGTTTGCACCATGTAGCAACTGTGAGCTTACATCTATGCCTATTTTATTTGACAAAGATGATATTATAATTGGTAAATAGATTAGATTTGTTAAAGAGCGGGCCGCTTGGGCTACTAATGAAGGCAAACTAGATCTGGTTGTTGCAAGAAGAGTGGAATTTATAGATTTGTGGACAACATGATCGACATGGTCTCTGAGTAACTGAACACAATGATCACTAGCTACAGCCAAATGGCTAGAATCTTCAGTATGCTTGCTGTGAAACGATGTGTTGGTTTTATCTAAAATAAACTTCCGCATTGGCTCTAGACCCTTGGGTCTTAATTTGTGTTAGAATCTTCAATATTCTTGCTGTGAAACGATGTGTTGGTTTTATCTAAAATAAACTTCCGCATTGGCTCTAGACCCATGCCTTTATTATTATTTGCTGCTACTTTTGATTAGGCTGCATACGTGGATCAGCAATTTTTTATTTTCAGCATCTCTCTGTTGAGTTGTTGGAGGGGAATTCCATTGAAAAATGGTCGATGAAGTCTCCATGTATTTTGGGCGCGTCAATTTTTCATGAGTTGAAGGCCCCGCCATATTTGACAAAACTAAGTTTTCCTCACCGTGTGAGGCTTTATGAAGTTGTTTTTTCCACAATACGTGGCATTGTGAAGTTCTTTCCATATGCAGCGATTTGAAGTTAACCCACAATATGCGGCAGTGTGAAGTTCTCCACCATATGCAGTGTTGTGAAGTTTTTTTTTCCTTTACCATACATGTTGTGGAATTCTCTCCGCCATATGCTGCATTCTAAAGTTTTCCCCCACCATGTGCCTTAGATAAACTTTGCTGCCTTAGATAAACTTTGCTCCACCATTTGTCCCGTTGTGAAGTTTGCCCCCACTATATCCAAAATTGTGAAGTTTTTTTTTTCCCACCATAGCCGACATTTTGAAGATTTTTTTGGCAATATGCGACATTGTGAAGTTTTCTCTACGATTTGTTGCAAAGGTGTGAAGTTTACACCGTCACTTATGGCGCGCTCCTTCCTTTGCCCGCTATGCGAGGGCAGCTCCACTATTTACGAAGTTGTGAAGTTTACTCTGCCATTTACAAAGTTGTGAACTTTACTCCACCATTTGCCGCGACGTGAAGTTTGTTCTACCCTTCCAGGTATTTTGAAGCATTTTATTTTACAATATGCGGGTCACACAGTTTGCCTTGGTGATGCAAACGGAGTGCTTGCAGGGGCCATTGTTTACTTTTCCTACGTCTTTCTACACCAAAACTTTAGTTAGGCAAGGGACAGTCAGTTTTTTTTTAGTTAGGGAACCTCTTAGACTTCAAGATGAGAGGAGAAGTGAGTCCCACTGGGCGTGCCAAAAATTTGTTTGCAACAAATTTCACATGCATGAAAAGGAAAATCACACACATAAAATAAATTGGGATCAGATTTCCCTCTTGCGAGAAGATGTTTTATTAATTTTGGTTGGGATCGTACACTTCCGGCTCTATTGGCCGTTAATTACATTTTTGGAAGAAGAAAACACCTCTGAATATCCATCAAGAGGTTCCCTATCTAAATACAACTTTTGTTAATTGTCCTCCAGAAAGAAGGATTTTTGAAGATCTGATTTTTTGTGAACTTTTGGGGAAATGTTATCTTTGTTGTCTTCCTCCTGGAGAAGAAAGATCTTCTCCCTTTAGGGAGTTTCTGGGAAGAGATCCTAAAGGGACCTTTAGAGAGAGATTTTCTAAAGGAATTTTCCTCTGTCTTTCTTTTTGGGAGCCTTCATCTTTATCATCCTTCTCCCGGAAGAGAAGGGCTTTCTCCCTTTAGGGAGTCTCTGGGAAGAGATCCTAAATGGACCTTTAGAAAGAGATTCTCTAAAAGGATTTTCCTCCGTCTTTATTTTTGGGAGCCTTCATCTTTATCATCCTTCTCCTGGAGGAGAAGGGTCTTCTCCCTTTAGGGAGTCTCTGGGAAAAGATCCTTCCTCCGTCTTTCCTCTTAAATCCTTCATCTTTATCATCCTTCACCGGAGGAGAAAGGTCTTCTCCCTTTAGGGAGTCTCTGGAATGAGATCCTAAAGAGACCTTTAGAGAGAGATCCTCTAAAGAGATGTTCATCTTTCTCCCGAAGGAGAAATGTCTTCTTCTTATCTCTTTTTTAGAACCTTTTGGGAGAAGCCTGCAAAGAAAAAAAAGAAAGCACTGTTAGCTAGTAATCTCTTCTCACCTTTCTTTTTCCTCCTTCCTCTTTTCTTCACGTCGCTTTTCTTTCGCAAAGATCAGATCCCTTTTCTAAAGGACTTTGAGTCTATTTATTGAACTCTCTTGAAGTGGTTAGCAATTGCCACCTCGCCCCTTTTTTTCTCAACTTCACTATCCCCACTTCCTTTTTGTGGAGAGTTGCATATCTCCTTTTTTTAAAAGTAGGTGACTCACTTCATTTTTTTTTGCGAGAGTTATTCCCTAAAATTTAGGGATTTAACTTTTTATATTTATCCCTTTTTACTTTAGGGATAAGGTGATGCGTAACCGCCCTTTTTCTCTCTCTTCTCATTTTTAATAAGGGATTTTACTATTTTGCCCTTGTTGTAAAATTTCAAGTCCAACAACGCACAACAATACAAATACACCATATAAAGTCAGAAATGGTGTTCCTCAATTTCGGACCATTCTTTCTTGTGGTGATCGAGGGTGTGTAGTCAAGAACGCTGTTCTTGTAGACCATCTAGAGGCAATCCATATGGTCCTAGTCCGACATGGACATCGCATCCCTCAAATTAAGGCCAACAAATATCAAAACTTTAGCTTCTTTTAGTTGAACATCATACGGGACCTAATAAATCAAGGGTTAGGATTATCTAATCATGTTTGGGAAAACAACAACAGGCCGGATTAGTGTTAATTTTGGGTCGACGAAATTGGTGACATCTACATGGCACAAGCAGGTCCAGAAAGTGATAAAAAAAAAATAAGGGTGACTCTTTTTTTGGCATTTTTCATATACAAATTTGAGTTTCCCCTTGCATTGAAAGGAGTTTGTTGTTTCGTAAAAAATGAAGTATTGCATGAGGTTTTATGTCTTGATCATTTTCTTGTAGGTTTATGTGGCTTGAAGAGACTCAAGGAACTAGATCTTGGCAATAACTTTCTTGACGATCAAAGTCTTCCAACATGCCTACTCAACCTTTCCTCCTTGGAACCACTGGATTTGTCAGAGAATAATTTTAGAAACCCATTTGGCATCTCAACAGGTACATAGTTTTAGTATTTTCTCATCCAAAGTGATGAAGATGGATGAAGTAGTTTTTTTCTTCACTTTCATTTCTCTCACTACGATAATGATAGCATAATACATTTGGTAGGCCTTTTTAGTTTTTTCAACTCTGCTTGTTTATAACATATTACAAAAAAAAAAGTTTTTCCAACTCTTTTTTAAACACATCAAATATATATATATATATATATATATATATTACAAGCCAAAGGTCATTTCTAGGAAACTTCAAGAGCGGATTTTTGGATTTTTGTGAATTAGTAGAAATATAATTATGGTTATGGGAAATGATATTTTCACTCCCTTATGTAAGTAATAGCACTACACCCTTTACACGTTTTTAATTGGTTGTTGAAAGCATTTTAGGAATGTAACAATCTTTAAAAGCTAATTAGAAAAGTGCAAAGTAAAAAAATCTAGTGACGTTATTAAATCAAGGTTGTGGGAATGTCATTTCCCAAAAATTGGCAGTTTACATTTTTATGAATAAATTGCAAATAAGCATAAAAAGAAAAGAAAGATTCTACTTTTTTGGCGGTTTTGGGCCGAAAACTTGCCTGAAATTTCGGTAATTTCAGCTGAAATTTGGGAAAGGTATAAATTTTTTTTTTTTCAAATTTCACTGTAATTGATGAAATTTCCGAAATTTTGACCGAAATTTGGTACGTTTCGCCAATTTTGGTTTCGGAATGTTTCAGTTTCCGTCTTGACTGAAATCCGAAATTTCGGTGTGAAATTTCGGATTTTGGACGAAAGTTAAAACCTTGCATCCATTGTGGATGTTATGTGTCAGATATATAGACTGATTATATATGGCATAACACACACACACTAAAGAAAGATAATATATGGTAAAAACTAGGCCCCGTGTATGGTCTATCATCACACTCAAAAGTAGCTTCATATCACATGATATAGGGGTGCAAGTTTGGCCCTGTCAGCCCTGACCCGCCCTGAGCCCGAACAGGGTCAGGGCTAGATTTTCTAACCTTGAGGGCGGGTCAGGGTTCATTTTTTTAAACCTTGACTCAGGTCGGGTGGGTTTTGGGTTAATGCCTCGGGTACCCTGACCCTGCCCGACCTTGAGTTTTCTATTATAGAATTGAACCATCTGTGCATGTTTCTTTTGCTAATGTTTTCTATTATCTTGGATTGATGTTTCTTTAGAATATTATTATTAATTGTCTCTGTTGCCCGTCATGTTGTTGAATTCATATTGTCTTATTTTGTTCCCTTTCTCTGTTTATTGATCATTTTGTTCCATATGATAAGTGGTTGCTTTATTTTTTGCACTCTTAACAGGTATTTGCACTAGGGTCAATTAGGGCCGGCCCTGCCCAATCAGGGCGGGCCAAGGCCAGCACAATACCCTGTAGGGCGGGTAATGGGTTGAGGTTTTCCGGCCCTGACTTAGAGTCAGGGCCGAGATAATGGGATCTAGGGTTGGGCCAGGGTTTTGAAAAACCCGACCCTGTTGCAGCCCTAACATGATACATATCTATAACATACCTTGCTCAGAACTTTCTACTATCTAGTCAATATAACACAAACTCATCAAGATATATATCATTTACCTTAGTCATTGGAATATAATTAAGGGAGATAATAAATTCACACTCCTTGTAGGATGATTTGCACCCCCCTTTAAGGTGAATTGATGTCAAAAAGCGTCAGACTTTAACACTTTTTTATGTCAATTCACGTTAAAGGGTGTGAATAATCCCACAGCGGGTGTGAATTTATCATCACCCCATAGTAAATCCACAAAATATGCCAAAATGGTTGAGGTCAAATTGTTAACTATCTATAGCCATCAGAATATAATATAGGGAAATATTATTAGCACTACTGTATTTTGATGATCACACTCCTCACTTTATTAGAAGTACGATATGGCCCGCACCATAGGATGATCCAAACCGTCCATTAGATGGGCCACAGCCTAAATAGGTTGTGCCCCAAAAATCATTTCCATAGGTTCATCCTAACCCTCAATCTGACCGATCAACTTGATCTTGATCAGATAGCTCATATCAAATCTGGTAAATTGTAAGCGCTCCAATTGCTCCTAGTGATGATGCGAAGTGCGCCAAAAGAGCGCCACTAGCGCCCTACAGGCCACGCCGCTCCCTCCCTAACTCAAATCGCGAGAGAGAGAGAGAGAGAGAGAGAGAGAGAGAGAGAGAGAGAGAGAGAGAGAGAGAGAGAGAGAGAGAGAGAGAGAGAGCAACCCATGCTCTTTGAAATTGAGAAAACTAATAAGAATAAAAAGTCGGAGAGAGAGAGAGAGAGAGAGAGGGCAACCCATGCTCTTTGAAATTGAGAAAAGTAATAAGAATAAAAAGTCGAACCGACCCCACTCCTCCCTAATTCCAATCGCTAAACGGTCTAAAAAATCAAATTGGAAGGTAAACAAAATATCTCTTGGACTTTATATCCTGTGGAGACTACTTTGAGTCATGTGGGCCTGTTATCAATTAATGTAAGGAAAGACTTACTAACGAGTGATTGTGATGGTGATGTGGCGTATATGACACGACATTGACTACTAAATTTTAATTGTTTAAATCTCTATCGACAAGACTGCTTTTTCACTAGTATACATTAAATACAGTCCGACCCACACTCCATGCTAGATACTAGACACAACCGTCTCATCTTCCAACGAAGGATGATAGGTCCCACAAATTAAGATTTTCAATCTTCTGGGAGATGATAAATTCGCATCCACTGGTAGACTATAACCTTTTTTACGTGTAAAAGGGGAGCGAATCATCCTACAAGGGGTGTGAATTTATCATCGCCCTTCTCTTATCCTTTTCATAGGAGAGAGTCATCCACAGGAGATGTCCTTTCATTTTCAGTTGGGTCTCATATGCTTTTACTAGTCACAAGCCATCAACGAGGGAGTATCTGGCTAAATATTTTGTAAAATAGTACTTATTGAATTTTATTAAAAGTTAAAATCTAACCATAAGGAATTAAAAACCTAAAATACCTTTCCCTTTAAATACGTCTGCTTGGCCCATCCTGCTAGCTGGCACTTGTTTTTGCTCTGCCCCATACAAATTTTGTATAACTCAACAAATAGGAAATTTATTATGAAAACATAATTCTAAATTTTAAATATGATGACTGTGCTTAGATACGAGTATTTTTCAAAAAAAGTCGGTCCACTTTGTTCAAAGATCCAAACCCTTCATATGGATTACCATAACATAAATATGTTGTGCCTCAATAATCATCTCCACGGGATGATCCTAACCCCGGTTCAACTAAGGGGATGAATTTTGGGGCACAGCCTACTTACATTAAGGTGACCCAAACAAATTATTTAAATCTAGACGAATGATAGCTGCAGGACTCCCTTGCATAAAGAGCTGGAAATGTCCCTTGATTTGACCCACTTCATTAAGTAAAACTGAATTTACTTTTTTCAACCGATTTGGCCGGTAATAAAAAATGATGTGATGAAATCAAGGCCGCCCTTGCATGTATCATTCCTCATAAATCTGTAGACAAACTTCGGCACAACTATTTGTTTTTAAAATAAAAAATAAATAAGGCATAACTACGCCTAAGCATTATATAAAAAGTCATTCCAATCTGATAATGAGTGTCGCCATCTTTTCCTACTTTACATGTGTGCATAATCCACATATAAATACTGTCCATGGGTTATCAACCTAGCATTCTGCATTAAGATATTGAGCAATCCAATGGATGGCCTGATTTTGAACAATTATGGATTATAAAATTGAATTTGGATCCGCTTTTGAAACAGATCCGAGTGGACAGTGGTGCCGAATGGAAGAAATTTTGGGTGTGAATTTATCAGGAAGTACCCATGAAAAAAATCCAATCATCATGTATTTCCTTTTTAGGGTCAATTTGTTTTGCCATAAAATAGGGGTAAAAGTTTACAGTCGTGAATTGTTTACTTTAAAATTTTGCACCTTATTTGTTTTTAGCTGTGCATAACTCGTTTTCTCCTTTTGAAAAATCCCCAAAGCAACTCTCTCATGACAAAAATACTCATATCTCATAAAAATAACCAAAGTACAGCTCGTTAAAAAAATGTAAAACCATGTGGGTTGTCCTCATTATCAAAACATTGTCGTGGAGATATTAGTCCCACCAGTTTTAAATATGCAGTTTATAAGAAGGCTATTGATTTTGGCACTACTGGGTTTTGATATTTGCACTAAGTTACCTTGTTTTTTATTTCATAATTTGCTTCAATAGCATTTTTTGAAATTGTGATATCCATTGACAGCTGGTTGAATAGTACAAGACAATGTGAGTTAGTGAAATTATCAAAACATTTTCCCAACCAAAATCTTTCTTGCATCTTCTTTAAATAAATAGAAAATAAATAAATAAAGGTTACACAAAATGATAATGAGTGTGAGACCTACCATCCTTTAATTATTGATGAGTGATTTAGAGTGTGAAGCACGCAGTGGAAGTATTATTCTCTTGACTCTCATGTTAGACGGATAGAAAAAGAAACCACCTTTCCTGTCACAGTTGTGGGTCTCACTCTTTATGAGATGTCACTATTACTACGCGTTTTTTCCCTTAGTTGGACATTTGGACGGTCTAGATTTATGAACGGTGAGGTGGCGAAGACGGGAAGACTTTGGATCCACCTTCCACCTTTCCTTCCCTACATATATCTATGTTTAAGCTTAGAGTGAAACTACAACCAAGCTTTTAGTTTGGAGATAAACTTGTTAAAAATATGAAGGGTTTACATGCGTATAGTATTGTTGGGGTGTTGTTGTTTGTGAGTGTGTGTTGCTGCTTTTACGGGGGCCAAGCATGTTTGGAGGAAGAGAGAAAAGCTCTCTTACAATTGAAAGACTCCGTCAACGACTATCCAAATAATGCTACTTATTCTGTCTTGAAAGATTGGGTTGGAGAGGATTGAATTTTGGGGCATAGGTGACCCAAACGAATTATTTATATCTAGAGGAATGATAGATGCAAGGACGCCCTTGCATAAAGAGCTGGAAAGGGCCCTTGATTTGATCCACATCATAAACTAAAACCGAATTTACAGTCTACTTACATTAAGGTGACCCGAACGAATTATTTAAATCTAGAGGAATGATAGATGCAAGGACGCCCTTGCATAAAGAGCTGGAAAGGGCCCTTGATTTGATCCACATCATTAACTAAAACTGAATTTACTTTGAAATCTGGTTGAATAGTACACGACAATGTGAGTTAGTGAAATTATCAAAACATTTTCGCAACGGAAATCTTTCTTGTATGCATGCGTCACAATATGTATATATATGCCATCTACCTTGTTCAATCTGGACCAAATCATCATGGCCCGGTTTGGATTGCAAGAATTTTATGAAAAATGGAAGGAAACACTTATCCAATTTTTCCTTATTTTCCATTGTTTGATTTTATATGAAAAAAATAACTTGAACCTGTTCAATTTTTGGTGAAAAACAAACTTTCAATTTATGATGTATTTTTCTAAATAAGCCGTAACCATATCATTTTCCTCTATTTTCCTGAAAGGAGAGCATCCCTCCAATCCTAACAGAGCCTATATTCAAACATATCCTAACGGTCTCTTTTGTGGATAATCCATTAAATAAATAGAAAGTAAATAAATAAAGGTCACACAAAATGATAATGAGTGTGAGACCTACTATCCTTTAATTATTGATGAGTGATTTAGAGTGTGAGGCACGCAGTGGAAGTATTCTCTTGACGCTCGTGTTAGACGGATAGAGAAAGAGACGACCTTTCCTATCACAGTTGTGGGTCTCACTCTTTATGAGATGTCACTATTAGTACGCGCTTTTCCCTTATTTGTGAGCTCAGCTTCTACTTTAGAGTTTAGACTGGGAAGACTTTGGATCCACCTTCCACCTTGCCAAGCCAAATGTCTCAAAAAATGTGGATTTTGGCTTGGAGAATAATGCCTTTTCTCTCTCTTTCTTTCTCTCTCTTTCCTTTTTATACTAGTAATGACACCCCTCCCACTACTCTACAAGGTTGGCAACCATGCACTACTTATCACTATTCTAAGAGGTAAATTCTAGGTAGATCAAATGTTTGTCTCCTCCCTATTGAGTAGTTATTGTTGGAGAGAATATGTCGGTGGTGATGGTGAGAAATAGAAAAGAAAGAGATGCTTCAAAGCGTGCTGTCGCTTTCCTTAAGATAATATTCGCCCCCACTAGTTAGTGTGCAAGGGGTATCAAGAATTTGCCTCCACAATACAATGAAGCCCGGTGTTATCTATATCTAATGTTTGTTGACGCTTTGCACTAAGCAGAAACAAACTCTAAATCACCTTTGGATAAACAAGTATTTGAGACACCAGTTAATGTTTTTGCAGAAAACAGTACAGTAGGATAGAATTGTGAAAAGAAAGCAAAGAACAAAGTTGATAAACTTTCAATTTGTGGATAATCGATCGGTAGGTTTGACGGGATTAGTATCATGGACAGCTCTGTAGTTTTTTGACGCTCTAGATTGAACAAAAGTGTCTTTGATCTAATTCTCATATTGTAATATATATACCTGCATCTTCTTTAAATAAATAGAAAATAAATAAATAAAGGTTACACAAAATGATAATGAGTGTGAGACCTACCCTCCTTTAATGTAAGGTGAAGGAATTATTGATGAGTGATTTAGAGTGTGAGGCACGGCAATGGAAGTATTCTCTTGACTCTCATGTTAGATGGATAGAGAAAGAGACGACCTTTCATGTCACGGTTGTGGGTCTCACTCTTTAAGAGATGTCACTATTAGTACGCGTTTTTTCCTTATTTGGACATTTGGACGGTCTAGATTTATGAACGGTGAGGTGGCGAAGACGGGAACACTTTGGATCCACCTTCCACCTTTCCTTCTCTACATATATCAAATTGGAAGGTAAACAAAATAATTATACTCTCTTGATCATACCCAAAATATCTCTTGGATTTTAGATACCGTGGAGACTACTTTGAGTCATGTGGGCCTGTTATCAATGAATGTAAGAAGAGACGAGTGATTGTGATGGTCATGGGGCGTATATGACATGACATCGACTATTAAATTTTAATTGTTTAAATCTCTATCAATAAGACTGTTTTCTCACTAGTACACATTAAAAACAGACCGAAGTTGAATCGAACGGCTTGGGAGTTGCCGAGCTGGGACGGTGGGAGTGGGAGTTGCGAGTAGTTTCCAGACAAAGGAAAAAAGAACTGTGTTTTTTTTTAGTGTGAAGTTCAAGTTAGGGTTTATATTTTCCCAATTCCCCCCCCCCCCCCCCACCAGCGTGATGGATAAAATCACCCCCCTTGAGTCATTGACATTTCCCTTTAAGTTTCAAAGGTAAAAGAAAACGTCAAAAGTGGAGAATTTATCCTCGTGCAGTGAAGCAATCTCACGATTATCATTGCCCTTACTTTATTTTTATATTTTGCTACTTTTCAACTGTTGTTTTCTAGAAAGGCATAGAAAAACTTTTCCAAAGCTTTTAAAACATGTAATTTATTTAGTTTTTTTTTATTTCAACTCATGGGGGGCAGCTGCCCCCTTATTACATATGTGGCTCCGCCCCTGGCCCTATACAAATTTTGTATTACTCAACAAATAGGAAATTTAATATGAAAACATGGTTCTAAATTTTAAATATGATGTCTGTGCTTGATATGAGTTTTTTTCAAAAAAAATTGGTCCTGCTTTGTTAAAAGATCCAAACCCTTCATTTGGATTACCATAACATAAATACATTGTGCCTCAATAATTATCTCCACGGGGTGATCCTAACCCCGGATCTGTTACATTACAGAAAATGATACAGATCTGAGGGTTAGGATCATCCTAAGGGGATGAATTTTGGGGCACAGCCTACTTACATTTAGGTGACCCAAACAAATTATTTAAATCGAGATGAATGATAGATGCAAGGACGCTCTTGTATAAAGAGCTGGAAAGGGCCCTTGATTGGATCCACATCATTAACTAAAACCGAATTTACTTTTTTCAACTGATTTGGACTGTTACCGAAAATGATGTGATTTACTTTAAAAAAGAACTTGAACCTGTTCAATTTTTGGTGAAAAACAAACTTTCAATTTGTGGATAATCGATCGATAGGTTTGACGGGATTAGTATCATGGACAGCTCTGTAGTTTTTTGACGGTCTAGATTGACCAAAAGTGTCTTTGATCTAATTCTCATTTAGAGTGTGAGGCACGCAGTGGAAGTATTCTCTTGACTCTCATGTTAGACGGATAGAAAAAGAGACGACCTTTTCTGTCACAGTCGTGGGTCTCACTCTTTATGAGATGTCACTATTAGTACGCATTTTTTCCTTATTTGTGAGCTCAGCTTCTACTTATATATATCTATGTTTAAGTTTAGAGTGAAAATACAGCCGAGCTTTTAGTTTGGAGTTTGGAGTTCGGAGATAAACTTGTTAAAAATATGAGGGGTTTACATGCGTATAGTATTGTTGGGGTGTTGTTGTTTGTGAGTGTGTGTTGCTGCTTTTACGGGGGCCAAGCATGTTTGGAGGAAGAGAGAAAAGCTCTCTTACAATTGAAAGACTCCATCAACGACTATCCAAATAATGCTACTTATTCTGTCTTGGAAGATTGGGTTGGAGAGGATTGCTGTCAATGGGGGGGTGTATCATGCTCTAACTCTTCATCTCACGTGATAGGAATCAAGCTTGTATATGCAAGGGATCCTTCATTAGGAATGTGGTATCCTAATGCTACTCTGTTTGCCCAATTCAAAGAATTGGAGTCACTAGATTTGACTTCTAATCAGATCGGTGGATGGGTTATGCCAGAAGGTAATACTCGTTTCCTCCAATTTTATAAAATACTTCCTCAAATTGCATAAAAACCCTCAATCTCTTTTCTTAGGCAATTCAAAGATATTGATGGATGTTTAGCAAATCAGGTTTTTCTTTTAGTTCATTACGGCATGAGGCCCATATATTTTTTATTATTATTATAAAGGGGGAGGAAATATAGTCATCAACACCTCACTCTCTCATCGTCTCTTCCTTTTTGCAGGGTTCATTCAAATGAAAAACTTAAAGATATTGCGTCTTGGGGATAATATGCTAAACCAAAGCAGCCAATCCTTGTCAGGTATCGAGTCTAGATTGAATCTTACAAACTCACACACATACAAAAATTCCAATAAATATTTAGTGGAGTAAGAGTCGATAGAATCATATTCTAATGACATGCTTTGGATGGAAATTGAATCATGTTTATGATTTGTATGAAATATCATCTATTCTTTTATTCTTTGTTTTCTCATTTGTAAAATGCTTGTTTTCACTATAATTTGCTCATTTCTTGCATGATTATGTGGTTTGAAAAACCTACTATATTTGGATCTTAGCTACAACAATTTTGAAGCACTTCCATCGTGTCTGCTGAGCAATCTCTCTGCATTGGAAGAATTGTTCTTATATGGGAATAACCTGAAAGGAGACTTACCTGGTATTCTGCATTTTGCCATTTCATTTCTGTGTTAGTTGAAGCAGTGTGAAAAATCAAAGAGTATATTTTTTCCATTTAGAATTAGTGATGTGGAACAGGTGAGTAGGAAATGGGTCTTAAGCTGAAAAACTTTAATCTCTATAAACTGAGGTGTTTTAGGTCAAAATTCAAGTTTAATTTTTAGAGAAACACCACACTCTATCTTGGAACATTGTAATGAATGAGGATTTATCAATAACAACTCAGAACCGATCGGCCGAAAAGAAACACTTAAAACAGAACGTTAACTTCAACTCATGAAAGAACATGTTTCTATTTTTCTTGGCCCACTGACCGCTTAGGGAAATGATCGGATCTGATTCTGATCACTATGGATGCAGAACTGATTTAGTAGGTGGAAGATAAAGGAGATTCCTTAATTTCTCTTCACACTTGTCATCTGAACATAGAAATGACATGAGATGGGAAAGATCCTTGCAGATTCAAAGTTACTTGAAAGAGAAATTTTACAAGCGTGGGACTGATTACATTCAAAGAAATTCAAGATAAAGGAGATGAAATGAAGTACCTTACCTTTGAAAACGGCCAAAAATGAAACTCCTTATTTATAGAGGAAGAGCAGTCTACTAGAAGCTGCTGCCATCTTATGACAGCTCAAGCCAGCTGGCCTGCTGAGGTGGCATGCCACATGGCTTCTTGTAAGGCTCCCAATCATGTGATCCCTTCTTGCCCAAAGGCCCCCCTTCTCGCCTTCTCTAAGCTCCCAATTGAGTGACACATGGTGTGTTCTTGTGCTTTAACGCCTTTTAACAATCAGTCATCCCAACCGACTATGCCCTACCATCCTTTCTACCCGATATTGCCTCTCATATGACAACATTGACATTACTACATTTAACCCCCTGTACACATAAAGGAAAGTAAAAATACGACTACTCTATGCTAAAAAGAAACACGCGCTCCTCGAACTCTCCACCTTCAAAAGAGCATTCCCTAAAGCTCACGTCTTTCTCCAAGCAGACTCGACACAGGTTCTGGATGCCCTTCGCCCGGAGCAGATCTGTGTCAACACCTTGCCTCGTTGTCAATGGTGTATCCACCTGGCTACTTCTGATAGTGCATTGTCTTTATCTCCGTCTTGAATTTCAAGTAAGTTTTATGTCCCAAGGCTATCCTCACGAATCAAATGTTTTTTCCATAATGTTCTATCATGATCCAGAAAAGGATCGTGAATGAAAAGCTCTATTAAGTCAAAATGGTCCCTTGTCATCCCAAGATCCAGGACATCCACTGCCCACACCCCTGGGCACAATATGGTCGTCCTCTGCAAATGCCATCCATTCTCCATCATCCTCTATGAAGTGTTCCTTGTATCTACGACGTCAGACTGACAATCCTCCCAAATCTCAACTTGTGTACCACTATCCTCACAAATCTCACTTTGTGTGTCAAACTCCCCTGTCTCCACACAAGAATCTATCATCAACCTGCTCATTGTACACACATCAATTGATGTAGATTGCCACGTTTAGATCAAATTGTCATACTAGTTCCCAAAGGTCTGCGGAAAACTCTGAAGATCTGATCTTCAAGACTTGGATCTAAATGCACAGCTTTCAACAACAGTGATGAAGTTTGATCTACTCACTCTTCATAAATGAGTTTTAGAATTCTGGTCAGGCTGAGGCTTCGCTATCTCTATATTCTTTGTGAAATTAATGCTGATGAATGTATAATACTGCTCAGATTGAAGATTCTTCTAACCAAGGACTTTTGATTCTTTGGGATTCATTTGTGTTTCAATGATGGAAGATGCAAAGCAATCTCAGATTTGCAAGCTCCAGGTTGAAACAAACTCCTCCAATGATTGCTCCTTAGTAAACTCAATTTGGCTAGATCCACTCACTTGTTGTTTGACAATAGCTAGCTGGATTGGAGTTCAGCGAGGTTTCCTTCACTCTCTGAACTGGTTCGAGTTTATTGTGAAGAGGAGAAGTAGATCCAGAGAAGATATTAAGAAGTATCAAATTGGTAACTGAATACCTTCAGCTCTGAGTTCTCCTGTTCTAGGAAACTCAGATCTAGCACTTGAACCCAAGTATTGGAGGGGGAAAAATACAAATCAGAGAGAAGGAGCAATAGGACCTAGAACTTGTAGAATTCCAGAGTGGAGAGCCGGAACTTGTAGATCCGGAATGCCTTTCTATTCAGGTGGACCGAAGCTCAGCTTCAGAAAACTATCGCCTCAAGCCAGGATACGACAAGCAGGTGGCAGCTCAAACTCCACATAATTGATTTTCATGATAACATAGCACGCTGTCTTTTCTCCTTCCAGCTCAAAATGGATCAAAGGTTCATCAATACCAATTCTCAAATACCTGTTTGGATCGAACAACCAAAAAGCATAGAATTTTCTCAAAAACAGAGTGTCGGTGGTACTCTGTTTCTGTGTTCTTCTAGAATATAAGAAACAAAAGTTGAATCCTTTAAGATCAAGTGGATTTGTTGTTTTGTAGAGATGTAAGAAGATAATAAGTATAGGATACACAATACTTGTTGTTAACAGTTAGCACTCTGTATTCCATTAAGACGAATTATCAGTTTTCCCAAAGACGAATTATCTGCCATGAAGTAGTGTAAAAACACCGTCGTTTTATTACCTCCTAGATGACTCCTTTCCCCATTTCAATTCTGTTCAAGGAAGGCTTTCGAAATTGCATGAAAAACATGAATAGATTCCTTCATTTTCTATTTTGATCTATTAGATCTTTATGAGGAAAGATCTCAGAGATGAAGTCCAGCAATGAAAGCAGAGAGGACCGAATGGATTGCACATCCAGAACAAAGCAAAAAAGAACACTTATGGAATCGAACAACGAGGCTCTCCTCCAATTTCTAAATCTCTAAAACTCTAAGTCTAATGAAAACAAAGAGAATTCCTCAAGTATCTTAATAAGCTGCAGTTCGTGTGACGGGGATGGTTTTCCTGGTATGATCCAAGGAAAAAAACAATGGAGGCAAAGCAATGTGTGATGCTCTGTTTTTTTATTCTATGAATAAATTCAATGGAAAACTGTAAAACTCTCAATGGAGGAAATATGATCGACCAAAGAAGAAGGACTTTGTCACTCCTTGATGTGCTTGTCATGAGGCTTTCCATTTGAGTTGCTTGTGGAGTAATCTCATATTGACCTGAACTTAATCCACAATACTAACAAGCGAATCATTAGATTATAAATTTCAATCAATTTGGGTTTGGGATCAATCAAAACAGGGGTGATAGTTGAACCATTGGGCTTACAAAATTTCCGCAAATTTGGTGAACTTTTCGACAATTTCTATGGAAATTTTGGTGGACATCTTTAAAATTTCGACGGGAATATTTAAAATCTAGGTGGAAATCTTGTAAATAAGCATGAAAATGAAATTTTGGAATTTCAATGAAACCGTGTAAAACAAATGGGTCATTGTGAATTTTGTTTCGGTCTTGGCCGAATTCCGAAATTTCGGCTGAAATTTAAAACCATGCCACCAGTCTGATGTCTTGGAAAGCAGCCCTCACTTCCGCTTTGTTAGATTCCTTGCTACCAAAAGGCCCAGGGAAGGCTCGCTTAGTATCACCAGTCTTGTCTCTAATAAGGCCTCCGATGCCGGTCAAACCTGGGTTGCCAAAGCTAGAACCATCGAAATTTAGCTTCAAACAACCGGGGTGTGAGTGACATTTTTAGCATTTTTCATAGAAGTGATATAGAAATTTGTGTTAGTATCTAAGTCAAATAAAAAATGTGGAAAATTGATAGTACCTCTTGCCATGATGATCATATTGACATTGCTTTATGATATGTGCTACTATTGAAAATGCTCCTATCTTAAAGCATTGTTGATCACTGGAATGATTTTGCAATATAGCCAAGTTATGATGCTCAGATCAATAGAATCTTTGGCCTTACCTTTGGTTTATCAAAGAAAAATCATAATAAAATCCCGAGATCTGAATATCTCTTGCTCCCATCAATCAAAAACCCATATTAATAAAAGAGATTACGGTTAACCCTCCTAGTGAAACACACCTTCCTTCTTAAAGTTGAACTTCTAATAGATTTAATCTTTAATTTATCTAAAATCCATTTTAGCAAAAATCCTAAACATGGATTAATAAAAAATCTAAGTGGCAATGTCGACTACCCTATTAGATCTCACGAGAGATTATTCCAGTATTCTCCCAGCGGTCCATATTGACACTGCTATGTTCTGGGTAAAAAAAGACCGGGCTTTGGACACTTTAAATTTCTGAAGTATGGGCGTACATCATTTCCTTTAACAAATAATCTCTTTAGTCTAGTCTTTCAGGGAAAATATACATTCATGTAAAGAGAACTAAATATATAGATCATGGCAGCAAATTCCCAAATAATGAGCATTACATTCCATATATCACGGAAATAATGATTTCCTTTTATGAGTACTTAATGTGGTGCACTCTTTATGATAAGACTAACTAATATCCATTCCATTCCAACTTTATGTTGTGCTCGTGGTTAATCTTCCTTTGACTATATCCAAATGTATAAACTTTACCTATGATACGAATCATCAAATTTAGTTTCAACATTAAAGTTAAAAGTGTCTCGTAATCGCGATCAAACACTAAGGCCCTGTTTGTTTTAGATTTTGAGAATGGATTGTGAGTTCAAAACTGATTACTGGACTAAAAATTAAATGTAATTTTGATTCCAATAATCAGCTTGGGACTCACAAACGATTCTTAAAATCCAAAACAAACAGGGCCTAAATGAACTAATCAATCCCATATGCTCTACATGCCCCTTATGTGATATGTATGAAAGCCTTCCTTTGTCCACTTGGTATGCGGCTATCATCACAATGTATATGTGCTTCACAGTAGGGGTGGACATGGTTCCGGTTCAAACCGAGGAACCGAACCGAACCAGCACATTTGGTTCTGTTCGGTTCGGTTCGGTTCCATTTCTATATGGTTCGGTTCCGGTTCAGAAATCCGGGAACCGGTGCAAATTCGGTTCGGTTCTGGGTTTGGGATCCCGGAACCGAGAACCGAACCGAGAACCGAATTGGTTTAATGTGATTTTTGCTTTGGATATTAGGGACTGTTTGCTTTGAATATTAGGGCCTTAATATTTCCCAAATTTGTAGTTCATGGCTTCATGCATTGCCAAAATTTGTGCATGATTATCCCACTTGTTTGTACTTCTTCATACTTCATATAAGTTTTGCATTGCCCAAATTTGCGCCTGTTACTGTTACTGTTACTGTTACTGTTACTGTTAGTGCTTGTAATTCATATATAAACAGGGCCATTGGTGAAGGTTGGGTAAACCCAGAACCGAACCGATTATATATGGTTCTGGTTCGGTTCGGTTCCACACATATGGTTCGGTTCTGGTTCCAATTTCAGGGAACCGATTATATATGGTGCGGTCCTGGGTTTAGCCCAAAACCGAACCAAACCAGACCATGTCCACCCCTACTTAATACCCAAATGATGATCCCTAATGTTCTCCCTAACAATATGATACTTTTAGTAATTATGCTTATTGTCATTGTCACTCTTCTTTCTCCTTAGAGTAGAAACCTACTGTAGCACTATCCCAATAAATAACATGTAGCCTAGAGATATAAGTGCACGACTCCAAGCCTTGTGATAAAATTCTGCAACCATAGTGCCTGTATCGCAGTCTTGTAGCATGGAACAAACTCTGCCTCAATACTAGAAGAAAAGATCTGACACTAATGCTTCATGTTTTGTATGAGATGAGATTTCCCTCCTTCCACATAAGTAGGAGGACATCCCTAAGGTAGACTTCATATAATCGAGGTATTGTATTTATAAGAGAAAATTAGCAGGTTAGCCTTTTGTGAATGATCCTTAAACAGAACATCGCTCAAACAAAACTTCAAATGAGTCTTACGATCAAGCCTAGCGTCAACATCATGTCATACATAGGGACAAGTAATATAGAAATTTGATTTTTTTTCTTTTGCATTGAAAGGAATTTTTTTTGGTAATAAATGAAATTTGCTCATATTTTTTTGCCTTCATCATTTTCTTGTAGGTTTATGCAGCTTGAAAAGACTCAAGCAACTATATCTCTGGGATAACCAACTCGATGATCAAAGTCTTCCATCATGTCTAGGAAACCTTTCGTCCCTGGAAGATTTAGATGTATCAAATAATAATCTTAGAAACCCAATTGGCATCTCAACAGGTACGGAGTGGCAATAGTATTTTTCTCATCCGACATGATGATGGTTGAAGTAGTTTTTCTCTTCACTTTCACTTTTCTCATAATTTCAAAGATAAGATGATGCATATAATACGCTTTTGGTATAGGCCTTAGGGTATCTGGGGATCTTTAGTAGCTGCACCCTTTTTCAATTTTCGAAAGGCAACTGATCAATTTAACTCATCTTGTCCACATGGATGGGGAGATCAGATAATGACTGTCGTTGGCGAAATTAACAAATAGGCTAGTATCATGTCTCATGGCGAAATGAACAAATTTTCCTTCCTTCAATTTTTAAAATAACAAAAATACCCATTAGATCAATTGTCTATTCGGTTTGAGCAAGAACAACATATTTTTGTTGTAAGGTGGGATCCATTGTTTGGTTATCCGAGCCATTCAATTCATGCTCATATGCTGGTGGATCAATGCCATCCAAAAAAAAATTTGTTTTTCTTGGACAAATTAGGCAAAAAAAAGGGGAATAAAAGGGGAAGAAAGGGAAATTGGGTCCGTTGGTGTGGCGATCAGAGGAGAATCTAAGATATAGGTCAAAATCCATTAGGCCAGAGAAAGATCTTGGGTTCGATGGAGACTCCAAGAACAAGATGAACCCCAAGGAATCCGAGATCAATAGAATCTTTGGCCTTACCTTTGGTATATCAAAGAAAAATCATAACAAAATCCTGAGATCTAAATATCTCTTGCTCCCATCAATCAAAAACCCATATTAATAAAAGAGATTACGGTTAACCCTCCTAGTGAAACACACCTTCCTTCTTAAAGTTGAACTTCTAATAGATTTAATCTTTAATTTATCTAAAATCCATTTTAGTAAAAATCCTAAACATGGATTAATAAAAAATCTAAGTGGCAATGTCGGCTACCCTATTAGATCTCACGAGAGATTATTCCAGTATTCTCCCAGCTGTCCATATTGACACTGCTATGTTTTGGGTAAAAAAAGACCGGGCTTTGGACACTTTAAATTTCTGAAGTATGGGCATACATCATTTCCTTTAACAAATAATCTCTTTAGTCTCGTCTTTCAGGGAAAATATACATTCATGTAAAGAGAACTAAATATATAGATCATGGCAGCAAAGACCCAAATAATGAGCATTACATTCCATATATCACGGAAATAATGATTTCCTTTTATGAGTACTTAATGTGGTGCACTCTTTATGATAAGACTAACTAATATCCATTCCATTCCAACTTTATGTTGTGCTCGTGGTTAATCTTCCTTTGACTATATCCAAATGTATAAACTTTACCTATGATACGAATCATCAAATTTTGTTTCAACATTAAAGTTAAAAGTGTCTCGTAATCGCGATCAAACACTAAGGCCTTGTTTGTTTTAGATTTTGAGAAAGGATTGTGAGTTCAAAACTGATTACTGGACTAAAAATTAAATGTAATTTTGATTCCAATAATCAGTTTGGGACTCACAAACGATTCTTAAAATCCAAAACAAACAGGGCCTAAATGAACTAATCAATCCCATATGCTCTACATGCCCCTTATGTGATATGTATGGAAGCCTTTCTTTGTCACTTGGTATGCGGCTATCATCACAATGTATATGTGCTTCACAGTAGGGGTGGACATGGTTCCGGTTCGAATCGAGGAACCGAACCGAACCAGCACATTCGGTTGTGTTCGGTTCGGTTCCATTTCTATATGGTTCGGTTCCGGATCAGAACCGAACCGGTGCAAATTCGGTTCGGTTCTGGGTTTGGGATCCCGGAACCGAGAACCGAATTGGTTTAATGTGATTTTTGCTTTGGATATTAGGGACTGTTTGCTTTGAATATGAGGGCCTTATTATTTCCCAAATTTGTAGTTCGTGGCTTCATGCATTGCCAAAATTTGTGCATGATTATCCCACTTGTTTGTACTTCTTCATACTTCATATAAGTTTTGCATTGCCCAAATTTGCGCCTGTTACTGTTACTGTTAGTGCTTGTAATTCATATATAAACAGGGCCATTGGTGAAGGTTGGGTAAACCCAGAACCGAACCAAACCGAACCGATTATATATGGTTCTAGTTCGGTTCGGTTCCACACATATGGTTCGGTTCTGGTTCCAATTTCAGGGAACCGATTATATATGGTTCGGTCCTGGGTTTAGCCCAAAACCGAACCAAACCGGACCATGTCCACCTCTACTTAATACCCAAATGATGATCCCTAACGTTTTCCCTAACAATATGATACTTTAAGTAATTATGCTTATTGTCGTTGTCACTCTTCTTTCTCCTTAGAGAAGAAACCTACTGTAGCATTATCCCAATAAATAACATATAGCCTAGAGATATGAGTGCACGACTCCAAGCCTTGTGATAAAATTCTGCAACCATAGTGCTTGTATCGCAGTCTTGTAGCATGGAACGAACTCTGCCTCAATACTAGAAGAAAAAATCTGACACTAATGCTTCATGTTTTGTATGAGATGAGATTTCCCTCCTTCCACATAAGTAGGAGGACATCCCTAAGGTAGAGTTCATATAATCGAGGTATTGTATTTATAAGAGAAAATTAGCAGGTTAGCCTTTTGTGAATGATCCTTAAACAGAACATCGCTCAAACAAAACCTCAAATGAGTCTTACGATCAAGCCTAGCGTCAACATCATGTCATACATAGGGACAAGGGTGTGGAATCAAGATCATTGATCTGGTGAAACATGATGAGGAAAACCCATATGGTTCTAGTCCCGTACCTAATGGACATCCCATTCACCCAATTAACTGCTATAAATAATCAAAGCTTTAGCTTCTGATAGAGAAAACCTTAACGAAGCCTAATACTCAAGTGCTAGGATCATTCAATCAAGGTTGGGCAAACAATAATGTGCCAGGTTTAAGTTCGCCAGTTAGTTAACGAAACAGATCACGTCCACAGGGCACAAGTGGAGGGCCCAGGATGTGAGCCCAGGAAGTTATATGTCTTCAAGGATGCGAAGAAGTGATAATGACTATTTATCTCGTAGACTATGAAAATATAATAAAACAAAGTTAACTTATAAGTAATCCAAAAGAAAACAGGGCCTAAGAATCACTGTTTTTTGCATTATTCTTATAAGTAATATAGAAATTTGATTTTTTTTCCTTTTTATTGAAAGGAATTTGTTTTTTGGTAATAAATGAAATTTGCTCATATTTTCTTGTCTTCGTCATTTTCTTGTAGGTTTATGCAGCTTGAAGAGACTCAAGCAACTAGATCTCCGGGGAAACCAACTTGATGATCGAAGTCTTCCATCATGTCTAGGAAACCTTTCGTCCCTGGAAGATTTAGATTTATCATATAATAATCTTAGAAATCCACTTGGCATCTCAACAGGTATGGAGTGGCAATAGTATTTTTCTCGTCCGAAATGATGATGGTTGAAGTAGTTTTTCTCTTCACTTTCACTTATCTCATAATTTCAAAGATAAGATGATGCATATAATACGCTTTTGGGATAGGCCTTAGGGTATCTGGGGATCTTCTGTAGCTGCACCCTTTTTCAATTTTCGAAAGGCAACTGATCAAGGCACAAACTTGTTTTGAAAAGGCAAAATGAACAAATTTTCCTTCCTTCAATTTTTAAAATAACAAAAATACCCATTAGATCAATTGTTTGGATCAATGCCATCCAAAAAAGATTTGTTTTTCTTGGACAAATTAGGCAAAAAAAAAAAAGGGAATAAAAGGGAAAGAAAGGGAAAGTGGGTCCATTGGTGTGGCGATCAGAGGAGAATCTAAGATATAGGTCAAAATCCATTAGGCCAGAGAAAGATCTTGGGTTCGATGGAGATCCAAGAACAAGATGAACCCCAAGGAATCCGAGATCAATCGCGGAGATCCTCTCAAACGACATTATTCCAAATCAACAGAACTTAAATCTTACTTGGATCACGATTTCCGTACTCCAAGATGGCCTTTCCACTTTCTCCCACACCAACACGCTACTTTAGGGCTGTTGCCCGATTAGATTAGATTAGATTAGATTAAACTCTAGAAAAACCACCCAAAAGTTGTATTTATTGGTGTTTAATAGGAAGCCCTAACCCAGGTTTTGCAAACAGACAAAAACACCCTCTTTGTCTAAAGAGGAGGACGAATTTGATTAGGGTACTTTCGGGCTTTCGGTTAGGATAAGCCTAGGCTCAACTTCTAATCCCATTAAAAAGGGTGGTGATAAATTCGCCCATTGGAGTCGGCATACGCCCCCTTTATCGCCTCTCTAATGCAAGCTAAAGCTTTTATGTGGCCCATCCCTTCAATTTTATTGAACAATATAAACACATTTGCAAATTCATATTTCAAAATAAAAGATCCATTTTTCTCGGAATAAAGTACACAAAACATAGATCAGAAAAATATATATTACAATAATGCAGGGAAATAAGCCACACTAAAAAGGGGAAAGAAGAAAAAAGAAAAAAAATTAAAGATTTTAGTTGGGCTTTTGTTGATGTATATTACACAAACACTACCCGAATCACGCACCACTCTTACTCCAAGGCTTGATGACAACAACGACAATGATAACCACGATTATGAGACGGAGTATAATAGCAAAGCACGTCCATTTCCGTCTGTTCCTTTGCAATTTCTTAGCCTTTTGGAGAGCAACCGTCCCAGATGAAACGTGATCCACCGCGCTCGAAACCTAAGTTAAAAGCGTACTTAGCAAAACGTGGTTCTGCACAACAAAAAGGACAGGGATGGGAAAAATTCGAGTTTAATACAATATTGGTTCAAAAAATGTAGTAAAAAATGAAAACACAAAAAAAACGCATTAAACGTGCTTAAAATATTTTCCACAGAAAATGGGGGTTTTTACTATAAAAGTTTTAAACAAAGTACTAACTCCATGCCAATAAAAAGAGATTTTTTTCAACAAAAAAAAAAAAACTCTCCTTAAACAGTGTTTCGTTCACTACGGTTAAAAGATACTGTGTAATATAAAACTTTGAGATTTCTCCCTTGCAATGAGAGCAATTTATTGTTTAGTAATAAATGAAATGGATTTTGGATTTTTATGTCTTGATAATTTTTCTTGTAGGTTTATGTTTCTTGAAGAGACTCACGCAACTAGATCTCAGCTATAACAATCTTCACGATCGAAGTCTTCCATCATGTCTAGGCAACCTCTCCTCCCTTCAAACCCTGGATTTATCATGGAATAATCTGACATTCACATCTAGTCCCATCTCAACAGGTACGGGGCAATGGCATTTCCTCGCCCAAAATGATGATGTGTGGAGTATTTTTTGACAGGATTTTATTATTTTTCTGTCATACTAACTCCATGCCAATAAAAAGAGATTTTTTTCAAAAAAAAACAAACAAAAGAAAAAAAAAACTCTCCTTAAACAGTGTTTCGTTCACTACGGTTAAAAGATACTGTGTATATGTAATGTAACAACAACCACCCGATAACAACAACTTTGAGATGATTTTTTAGCATTTTTAGTTTTATATTCCATTGACAGCAATTTATTGTTTAGTAATAAATGAAATGGGTTTTGGGTGTTTATGTCTTGATCATTTTTCTTGTAGGTTTATGTGGCTTGAAGAGACTCACGGATCTACGTCTCAGAGATAACAATCTTCAAGATCAAAGTCTTCCATCATGTCTAGGCAACCTCACCTCCCTGGAATATCTGGATTTATCAGGGACTAATCTGACATTCACATCTGGCGCCATCTCAACAGGTACGGGGCAGTAGCATTTCCTCACCCAAAATGATAATGTGTGAAGTATTTTTTGACAGGATTTTATTACTTTTCTGACATAATACTGCCCGCTTTAAGAAAAGTAAACTATAGATTTAATAAAGAAAATGGGAAATGATATTCCCAACCCCTCTTTTAAAATCTTTGGATCTCAAAACCCAGAGACAACCAATACAATGACTGGGCCATATCTTATAGGTATATCATCTCCACATGTTTAGAGGACTAATTATGTTATTACTTTGAGTGGTCATGGTTAGGGTCAAGCCTAGGGTCAACATTAAGTTCTACATATGGTCAGGGTGTAATCAAGACCGTTGATCAAGTGGACCATCATGAGGCAATCCATATTGTCCAAGTCTTATGCCTAATTGAGATCCCATTAATCAGATTAAGGCCTACAAATATTTTAGCATCTTTCTTGTTATGTTATTCTACGTACTACACAGGACTTTCTAGAAGTTGTTTTTTACCTTTTTTTTTTTTTTTTTGAACTGCTGAAAATTTATTCCAAGCAGCCACAAAAAACACAAAGAAAACACAGCACAAGAAATCTTATGAAACTATGAGGGGAGAAAATAAAAAAACTCTAAAGTTGCATGATCTCCTTACAAGATGGAACGGGACATGGTGACCCTTCACGCGATCAACTATCTCAAGTTCTCAACAATGAACTCTGAAATTCTCCATGGAGATGGAGATCTCCCATCCAGCCCATCGAGCAACCTGATAACAATTAGGGAGTCAAAAGTTATCTTTTACCCTTTTTTGGCATGCTAATTGGATCCAAAATTTATAATTTTTTACAAAACCCGTCGTATCACATGTGCAACCTGAATAGGTTTAAAGGGAACACAGTAAAAGACAGTCTTACCGGATTGTGTCCATCTATCCCAACTAGTGCAAGAGTCCTTTTGTTCCCAACAGGCTAGCCTACATAGTTGTAAACAGTTTCTAAACAGCCACTAGTCACCGAGAGACCAACCCTTGCCTTCATCAATAGCAGTCATCGTAGGAAGATGGGCACCCACTGCACACATGGGATGATCGTCGGACCCCAACCTCTCCTTGTACTTTCTATTGATGCCAGAATCCAGACTCGAGACTAGGGTGTTACTTCGAAATGAACGAGGTTATGAACACCCTTTCTTGGCTCAAGTATCAATTTTCCTTCCATTAGTCAAATAACACACAATTTCACAGACGGAGGTCCGCAAACTCCGTAGCGGATGCTTTGGCAAAGACCCAGAGTGAACCGTGAACCGTAACGATACCATTATTTAATACCATCTTAAACGTGCTTAAAACATTTTCCACAGAAAATGGGGGTTTTTACTATAAAAGTTTTAAACAAAGTATTAACTCGATGCCAATAAAAAGAGATTTTTTTTCAAAAAAAGAAAAGAAAAAAAAAAAAAAACTCTCCATAAACAGTGTTTCGTTCACTACGGTTAAAAGATACAGTGTATATGTAATGTAACAACAACCACCCGATAACAACAACTTTGAGATGATTTTTTAGCATTTTTAGTTTTATATTCCATTTAGAGCAATTTATTGTTTAGTAATAAATGAAATGGGTTTTGGGTTTTTATGTCTCTATCCTTTTTCTTGTAGGTTTGTGTGGCTTGAAGAGACTCACGAATCTATATCTCAGCAATAACAATCTTCACGTTCAAAGTCTTCCATCATGTCTAGGCAACCTCACCTCTCTGGAATATCTGGATTTATCAGGGAATAATCTGACATTCACATCTGGCGCCATCTCAACAGGTACGGGGCAGTAGCATTTCCTCACCCAAAATGATGATGTGTGAAGTATTTTTGACAGGATTTTGTTATTTTTCTGACATAAGTACCCGCTTTAAGAAAAGTAAACTATACATTTAATAAAGAAAATAGCATCTGATCAAGATTGGGAAAATGATAAAGAGCCCATTTTTGTGACTGTCAGCTAAATCAACAGAATTGATCAACTTCCACATGGCACCAGTGGGCCCAGAAAGTGATCAATAGGAAAAAAATCTAAGGGTGATTTTTTTAGCATTTTTCATATAAGTAATATAAAACTTTTCTGCACATCCAAACATGCTTTAAAAGATGATATAAGTAGAGTGACATGTGATATAGTATAACTAAGGCAGACCGGCAGACCATATTTGGATAATGCCATTACTCACTTTGTTTTGCACCTTTTATGAGTGACATGTTTATACCATCTTGAATATTGTAGTGTCATTATCAAAATACGGTAGTGCAGATATCAGTCCCCCTAAAATAATCTTCCAACCTTGTGACAATAGAATTTGGCACTACTCTGTTTTCATAATTGCAGAATCTCAGCTTGTATTTTCTTCCTTAATTGCTTTGAGTGCTTTTGGGGAACTATAATAACCTTTGACAGCTATTTAAATGATAAAAGACAAGATGAGTTAGTGCAATTATCAAAACATGGGAGTGTCAACATTAGTAGCCTAGAATATACACTAATACAATACCTAAGATGGAAACACAAAAAAATGAAAACACAAAAAAAATGCAATAAAAATTTTGTCATTTACAAAAATATAGTGGGGGTAATAAAGTTGGAAAGTTGGGCAAAAAATGTTTAGTAATAAATGAATGGATTTTGGGTGTTTATGTCTTGATCATTTTTCTTGTAGGTTTATGTGGCTTGAAGAGACTCACGGAACTATATCTCAGTGATAACAATCTTCACGATCAAAGTCTTCCATCATGTCTAGGCAACCTCTCCTCCCTGGTATATCTGGATTTATCAGAGAATAGTCTGACATTCACATCTGGCGCCATCTCAACAGGTACGGGGCAGTAGCATTTCCTCACCCAAAATGATGATGTGTGAAGTATTTTTTGACAGGATTTTGTTATTTTTCTGACATAATACTACCCGCTTTAAGAAAAGTAAACTATAGATTTAATAAAGAAAATGGGAAATGATATTCCCACCCCCTCTTTTAAGATCTTTGGATCTCACAAGTCACAACACAGAGACAACCAATACAATGGCTGGGCCAAATCTTATAGTCATATCATCTCCACATGTTTACAGGACTAATTATGTTATTACTTTGAGTGGTCATGGTTAGGATGAAGCCTAGAGTCAAAATTAAATTCCACATATGGTCAGGGGTGTAATCAAGACCATTGATCAAGTTGACCATCATAAGTCAATCCATACTGTCCAAGTCTTATGCCTAACTGAGATCCCATTCGTCAGATTAAGGCCTACAAAACATTGAAAAAGGATGCGGAACTTCCTTCACGATTTTCTCAAACATAACGGAATGTGTTATCATTTTCCTAACAAGAGGGATATTTTTGTCTTAAAAAATAATTATGACTGTAACGTTACACACATGACAAAGCATGATAACCTCCCTACATATTATTGTTATGTTATTCTACGTACTACACTTTTTATGAAGATAAGCAAAAAAATGAAAAAGGGAAGAAATAGCGAATGGGACCCCACGTTGGAGATTTGATGTATGAGGGCGTCATCCAGAGGAAGTTGGTGGTCTTCAGGGTCCCACCTTTGATTGATCTTATCCTTACATTTGATAGGCCTTACATTGAGTCAAGGTGTGAGAATATTATTTCCCAAAATATGACTATTTACATTTACACTAATAAATTGGAAAAAATAGAGAAATAAAATTTTATTAGAAACTTGTTTTTTAGCGAAGAATTTTATCTTGCCTCATAATCATACAATGGGGCTTCCTCGTTATCGTTTTGCAACATCAATCTAATTTTGTCACCATTTTCTCTCTGTCTTATTCTTACAGGGATTTGCAAACTAAGGAACTTAAGGAACTTGGATCTTTCGAACAATTCAATTCAGGGCATTCATCCATGTATGGAAGGCATGCATAACCTGCAAGTGCTTTATCTCTCCGACAATCGCGTTACAGGGAAGATTCCTTCATTCATTTTCAACAACCTAACGAAGATAGAGTCTATTGATCTTTCAAATAATCAGTTCATTGGTGTGTTCTCATTTTCTAGTTTTGCCAACCTCTCGAAGCTTTCAGATGTTGACCTTTCAAACAATGTCCAATTAGTGGTCGAAACCCAACATCCACATTGGGTTCCTACTTTTCAACTCCAGCGGTTGTCCTTAGAAAATTGCAACCTCAACAAACATAGCACTTGTAGCATTCCCACCTTTCTTTCTAGCCAGGTTAAGTTATTTCAATTAAATTTGGGTCATAACTCTCTTAAAGGGATCATCCCATCTTGGCTATTGTACAAAATGTCAATTTCTTTCTTGTGGTTGATGGGTAACTTGCTCGAAGGCTCAATTCCTCAGTCTACCCACAACACTACATCATCTGTCACTTTTCTAGATATCTCTGAGAACAATCTGTCTGAGCCACTTCCTACAAACATCGGAACACTCTTCCCTCAGTTGAATTACTTCAACCTATCCAAAAATATTTTGCAAGGTAGGATCCCGTCATCCATGGGTGAAATAATAAGCTTACAGGTATTGGATCTATCTTGCAACAACCTTTCAGGAGAAATGCCACATCAACTCACCAAAAGCTGCACTCAGCTGGTTTACCTAGACGTATCAAGTAATAGATTGCAAGGAGACATTCTCCCAGTTAATGCTATCTTGACACGATTGCAATATTTATTTGTCAGCCACAATAACTTCACTGGAAAAATTCCAACTGGCCTGTTAAATAGCCCTGACTTGATGATTCTTGATATGCGAAAAAATACCCTATGCGACACTATTCCTAGTTGGTTATTCTCCCTCTCAAAATTGGTATCAATTCTTTTAGGGCACAATTTCTTTCAAGGACACATTCCAATACAACTATGTCAACTAAGTAACCTCCATACCTTGGATCTCTCCAACAATTTTTTTTCTGGAAATATACCTTCTTGTCTCAACAACATAAGTTCATGGAAAAAAACAGATCAAATCCAAATTTCCAATTTTCAACTTAGGCTTTCAATTTCTTTCACCACAAAGGGTGTAACTTACAGTTACGAGGGCCTTCCTTTTAGCTTGATGACTGGAATTGATCTGTCCATGAATCAATTGGAGGGTGACATTCCATTCCAAATAGGAGACTTGGGAGAGCTTCACTCATTAAATTTTTCCAACAACCTGCTAACTGGCCATCTTCCACCATCCTTTCAAAACCTAAAAAGCTTGGAGAGTTTGGATCTTTCTCACAACAAGTTAGTTGGGAGAATCCCTTATGAATTATCTCAACTGGATGCACTTGGTGCTTTCTCTGTCGCCTACAATAACCTATCAGGTAAGATCCCTTATGAGAAACACCTTACCACATTTGGTAACGATAGCTACGAGGGAAATCCGGATCTTTGTGGACCACCACTAGAAAGAAAGTGCTCCTTGGAAATCCCTTCACAACCTCCTAGAGATGAAGGAAAAAATTCTAGGGTTCTTGATAATTCTGTGATTTTCTACTCATTCGTGGCAATGTCATATGCTTTGGGATTTTGGGGAGTCATCGGCATTCTCATCCTCAACAATAATTGGAGGCATAAATACTTTAGAGCTATGGATGCATATATTGACTGGTCGATCGAGAAGCTCTCAGAATGCCGCAGTTACTTGAAAAATTGTTGTTTCAAATAATGGTACAATTTTTCTTTAGTTGCAATGCAAAATGATTGTTGGAACTATTAATAAGCTTTATCTTGAGTTTTAAGTTAATAATTTGATATTTTTGCAATGAATGGCTTATGACCACAAAGATCAAACTGCCTACCCAAATCAATGGTGTTGATCACTCCATATCAACAATTATATGGCTGGGATAGCACAAAAAAGTAACTTCTTGAACTTTTAATAAATTATTGTTAGATAATCATCACCTGCGTTGTGAGGATCTCGCAGATTGTGTTGGATGTTCCTTGCAATCTCTTTAGACTAGAACATCCTCTTAGAGTGATAGCTGAGATATCTTCGCTATAATATATAGACATTTTACTAAGTAATTACTCAAAATTTCTGAATTTTTGGATGAATGGTAGTTTAAAAACTATTGACTTAGGAGGCGTGTCTCACGGTTCGAAAGACCATTTTGTCATCTTCTTCTCATATAATTTTTCCTATATTTTCATCTCCTACAATTGTGTTCGTTGCACTACCAACTACCAATGAAACCCAAAAGTGGAAGAAGAGGAGGAAATAGTAATATGTAGCCAATGGGTGCATATATCTTGTCCTAGACAATAAACAATTGACATGTAGTTTTTTTGTTTTAAAGTAGAAATTTTGAAAAAATAAAATTTGATACTTTCTTTTGATAGGGCTTTATAAACCCTGTAAAAATTTCTTTTGATAGAGCTCAATTTCCTCATATTAAAATTTTCCAAGTATGAAGAAGAGATCACTGTGTAAAATAGGGCTTTATAAACCTTGTTCTCGTCATGTTCCACAAATTGCCACATCCAATGTGGATGTTGTGTGTCAGATATCTCGACTGATTATATGTGGCACATCATACACACTAAAGAGAGATAATATATGGTGAAAACAAGGCCCCATGTATGATCTATCATCACACTCAAAAGTAGCTTCATATCACATAATACATATCTATGACAAACAATATGGAATACCTTGCTCAAAACATTCTACTATCTAGTTAATCCATATAGCACAAACTCATCAAGATATATACCATTTACCTTAGTCATTGGAATATAGTAAAGGGAGATGATAAATTCGAACCCCCTGTAGGATGATTCGCACCCATTTAAGGTGAATTGACTTCAAAAAGCGTCAAAAATCATAAACAAGTACCAGCCTTTAACGCTTTTTTGACGTCAGTTCACGTTAAAGGGTGTGAATAATCCTACAGGGGGTGCGAATTTATCATCACCCCATAGTAAATCCATAAAGTATGCCAAAATGGTTGAGGTCAAATTGTTAACTATCTATAGCCATCAGAATATAGTATAATATTATATCCACAACTGCACAAGATAACCTAGAGGTTGGCAGTTCAATCCCAGCTTACCTACCGAAAAAAGGAAAGTAATAACCTTTGCTTGCTTGTGAAAGCTATCGAAAACTTACAGAAGACTTCAAGCTCTTCCTAGCAGACTTGAAAACCTTTAGGCCCTGTTTAGATGGCAAGGATTTTGTGGAAGAGTTTGGAAAGGAAAAATATTTCTAAAATTTCCTACTTGTTTTACAGATGAAAAAGCTAATTGGAACCACCACTATTCAAATTTTACTAAGAGGAACTTACAATTTATAATAATATCCTTCCAAATTAACCATAATCATATCATTTCCATCTAAATCGTGGAAAGAAGAAAATTTTCCAAGAAAGTTTTTTCCATCTGAAATTTTTTTCTTACAATTCAAACAAGGCCTTAAGCTAGACCTAATAAGTAATCTTAATGACTAACTTAATACATTCCAAAGGAGGACTTCAAGGCACCTAAAAATACAACACTTGCTAACAACTAGCATAAGTCTGCTAACTAATGCTATTTGTTGAAGAGTCAGAAATGCTACACACTTTAACACCAGACATTATTACTGAAAGGATATTCCAAATCAAACCATATGAAACGAAGAATCCTGATCCTGGAGAGGTCATGATTAATATCGAAGAAGCTGGAATTGGTGGAATTCTTCAAGATGACGAAAGAATGGTTCTTGGTTTATTCTCCATTGAAGTCATGAAAGAACAATTTTTTGGACTAGCACTCTCATCCATTTTCCTGGGAGTGAAAATGGTGCAAAAATGGGGAACCCCAAATCTATAGATTGGAGCCGATTAATTATATGCGGTAGATGTAATTATGAGGAAAATCCAAGCCCCCATGGAAAATATCCCAATGATAACCCACATTCGAGAAATCCTCAACACTTTCAAAGCCTGGTGCATAACTCACGTGTCAATGGAAGCAGACTCGGCCGCAGACTTCCTCTCAAAGTGAGGTTGCCCATGCAAGGGAGAAGATATCCCTCTTCCCCTCATCCCTCCAATGCTCATGGAAATAATCCAGTCAGATAGGGAAGGAAAATTGTACTCTTGTTTATAATTAGTTCTCTACTTTCATGTGTTCGTCTTGTATTATTTCCTTCTATTCAATGCACTAGTAGGGGTTCCGCCAAACCCCAGCTCACCCATAAAAAAATCTAGTTACAATTCATTGTGGCTATCCATACCTTATTCGGTATGGTTTTCTTAGTGTGGAGATCCACACCTAAGACATACTTTAATTGTAGTTATCCACACTAGAACATATGATAGCCATCCTCACTAGCTTAGCTTTTCTCACTGAATCCATCCGCACTTTATAAAATACTCCGTGTGGGTGTCCACACTATAGTAAATTTTCGGTGTGGTTATCCATGCTAATAACATTTTAAGTATAACTATTCCCTATAGTACTTGTGATTGAAAATGAGCATGGGCTTTGGGATTATACTAATAAACGGCGTAACTGAAGTAATTGATCGCAAGAAAGTAATGTAAGAATCAAATGCTAAAGAAGTGACTTATCGACTTAGTTGAGGCATGAATATGAATCTGCTATCCATAAGGCAAATATTGACCTCATAAACGACTAATGGATGGTACATATGGATCGCCAATGTATGCCTCCAGGATACAACGACTCCGCTCCAGGGTTGTGCACTCACACAACCTGGACACCTTGAGAAAATGATTATGTTTGCCATGATTAAAAAATTGAACTGAAAAGGGGGCAAACTTAACAGGAGAAGCACGGAGAGAACAAACATATTCTAGAATAACTTTTACGTATGCTCGATCGAATATTTCAAAAAGTTAAAGAGATGCGATTAATGAAAAGATATGTTGAAAACTGTTTTGAAATGTTTCCATAACGATAGTTTATGCTAAACTAACGTGACCCGGCCGGAAAACTCGCTACTCAAGCCCCAGAATGATATTCCAAATCAAAGTAATTGAAAACATGCTACCCAAGCCCCGACGATGCGCCCCCTTCGGCACTGGGTTGATCGGCGTTTGGCTCCCAAGATACAATGATCCATTGGGTCTCTTCCGGAATCGATCTATAGGGACGAGGGTAAAATTCACCCTTAAAAGCTAGCCGTTAAGGGGAGGGTGCCCATTCCCTTATAAAGCCCATCCACATCTATTACACTTCCGATGTGGGATCTTTGCTTTCACGTGGATCCCCCAACAATCTCCCCCTCCATGTGGAGACAATGTGGGTACTACGAGATCTTCCCCAAGGGTGTCCACACTATCATAAATTTGCGGTGTGATTATCCATACTAATAACATTTTAAGTATAACTATTCACTATAGTACATATTTTCAGCATGATTATTCACATTTATGGCGTTTTCTTTTTTAAAAGTAGCTTTGTACACCTATAGTGAAAATTTTATTGCCTATAAGTTCCTACTTGTGATTGAAAATGAGCATTGGATTTAGCATTATACTAATAGATGGCGGAAATGAAGTAATTGATCGCAAGAAAGTAATGTAAGAATCAAATGGTAAAGAAGTGACTTATCGATTGAGTTGAGGCATGAATATAAATCTGCTATCCATAAGGCAAAATTGCCCTCATAAACGACAAATCGACGGTACATATGTGATCTCCAATGTATGCCTCTAGGATGCAACGACTCCGCTCAAGGGTTGTGCACTCACACAGCCTGGACGCCTTGAGAACATGATTATGTTTGCCAAGATAAAAAAAAATAGAACGGAAAAGGAAGCAAACTTCATAGGAGAAACAGGGATAGAGCAAACATATTCTAGAATAACTTTTACATATTCTTGATCGAATATTTCAACAAGTTAAAGAGACGCGATTAATGAAAAGTTATGTTGAAAATTGTTTTGAAATCTTTCCATAACGATAGCTTATGCTAAACTAACCTGACCCGATCCGGCCCGGCTCAGCCTGGCTTGGCTCGGAAAAGTAGCTACCCAAGCCCCGGAAGGATATTCAAAATCAAAGAAAATGAAAACATGCTACCCTTGGAGGAGATGCACCCCCTTCTGCACTGGGTTGATCGGCGTGCCGCACCCAAGATACAACGATCCATTGGGTCTCTTCCAGAATCAATCTATAGGGACGTGGGTAGAACTCACCCTTAAAAGCTAGCCGTTAAGGGGAGAGTGCACATTCCCTTTTAAAGTCCATCCACATCTATTACACTTCCGATGTGGGTTCTTTGCTTTCACGTGGATCCCCCAACAATCTCCCCCTCCGTGTGGAGGCAACGTGGTAACTACGAGATCTTCCCCGAGGGATATTTTACCATCCTTAGAGGCATACCGGGGTTACCGAGATCTTCCCTGAGGAATTTTCCGTCCTCGGAGGCACACAGGGGTTACCACGGCCCGGATTTGATACCACTGGTTGTTTGACATGGTATCAGATGCAAGGGTTTCGAGTTCAAACCTCCTTGATGACAAAAATCCATATGCAATGGCCAAATCCAAAAGAGAGGACACATATGCCACATGTAGGCCAACCCTAAAAGAGGGCCACAAGTGACGAGGGTGTTAAAGTAAAAAAGATTAAATAACACCTTCTCCAACCGCTTAAGCTTTTGAAACAACTGGTTGTTTGACACGATCCCTCGAACTCTTCACCACCCGTGTCATAAAAGATGATAAAAGATGTGACCAAAAATGTATCAATGGAGTTTATGGAGAAGAAAACAGATAGATGTTATAGAGATGAAGAGACCTCACCAGAAAGTGGTCGTTCTCCCTTTTTGAGATTATCGAAAGAGAGATTTTGTAGGGAAGAATAGACATGAAACGTCTCCACCCCTCCTAAAAACCCTCTTAACGTTTCCACTTTCCCTCATTAATAGGTTTTAATGTCTGCCACTGTTTCAACCCATAAAAAGTAGGTAGTAAATAAAATCTTTTGATTTCTTTAAACATTGAGAAACGTTAAAACCAAAATGTCACAGAAATCTAGCATGTAAACGAAGCAGAAGTGGGTTTTGATAAATGTCTTTTAAAAAGGAGAATAAAAGGGAAATGATAAATGCACCCATTTTCATCGCTTGGGACACCCGACTAGAGATGACTTGACTGCAAAGGGGCTGATGTATTTCACATTTAAGGAATGAAGTGACCTGATTGCCACATACAATGCAGCAGGATGTCCCAAGCGATGGAAAGGGGTGCATTATCATTTCCGAATAAAAGTGTCTTTCATTTTAGCAATTTCCATTTCCATAGGCCCTATTTGAATTGCAAGAATTTTTTGGAAAAGTATGGAAAGGAAAAATATTTCAAAAAATTTCAAACTTTTTTTTACACAAACCAACCCTATTCAACTTTTACTTAGGGCCTCTCAATTTCTGATAGTATTCCTCTAAATTAACCAAACAGGGTCATAGGAAAGAAAAAAAATTGAAGAAAATATTTTCATTCGGAAATATTTTTATTGCAATCCAAACAGGGTTTTAATGCTGGGCATCTTTCGCATGTGTATTTATTTTCGATTGAGCAGGGTTTGGTGAAGTTTTATTTCATTTACTTACATTTGCCTTGTACTTTCCTAAATGAAGTGTTCTTTACCTACATGTATCAGAAAATGTAGGTCCCACCCATATCATTTAATCTGGACCATTTAACAGATCAATACACTCACAGAATCTTAACTATTTCTAAAATGGCGGCCCAGTGCACGAGGCTCCAGCTATTTAGGGGTCTGGATAGGGCTAGATGTACGCAGCCTTATCCCTGCTTTGCAGAGAGGCTGTTTCCGTGACTCGAACCCGTGACCACTAGGTCACAATGGAGTAACCTTACCGTTGAACCAAGAATCTTAACTACTAGTTGGACACCCGTGCGATGCACGGGCGGCTCGAAAAAGAAAGCTTTATAATTTTTTTTAAAAGAAAAGAAAAACTTTTTAAAAAAGAAAAGAAAAGAAAAGAAAGAATACACATTCATAAGGAAGATATAGAGAAAATTTCAACAGAAAGCCAAAAGAAATCCATAAGAAATCCATCTAAAGAGGCAAGACATATTTCTTTAACCAAAAGTAATGAATAATTGAAATACATAATAAGTGAAATAAAGAAAGAGGAAATTACAGGTAGTATCATAAATATAAACACATAAAATAGAACATTAAAAGCTAAATCTCCTAAAAGAAGAAAAGAGAAGTAGGGAAAAAAGAGAGAAATGTCCCCGTAAATGCATCAATTTATCTAAAAGAAGCAAAATTAAATACAAAAATAAACTTCAGATCATCCACATTCAACTCATGTTTTCACCAAGAACGACACATTGTAAATACAAAAAATAAAAATAAAAAAATACTGCAAAAAAAAATAGTAAAATGAATCGAAAATGAAAAAAATCCAGAGGAAAAAGAGACCAAATAGAGATGGAGAGAGAGAGAGTTAGATGTCCTCTGAAAAAAAAATAGAAAGAGAGGAATTCAAAGAAAATAAATCGAGAATACAGAGAATATATATATATATATATATATATATATATATAGAGAGAGAGAGAGAGAGAGAGAGAGGAATTCTGATGTGCTCCGAAAAAACAATAGAAAAATAAATCGAAGATGAAAAAAAAATCCAGAGAAAAAATATTTTACCAAATCAGTGTGGTTTTGGGAGGTGGTGACCTAGGTTTACCATCCAACCCGTGTAAAAAATTTGGAACAACAAAATCACCAGAAATACACAAACTTCTTATCTCATATTGAGACACCCAAAAAACTACTTTGTCCATTTCTACCAATGAAAAAGTTTCTGAGACAATAACTTAGGAATGAGGTAAAAATATCATGACTCTAAAAAGAAAGCTAGAACCAAAACAAAAACAATAAAATTTGATTGAATGAAGGATAGGATCTGATTTACTAACAGATTCTTCTAAACATTCAAGATTCTCGTGTACTCAAAAACATATCTATCTAATTTCAATTTCTCAAGTCATGAAAAAAGAAATGCACAAAACATATAAAACCATTCCAGAAAAATCATACTCAAGATAAAAGACCTCATAATTTAGGAGAATTGGGTTAGATGGTTTAAATGAGATCCTTGGGCGAGCAGTTCTTAGCTCTTTCAAAAACGGAGAATATTTGTAACCAGCCCTTAATTCCTACATAATCTATAATTTTGATGTTAAGTGGAACCACTTAATTACATCTTTTAATCCCTAAACTAATTAAAACTCAATTTAGGAATATAAATAGGAGAGGAAAAAGATAGAGAGAGGGAGATATACCTTAAAGAGAGAAAAGAAATAAAGAAAAGAGTTGGTGGCTCTTCTCTTCCTCATCAATCTTTAACATTCTTCTCCATTAAGTAAGTAGCTATGACCTAAATTCCATGGATGTCTCTTCAATTTTCTGAATTTGTAATTGTTTCCTCATTCTAGCTTCTCACCATGATTCACCTTATTCAAACCCTGTTTGCCCAATTTCCAGCCCCTGAAATTTCATCAACCCATCTGTTTTGTCTATGAGAAATTTAAATACACCTAAATACAACAAAGGAAAATGAATTATTAGCCCTTAGTCTTTTCTTGGGTCAGCCTCTTTGGTGATTATATGATTGCTCTTTTGCACTAATAGGGAGCGGTACGAATATGTCATATGGGAATGAGGTGATGGCAGCATGCCCATATATGATATCTAGACCCTTGTTTCTTGTCATCTAGCATATATTGAGATACAGAAAGGAAATTAGGTTCTCTAAAATAATTCTAGAAAGCCATTAAAAAAAAGATAAGTTAAATACACAAGCTATCCCCCATGGTGAACAGCCCCACAAGAAGCCCCATTGATCAAAATGATAGTATCATTAATAGGGCCTAGTTAATGGTGTATCACTAATCAGTATAGGGCATCAGTATAGAGCATCAGTGGTTGGCCTGGAACATGGAATTAATTAGTTTGTGAGAATAATTGAATTAAACAGGGCAAAAACTATACACCAAAACAAGGTGTGTAGTAGTCTTAGCTGTCTAATTAATTGGTGCACATGGTCACCGACTCGTTGCATTCAAGAAGTACAATTGAAGACCGACCTCAAAATTTGCCCGATCACCTGCTCATGATTAATTAATTCGATCCGTCCTCAAAGTTGGAACAATTCTCTTGCTCACAAAAATATAAGCTTATGTTTGAAATAGCTGAGGATCATAGGCACATGGAGAAAATCTTTCTCAAATCCCCAAACAATGAGAGTAGCTGTTGGAGGTAATAGAAATAAGGAACTTGCTCATCAAAATACATCTAGCAAGACATTATAAATTACAAAATTTATTCAACTGGAAACCATTCAAAACCCATCTTGAAACGCCCAAATCATTCGACCAAAACCCCTTTTTGCTTTCATATCAAGCAAAACCCCTTTTTGCTTTCAAAATTTATTCAACAGGGAAAGGAAGTTATATATTTCCTCCTTTATGTTCCTTCGAGGCACCCCATTTCATGTATTTATGACTACTCGTTGCATTATATAAGGGGATAGCTTTGGAAATAAAGGGGGTGATTATATCATTTCCTCAAATACATAAAAAAGGCTATTGATGTGGGTGCTACCATATTTTGATAATCGCAAAAGCTCCACTTGTCCTATATTATTTAGTGAAATTATAAATGAAAATACGGTTGTGTTGATGTCATTCCCTGGAGTAGACTAACATAAAACGTACCCAAATAATAAACACATAAGACACCCAAATATGGATTTTTTTAAACCATAGGAATCAAGAAAACTTGGAAAATTAATCTACATGCTACCTTATATTTCAGGTCGATCACAATCACTTCTCACTTAGAGATTTTCAGGTTTTGCCCCACAAAATTTCTGGTTTGAATTCGAGGCAGGTGACGGTACTCTATTTAAGTGTTTTGAATAATTATTGACTTTAATTGTGCATGATAGGAATTATTCAGCGAGCATGAGATTTTTATTATTTGATGGTTGAAATGTAAAATCATGAAAATGTTAATGGTTTCATATCCTGATATGTTAGTGTTACTATAAAAATGAAAAATTGAAGTATAGAAATTGTTTAAACAGGTATAGGAATATGATTGGTAAATAGTACCAATACACTGGCAAAAGATATAAATGCATAAGCATCAGGGTTATATGGTTGTTTGGGCGGAGGTATAAGTCGTCCAGGAATCATAGAATTCCGAGCCAGTCTTGGGTTTTAGCGCACTCCCTTAGCGGTAAATGCATCATCTTAGATCTTGACGTCAAGAGGCGGAGCGGCTAGTAGGCGTATCGTAAAAAGTCCCACATGCCCACTATCTTTGGCAGGGGTAGTGGAACGTATTGGTGGGCGAGGTAACAAGCAATATGGGAGCCTGGGTACCATGGGAAAACTGTCACATGTTACCCATTTCGTAATTAAAGAAATTCTAATTTTTGTGTTACACATTCATAGTTTAATAAGAATTATAATTGTTTTGATATGCCCTGTGTAGTGTAGTTACGATGAATTTTTGGTACGTAGTTTCTCTTCTTAATTATCTAGTTGCCATATTCTTGTAGGTATCATTGTTAATCTATGCTTACAAATAGTTCAATTATGCATTCTAATATCGTAATTGTTTTTAGTACTTCTTTAGAGAATCGAATGACCATGTATAGTTCTATGAACTAACACAAAAATCACCCTACAAGTTCCGCAACTTTGGAGGATAACGAGATGAATTCAAATGGGGGTGAATAGATAAATGTACAGAGCGTTGGAATAAGACTTAGTAGCATGACGGATGTCGTCATTTATGTTCTTTATTTCATTTATGTTTGGTATTTAAAACTTGGTTAACTTGTCAGGAGTTTTAAATGAACTCAATTTGGAGGGATTTGATTTTGGATGTAGTGACATTTTATTTAGATGGTTTCATTTTAGTATGTTAGTATAGTAGTGGATATGGATATTGATGGTTCTTTTATAGTTTAAAAAGAAATTTCTTGGTAAATTTATTACAGGTTTTTCCGTCTTTTTGTGGTAACGGCCCGAAACGGTTTTGGGTCGTTACAATATTGGTGCAGTTTTTTAACTTCTGCAAGGCAAAGATCTGAAGACCTGTCCTTATAGTTTTTTAACTTCCGCATTCATCAGCTTCACCTCCAAGCTAGCTCCACATAGCATGAAGTTATAGGACTGCAATTGTGGAACGCCGAGATACTTAAAAAGAAAAAGTTAATTCTCACACCCATTACCCTCAAAATTGAGCAGACAGACCATGTAGTATGAGGTCTGATGTACAGCTCAATTGAGTTCATCTGCAACCTAATTCAAGTTGTCAAACTTCAAACATGTTGTCAAAATTCAAGAAAATAACAATCTAAAAAATAATAGAAACCCATTTACCCACAAAAAAAAAAACATATTAATTCCAAAAATAAAGTCCATAACAATAAAATCAATAAAAAGTGAAGCAGAGGTATCGAGTTTTTGCAATTACCTTAGAACCCTAGAAAGTCCCTATTCTTGATTAAAAAACCCTGAAGGGTAGGGTGCAGAGGACATCTAGCACACATACATATTGTGGTGTCTTCGACAATAGGAGAACGTAGTGGCTTATAGAGAGAAGAATTTGCAGTGTCGGTGGAAAAAATAAAAACGTAATTTATAAAAGGAAAGAGGAAGATCGAAATCCTTTTTTAGAATCTGTGGATAGCCATTGCTGTTTTCTATTTTCTTTTGATATAGGGTCTGTTCAGTTGCGCGCAGGAAACAGAAAGGAAAAGGAAATGACGTGGCAGAAGGAAATGGAAAGGAAAAGAAACTGCTAAGAAAGCAGTAGGAGTGCGCATTCAATTGCCAGGAAACGGAAAAGAAACAGTAAAGAAACAGCAGGAATGTGCATTCAGTTGCCAGGAAACGGAAAAAAAACAGCACAGAATATGTTCTTTACCACATATAAAGCAAGTTACGCCCCTAAGCCCTACAGAATATATTCTTTACTATATGTTCTTTACCATATGTTCTTTGCCCCATATAAAGCAAGTTTCGCCCCTAAGCCCTACAGAATATGTTCTTTACCACATATAAAGCAAGTTACACCCCTAAGCCCTACCAAATAGTCCACTAACACAAATAAATAGTCAAAAAAGCTTAAGAAGCATATTTTAAAAGCAATATAATGGAACCAACAAGAAAGAGGGACACCTATGGTACCATCGATGTCGCCGCCTATGGCACCGCCTCTGCCCTTTCATTTGGCATCTTTACTACCCTTTGCTCTTCCTCAACCCTTTCACGGCTCCAATATTTGGCTCTCTCCAAATATGTGGCTAACTGTGATTGAGCCTCCGCCAACGTCCCATATGAGTGATAGCATGCTCCATTAAATTTGTCAACTTTCTCATGGTACTTTGGCCAAGTGTAGTAAATCCCAGGCCGCCTGCCCATAAAGACAACATACTACTTCTGCTTCCCCATACTCACCTAACAAAACGACAACATATCACATCCAAATATATAAGATAAGAATATGACAGTAGGCATGAAATTCCACCACCAAAAGTTTACTACATCCATCAAAAGTAATTAACATCATTACAGATAAGTTAACTACCACCATCACTTACCTTAATACTACCATAACAAGATAACCACCATCCAAAATAACACAAAGACTGTAAAGTTCATATAACAATAACTACCACCATAACAACCAACATAAAGTTTATATCACCATAACTACCACCCAAAAAGTGCCATAAAAGTATTCTTCTATGAAATGAAAAGATAGAAGATATGTCGCCCATCGCCATCTCCTCCCTCAACCATCCATCCCCTGCCTGATGAAACGAGCCATCTTCCTTCGGATGTATGACCTCCTCTCGTCCTCCTTGTACATGATGAAAAGATGAGCTTGAGATGGATTTATCGTGAGGTACTCTGTGATCCTCAACAAGATCTCCAGCGAAAAACCACCAACTCCTCTAACAGCTTCGCGAAGCTGTGCAAGGTAAGCAGGGGCACTCGAACCTGTTAGCGCATCGGCAACCTTGTCCATGCTTGATGACAGACGCGACATGCTGTCCAAATGTGCCCCACCCTAGCGAGTCCTCTGTCGTCTTGTACCAACCCGCCTTAGGGGAGATGTCTCACTACCACCATTAATGGGATCTCCTGCCGGAGATGGTGGGCATTGAGGCATTGGGGTATGGCCATCTACGAAGTTCTCCCCAATGTTATCAACATTGACTAGCTGCGAACTTTCTACTGTTGGATCCTCATGTGTCCTAGACTTGGCCCCTTTCGCGAATTCATCTCCAAAGATTTTGCACATGTCGTCATGCAAAAATGATGGGTAGTGAAGTGTTTCTTATGTTTTATATGAACCTGTGACAATGAGCATAAAAAATAAGAAGATATTTGATATGATATTACTATAAGAAGATTGTATCTTGAGAGGAAGTGTTTCTTACAACGACGTAGTCATCGTAGACCTCTTTCTCGCAGGTCACCATTTTGGTGTCATCGTCCCAACCAAAATTGCTTCTACTGAGGATGATGCAAATACTCTTGTATGTTTCTTTCATAGTCTTTATGCGGTTCTTTATGTGCTCCTTGTTGAAATTGAGGTTGAAAAAGTTATTCATTGCAATTGCCGCAACTACGTAAGCGGGTTCCTTAAAAGCATTTGGAATTTTGTCATATACAATGTACTTGGAATAAGTGGAATCTTGTCAACCCTTGTCAATGCATCCGCTAGCACTCTCGAGTCGGAAGCCAAACCTTCCCATCCGGCTAGGATATACGTGAATTTTAAGTCAAAGTCACAGGCCGCCAAAACATTTTGAGCTATAAAATGCTTGCGACAAAAGTAGCTAGGTTTTTCTTTAATTGGGACTTTAGCACGTATGTATGTCCCGTCTATTGCACCGATGCAATCCTTGAAATATGGCATCCACCTTGGATTCCCCTCAATCTGCGATGGTATCTCACCTGTCGGTGGTTTGATGAAGAAATCTCGCATACCTAAAATTGCCTTTAGTACTTTGTTGAAATACGTCGAAACAGTTGCCCCTGAACGTCTAGCGCATACTCTAATAGTCCGAACCCTCTGATTATATGCTACAATATGCAAGAAGATTGCAACTTGCTCCTCCACTTTACAATGGATTGTATCTTCCAGGGTTCCCGCCCATTTAAAGATTTCAACAAATTGACAAAAGCAGCTGACGTTCATCCGTAGCGTTATGACAATGTTCATCTGATTGGATGATAAAAGTAATGAACATGCAACGCTTGAAGTAATTGCTTTCATAGGGAGCTCTAACAAGATATTGTTCGTAGTACTCTTTACAGAGTACTAACATAGCCGCTGCACCAGCCATTAGTAAGGCGACAACATGCTTAATGAGGTCATTCCTCTTCTTCAACTCCTGTTTTCGAATTAACTTTTTCACACGATTTGTTTGACGATGAGGCATCCTAATCTATTAGATAAACCAATAAAACATAATAAGATGGATCCCCATCAAATCCAACATAGCAAACCCTCCATTAACACCACCACAAACAATCCCACATTAACACCTCCATGTCAGCAGTACAACTAGTAGCTTAGCCATGTAATCACACACAAAAAAGATCAACAACAAGATCATTTTGGTATCACAGACTAATAAAAAACTGTACAAATGATAAACATAGCTGACAATGAAGCAATTAATAGATAAACCATTGTGGTTAACCATCACACAGAATAATAAGAGTTCACAACAAACGATTCAATCAGAACTAAATACCAAATCGAAAATGAAAAAACTCATATCACAGTTCCAAATCGAAAAACAATTTTTATTCCAAAACCCAAAATGGATAAAACACGGATCAGCCCAAAAAATTGAAAAAAACAGACATCAACCCAAAAATGAGGGTTCCAAAGCATAGATTACAGCTAAAAACGACGGTTTTCAGAAAAAAAATGGCACAAAAAAGAAAAATACAACAAAGAACAATGATTCATGAAAAGTTCTAGGGTTTAGAAAGCTTAGACAAAGATGAGTAGAGCAAAAAAATGGCAGAAAAAAACTAAAAGGGTTTAGAAACCAAAGATCCAAAAAAAAAAATGCAAGGGTTTATAGCAAACCAGAGATTTCGTACCTGCGGTTTATAGGCCAACGAAAAAAAAGTAAGGGTTTACAACAAACTAAAGGGTTTATAAGCCAACGAAAAAATGCAAGGGTTTATAGCGAACCAAAGATCCCATTGCTCCATAGCAAACCAGAGATTTCATACCCAATATCCAGAAAAAATCCAAAAAAATGAAAAAAAGGAAGAAAGGGAGGACACGTACCTGTTCGAGGAGTGGAGGTGAGCTTCGGTCGGAGAAGAAAAAGCAAGGCTTCTCCTTCCGATGGTTGGAGAAGAAAGAGTGTTTTTTTTTTGTTGCTTCTTCTTCTGTTTTAAGAGAGGTGGGGGTTAGGGCTTTTTTTTCTTTTTTTTGACTTCTTCTGTTTTCGAGAGGACCGTGAGGTGGTAATCGAAGAAAATCCGTACGAATCCGAGGCTATCGTACGGATTTGTTTTCACGGAAACACCCCATCCACGTCGGATTATTCGGATTTCCACGTTGGAGTTGGGGTTTCTCAGCACTTTCTGATTGCGGGCAAAAAAACGACCAAATTAGCCACTTTCCACAGAAATGAGGGCTATTTTCTTTTCCGTTCTGTTTCCTTGCTGCAACTGAACACCCCCATAGAGAAAGTTACCAAATTTCTTGAGAGAGAGAGCAACTTTCCCAAATCTAGTTCTTTCTAGTGTAGTTCACGTATATCTCTTTGGAAACGTGGAGGGGTAGAATTCTTTCCAATATAGTACTTCATGTATATCTCTTTGGAAACGTGGAGTGGTAATTTAAATAAAATTTTAATTTTTTCCACATAGGATATAAGCCGGATGGGGGAGCTGTCCACGTGGGCGTGAACAGTGAAACCCCCATCCTGCTATATCTATATATATAAGTAAAGCTGAATGTGGGAAGCTGAGGCTGCACCACGTGTTACCCCCACTGCATTCCGAAATTTAATAATGCATTAAGGGGATGTGGCACACCGTTTCACACGTATTCCTCTATCACACGTAACCTTAATAACGAAATTTAAAAACGTGTTAAGGGGATGTGGCACCCGATTAAACCTAAGATAGTAAAATACGCTTCTTGTTTTGGATTTTTAAAAAAAGGCTAAAATCAAGGAATGGAAATATCGCCTAAAATTAAGGGTCTATACACAGAACTGGCATGTATATTTCTCTCTCTTAAAAGAGACGATACATAGAAGTTGCGTGTATAGATTAGATACACGCTATATTTATGGAGAGTAATGGCTATTGGACTTCAATGAATAGATACACACGAAATTTAAAAAAAAAATTACAATTCCGTAGATAGAGAGAGCGTTATATATAGTTTTTTAGAATACTAATTTTTCTTCGCCCCGTGCATCGCACGAGACTGCAACTAGTTATAATAGATTTCTGCAAATGTATTTTTTTCATCATTATTCCTTCTATTCTTTTCTTGATCATCCATTTCTAGGATCTTGACCAAATGGTTATGATGATTAGCTGTGTGTTTTCTGCATGGTTGTAGATCAAGGTGGGTCCATGATGAGCTAATTACTGATTGAGACGATGGTGTTGTATATATTAGAGAACATGATTATGTTTGCCAAGATAAAAAAAATAGAACGGAAAAGAAAGCAAACTTTATAGCAGGATCCGGGAGAGAACAAACATATTCTAGAATAACTTTTACGTATTCTCGATCGAATATTTCAACAAGTTAAAGAGACGCGATTAATGAAAAGTTATGTTGAAAATTGTTTTGAAATGTTTCTATAACGATAGCTTATGCTAAACTAACCTGACCCGATTCGGCCAGGCCCGGCCTGGCTTGGAAAAGTCGCTACCCAAGCCCCGGAAGGATATTCCAAATCAAAGCAAAAGAAAACACGCTACCCAAACCCCGAAAAATGTGCTACCCTTGGGGAGATGCACCCCCTTCTCCGTTGGGTTGATCGGCGTGCCGCACCCAAGATACAACGATCCATTGGGTCTCTTCTAGAATCGATCTATAGGGACGTGGGTAGAACTCACCCTTAAAAGCTAGCCGTTAAGGGGAGGGTGCCCATTCCCTAATAAAGTCCATCCACATCTATTACACTTCCGATGTGGGATCTTTGCTTTCACGTGGATCCACCAACAATCTCCCCCTCCAAGTGGAGGCAACGTGGGAACTATGACGAGATCTTCCCCGAGGGATATTTTACCATCCTCAGAGGCATACCGGGGTTACCGAGATCTTCCCTGAGGAATTTTCCGTCCTCGGAGGCACACCGGGGTTACCACGGCCCGGATTTGATACCACTGGTTGTTTGACATGGTATCGGATGCAAGGGTCTCAAGTTCAAACCTCCTTGATAACAAAAATCCATATGCAATGGCCAAATCCAAAAGAGAGGACACATATGCCACATGTAGGCCAACCCTAAAAGAGGGGCCACAAGTGACGGGGGCGTTAAAGTATAAAAGATTAAATAACGCCTTATCCAACCGCTTAAGCTTTTGAAGCAACTGGTTGTTTGACACGATCCCTCGAACTCTTCACCACCTGTGTCACAAAAGATGATAAAAGATGTGACCAAAAATGAATCAATGGAGTTTCTGGAGAAGAAAACATATAGCTTTTATAGAGATGAAGAGACCTCACCAGAAAGTGGTCGTTCTCCCTTTTTGAGATTATCGAAAGAGAGATTTTGTAGGGAAGAATAGACATGAAACGTCTCCACCCCTCCTAAAAGCCCTCTCAACATTTCCACTTTCCCTCATTAATAGGTTTTAATGTCTACCACCATTTCAACCCATAAAATGTAGGTAGTAAATAAAATCTTTTGATTTCTTTAAACATTGAGAAACGTTAAAACCAAAATGTCACAGAAATCTAGCATACAAACGAAGCAGAAGTGTGTCTTGATAAATGTCTTTTAAAAAGGAGAATAAAAGGGAAATGTTAAATGCACCCCTTTTAATAGCTTGGGACACCCGGCTAGAGTGTATCTATGACCGCAAAGGGGCTGATGAACTTCACATTTAAGGAATGAAGTGACCTGATTGCCACGTACAAAACAGTCTGATGTCCCAAGAGATGGAAAGGGGTGCACTTATCATTTCCGAATAAAAGTGTCTTTCATTTTAGCATTTTCCTTTTCCATTTAGGCCCTATTTGGATTGCAAGAATTTTTTGGAAAAGTATGGAAAAGAAAAATATTTCAAAAAATTCCAAACTTCTTTTTACACAAACCAACCCTATTCAACTTTTACTTAGGGCCCCTCAATTTCTGATAGTATCCCTCTAAATTAACCAAACAGGGTCATAGAAAAGAAAAAAAATTTGAAGAAAATATTTTCATTTGGAAATATTTTTATTGCAATCCAAGCAGGGTTTTAATGCTGGGCATCTTTCGCATGTGTATTTATTTCCGATTGAGCAGGGTTTGCTGAAGTTTTATTTCATTTACTTACATTTGCCTTGTACTTTCCTAAATGAAGTGTTCTTTACCTACATGTATCAGAATATGTAGGTCCCACCCATATCATTTAATCTGGATCATGTAACAGATCAATACACTCACAGAATCTTAACTATTTCTAAAAAGGCGGCCCAGTGCACGAGGCTCCCACTATTTCGGGGTCTGGGTAGGGCTAGATGTACGCAGCCTTACCCCTGCTTTGCAGAGAGGCTGTTTCCGTGACTCGAACTGTGACCAAGAATCTTAACTACTAGTTGGAGACCCGTGCGATGCACGGGCGGCTAAAAAAAAAAGCTTTATAACTTTTTTTTTTAAAGAAAAGAAAAACTTTTTAAAAAAGAAAAGAGAAGAAAAAGAAAGAATACGCATTCATAAGGAAGATATAGAGAAAAGTTCAACAGAAAGCCATAAGAAATCCATCTAAAGAGGCAAGACACATATATTTAACCAAAAGTAAAGAATAATTGAAATACATAATAATTGAAATACATAACAAATTTAAGCACGGAAACAAAGGAACTAATAAAATTTTGCCAAATAGATTCTCAACGAATCCGTAAGAAGTGTTCCAATTTTTTCATTGGGTCTAGGTGGAGACCAAAGATCTTGAGCGACCGATCCGGCAGAGCAACTCATGAATCCGAAACAAAATTAGAAATAAAATACCTAACTTTTGAAAGAATGAAGCAAAATAAGCACGGGCAGTTATGAAAAAAAGAAAAGAAAAAAACACAAAAAAATCAGACATTAATAAGAAATTCGCATATAAGCAGATAAAAGGAAAGAAGAAACGAAAGCGAGAAAGAGGAACAGAAACTTGCAGTTTGGCTAACCGATCGAGCTTGCTGCTTGTTCTCTGTAGCCATGGTTCGGATCCCGAGCTTCAGTTTTGGAAAAATCACACAGACGTGCGAGACAGAGAGTTTACCAAAATTTCGAGATTTAGAACCCTAAAGTAGAGTTCGTTTCTTTATATATAATGAAAAAACACTGGCTGTGCAACGTTGCGCAGGAACCCCGCCAACGCACTAAAATACACTAATAGCAGGGGGTGTGGCCATGGTCTGAAACAATCAAATTAATCAGTACATTATACATAACACATATCCCACATTTCACACAACACATGCTGATATTTCATTTACACATCAGAGGATGGTATTTCAGCTCAATTCTAGCATAAATGTGGTAAATGCTGAATAATAAACCATAACTACATCAAGAAATATAATATCATGGCAACTAAATTCTTGTAACCATTTCTTCAAACCGGCATACATCTTAAGAAGCCTTTCATTTTAAGTAGACAAAAGGAAATTCATGGTAGCCAAGTAGAACATTTGTAGACATTATGACCTTTTTTCCCAAAAGAGCCAAGAGACCTTGAGCATAGAAAACACAATCAAATAAAGAAACAATCAAGAATATGAAAGAGGTATATTAAAATTGTTCATAAAATTGAAGGCGCATAATCATACTGAAATCTAAACGAAAATGCCACCTTTGCTCTTCATCATGAGGATTCCCCTCATCAGAAATCTTCATATGAGCCCCTGATTAGGGAGGACTCTGATGATGATGTTTCCCCCCAACCCTTTGGCCATCTTAACATCAATTGGTCCCTTGGGCTTCATAGCAAATCCAATTTGGAAGCTCCTCCATCTGATCTGTCAGGGACACCTCCTCTCATATTGCATGCTAGTCCTCTGGAGTCCCCTTCTTCTCTTTCCTCCTCAGCCAATACAAAGGACACTGCTTCCTCATCCCAAAAGAAGAAAAAGAATAAGAAAAGTAGGAAAAAAGCCAAGGCCATGTTTCAGAATCAAATAGCTGATGAGCAAGATATCTTCATCGGCTACAGTGATAGAGTGAAGAAACACATGACCTCCATTCCGATTGATGGTCCTCTTCCTCCTGAATCAGACCTTCAGCCTGGAGATGTAGAAACCACCAATCCAGTGGGAAAAACCGCCCTTCAACTGAGTCTCTCTCCTCCTTTGTCAGCACCAGTACAGGTATTTCTGTCATGTCTAATTCTGTGAAAGAAAGCATAACTGAAGCATCAAATGCAGAAAAGGCAATACTGGCATCTCCCTCACTGTTGGTCTTAATCCTTGTGCATATGGTCAGGTCTTGGAAACAGCTAATGACTCTTTGGGAGCTCCTCCAAAAAGTCCCTTTGTCAGCACTGATCTATGGACCGAAGGATCTATAAGTTTTCCTAGTACCACTGATGAGATGCTAATACTAAAAAAAGAAAGAAGAGAGAGCTGACTTTTGCCAGCTGAAAGGTCTGATCTGTTCTGCAGCAAGCTAGTACTATGGTAGCTACAACAGCTTCTCCTACTGTCAGATCAACAGGGACAGGGGAAACAAACTATTCCAGCTAAGGACAGTACCTCACTGGCAGTAGTGAAAAGTCTATCTGATGTTGAATTCAGATGTGCTCCGAAAAAACAATAGAAAAAAAAATAGAAAATGAAAAAAAAAATCGAGAATACAGAGAATATAATAGAGAGAGAGAGAGAGAGAGAGGAATTCAAATGTGCTCCGAAAAAACAATAGAAAAATAAATCGAAAATGAAAAAAAAATCCAGAGAAAAAAGATTATACCAAATCAGTGTGGTTTTGGGAGGTTTACCATCAAACCCATGTAAAAAATTTGGAACAACAAAATCAATCAGAAATACACAAACTTCTTATCTCATATTGAGACACCCAAAAAACTACTTTGTCCATTTCAACCAATGGAGATCTCTAGAAACAGGGAAAAAAGTTTATGAGACAATAACTTAGGAATGAGGTAAAAATATCATGACTCTAAAATAATAAAATTTGATTGAATGAAGGATAGGATCTGATTTAATAACAGATTCTTCTAAACATTCAAGATTCTCGTGTACTCAAAAACATATCTATCCAATTTCAATTTCTCAAGTCATGAAAAAAGAAATGCACAAAACATATAAAACCATTTCAGAAAAATCATACTCAAGATAAAAGACCTCATTATTTAGGAGAATTGGGTTAGATGGTTTAAATGAGATCCTTGGGCCCCTTTCAACAACGGAGAATATTTGTAACCACGCCTTAATTCCTACATAATCTATAATTTTGATGTTAAGTGGAACCACTGAATTACATCTTTTAATCCCTAAACCAATTAAAACCCAATTTAGGAATATAAATAGGGGTATTTAAGTAAATAATGAATAAAAGAGATAAAATAGGATCTCTTAGCAAAAATTTAGGAGGTATCCGATCTCCAAATTTGGAGTGGTTGTGCGGCACATCCAAAAATTTGGAGTGTGTGCACACCAATAAGTGGGCCATGTATAAAAAAGAAATATCTTATTCCTTTGTGGTTGTTAATTGATTTAGATAAGAATTAATAAATTAGGGAACTTGCTAACCTTTTCGTAATTGAATAAGAAACAACAGCTAAGAAGGAAAATATATATATATACACGCATATCTTGGCTTCTCTTTCTCTCACGCCCAACTTGTGCAAGTAGAGAGAGAGAGAGAGAGAGAGAGAGAGACGTATTATTTACCACATATAAAGCGAGTTACGCCCCTAAGCCCTACCAAATAGTCCACTAACACAAATAAATAGTCAAAAAAGCGTAAGAAGTAGATTTTAAAAGCAATATAATGGAACCAACAAGAAAGAGGGACACCCATGGTACCATCGATGTCGCCACCTGTGGCACCGCCTCTGCCCTTTCATTTGCCATCTTTACTACCCTTTGCGCTCCCTCAACCCTTTCACGGCTCCAATATTTGGCTCTCTCCAAATATGTGGCTAGCTGTGACTGAGCCTCCGCCAACGTCCCATATGAGTGGTAGCATGCTCCGCTAAATTTGTCAACTTGCTCATGGTACTCTGACCAAGTGTAGTAAATCCCAGGCCGCCTGCCATTAAAGACAACATAGTACTTCTACTTCCCCATACTCACCTAACAAAACGACAACATATCACATCCAAATATATAAGATAAGAATATGACAGTAGGCATGAAATTCCACCACCAAAAGTTTACTACATCCATCAAAAGTAATTAACATCATTACAGATAAGTTAACTACCACCATCACTTTCCTTAATACTACCATAACAAGATAACCACCATCCAAAATAACACAAAGACTGTAAAGTTCATATAACAGTAACTACCACCATAACATCCAACATAAAGTTTATATCACCATAACTACCACCCAAAAAGTGGCATAAAAGTATTCTTCTATGAAATGAAAAGATAGAAGATATGTTGCCCATTGCCATCTCCTCCCTCAACCATCCATCTACTGCCTGATGAAAGGAGTCATCTTCCTTCGGATGTACGACCTCCTCTCGTCCTCCTCGTACCTGATGAAAAGATGCGCTTGAGATGGATTTATTGTGAGGTACTCCGTAGTCCTCAACAAGTTCGCCTGCGAAAAACCACCAACTCTTCTAACAGCTTCGCGAAGCTGTGTAAGATAAGCAAGGGCACTCGAACCTGTGAGGGCATCGACAACCTTGTCCATGCTTGATGACAGACGCGACATGCTGTTCAAATGTGCCCCACCCTGGCGAGTCCTTTCTCATCTTGTACCAACCCGCCTTAAGGGAGATGCCTCACTACCACCATTAATGGGATCTGCTGCCGGAGATGGTGGGCGTTGAGATGTTGGGGTATGGCCATCTGCGAAGTTCTCCCCAATGTTATCAAGACTGACTGGCTGCGAACTTTCTATGGTTGGATCCTCATGCGTCCTAGACTTGGCCCCTTACGCAAATTCATCTCCAAAGATTTTGCACATGTCGTCATGCAAAAATGATGGGTAGTGAAGTGTTTCTTATGTTTTATATGAACCTGTGACAATGAGCATAAAAAATAAGAAGATATTTGATATGATATTACTATAAGAAGATTGTATCTTGAGAGGAAGTGTTTCTTACAACGACGTAGTCATCGTAGACCTCTTTCTCGCAGGTGACCATTTTGGTGTCATCATCCCAACCAAAACCGCTTCTACTAAGGATAATGCAAACATTCTTGTATGTTTCTTTCATAGTCTTTATGCTATTCTTTTTGTGCTCCTTGTTGAGATTGAGGTTGAAAAAGTTATTCATTGCAGTGGTCGCAGCTACGTAAGCAGGTTCCTTAAAACCATTTGGAATTTTGTCATATACAATGTACTTGGAATAAGTGGAATCTTGTCAGCCCTTGTTAATGCATCCGCTAACACTCTCAAGTCAGAAGCCGAACCCTCCCATCCGACTTGGATATACGTGAATTTTAAGTCAAAGTCACAGGCCGCCAAAACATTTTGAGCTATAAAATGCTTACGACAAAACTAGCTAGGTTTTTCTTCAATTGGGACTTTAGCACGTATGTATGTCCCGTCTATTGCTCCGATGTAATCCTTGAATTATGGCATCCACCTTGGATTCCCCTCAATCTGCGATGGTGTCTCACCTGTCGGCGGTTTGATGAAGAAAGCTTGCATACCCAAAATTGCCTTTAGTACTTTGTTGAAATACAACGAAACAGTTGCCCCTGAACGTCTAGCGCATGCTCTAATAGTCCGAACCCTCTGATTATGTGCTACAATATGCAAGAAGATTACAACTTGCTCCTCCACTTTACAATGGATTGTATCTTCCAGGGTTCCGGCCCATTTAAAGATTTCGACAAATTGACAAAAGCAGTTTATGTTCATCCGTAGCAAGTTATGACAATGTTCATGTGATTGGATGACAAAAGTAATGAACATACAACTCGTCAAGTAATTGCTTTCATAAGGAGCTCTAACAAGTCACTGTTCGTAGTACTCTTTACAGAGTACTAACATAGCCGCTGCACCAGCCATTAGTAAGGCGACAACGTGCTTAATGAGGTCATTCCTCTTCTTCAACTCCTATTTTCGAATTAACTTTTTCACCCTATTTGTTTGACGATGAGGCATCCTAATCTATTAGATAAACCAATAAAACATAATAAGATGGATCCCCATCAAATCCAACATAGCAAACCCCTCATTAATACCACCACAAACAAACCCACATTAACACCTCCATGTCAACAGTACAACTAGCAGCTTAGCCATGTAATCACACACAAAAAAGATCAACAACAAGATAATTTTAGTATCACAGACTAATAAAAAACTGTACAAATGATAAACATAGCTGATAATGAAGCAATTAATAGATACACAATTGTAGTTAACCATCACACACAATAATAAGAGTTCACAACCAACGATTCAATCAGAACTAAATACCAAATCGGAAATGAAAAAACTCATATCACAGTTCCAAATTGGAAAAACAATTTTTATTCCAAAACCCAAAATGGATAAACACAGATCAGCCCAAAAAAATTAAAAAAACAGACATCAGCCCAAAAATGAGGGTTCCAAAGCATAGATTACAGCTAAAAACGAGGGTTTTCAAAAAAAATGGCACAAAAAAGAAAAAAAACAACAAAGAACAATGATCCATGAAAAGTTCTAGGGTTTAGAAAGCTTAGACATAGATGAGTAGGGCAAAAAAATGGCAGAAAAAAACTAAAAGGGTTTAGAAACCAAAGATCCAAAAAAAAAATGCAAGGGTTTATAGCAAACCAGAGATTTCATACCTGGGGGTTATAGGCCAACGAAAAAATGCAAGGGTTTACAACAAACCAAAGGGTTTATAAGGCAACGAAAAAATGCAAGGGTTTTTAGCAAACCAAAGATCTCGTTGCTCCATAGCAAACCAGAGATTTCATACCCAATATCCAGAAAAAATCCAAAAAAATGAAAAAAATGAAAAAAAGGAAGAAAGGGTGGACACGTACCTATTCGAGGAGTGGAGGAGAGCTTCGGTCAGAGAAGAAAAAGCAAGGCTTCTCCTTCCAATGGTTGGAGAAGAAAGAGTGTTTTTTTTTTTGCTTCTTCTGTTTCAAGAGAGGTGGGGGTAAGGGCTTTTTTTTTACTTCTTCTGTTTTCGAGAGGAGTGGGTGAGGCGCTAATCGAGGAAAATCCGTGCGAATCCGAGGCTATCGCACGGATTTGTTTTCACGGAAACACCCCATCCACGTCGGATTATTCGGATTCGAGGAGTGGAGGAGAGCTTCGGTCAGAGAAGAAAAAGCAAGGCTTCTCCTTCCAATGGCTGGAGAAGAAAGAGTGTTTTTTTTTTTGCTTCTTATGTTTCAAGAGAGGTGGGGGTAAGGGCTTTTTTTTTTTACTTCTTCTGTTTTCGAGAGGAGTGGGGGAGGCGGTAATCGAGGAAAATCCGTGCGAATCTGAGGCTATCGCACGGATTTGTTTTCACGGAAACACCCCATCCACGTCGGATTATTCGGATTCCACGTTGGAGTTGGGGTTTCTCAGCGCTTTCCGATTACGGGCAACAAAATGACCAAATTAGCCACTTTGCATGGAAATGAGGGCTATTTTATTTTCCGTTCTGTTTCCTTGCTACAACTGAACACACCCATAGAGAAAGTTGCCGAATTTCTTGAGAGAGAGAGAGAGAGAGAGAGAGCAACTTTCCCAAATCTAGCTCTTTCTAGTATAGTTCACGCATATCTCTTTGGAAACGTGGAGAGGTAGAATTCTTTCCAATATAGTACTTCATGTATATCTCTTTGGAAACGTGGAGTGGTAATTTAAATAAAATTTTAATTTTTTCCAAGTAGGATATAAGCCGGATGGGGGAGCTGTCCACGCGGGCGTGAGCAGTGAAACCCCCATCCTGCTATATTATAATAGATTTCTGCAAATGTATTTTTTCATCATTATTCCTTCTGTTCTTTTCTTGATCATCCATTTCTAGGATCTTGACCAGATGGTTACGATGATTAGCTGTGTGTTTTCTGCATGGTTGTAGATCAAGGTGGGTCCATGATGAGCTGATTAGTGATTGAGACGATGGTGTTGTATATATTAGAGATTTTCCCCACTTTTGTAGTTTCCTTTGGATCCCATGCCTGCAACATTGCCTCATGTCGGATGGGGATGAAAATGGTGGATTATAAATGACCTTTAGTGTCCTTATATGGGAAGTGATATATTCGCCCCCTTTTCTTTCTCAGGCCACCCCTCTAATGTATTTACGACTACTCTTTTCAACAGGGGTGGCCAGTGAAAAAAAGGGGCTAGATATCATTTCCCTTCAAAAAGAGAATGTGGAATACACAATTGCTAATTAGTGGGACCACCACCCATGAATGTAAGGTGGGAAACTTAGTGGGTAGTGATTCAGATGGCAGTCTGAAGTGCATAACACGGCATAGATGGATAATTGAAATGGAGATTAAGAGATGACGTTTCATTGAAATTGTGGGTCCTCTTTTCGAGTATATCTGGGAAATGATATTTTTTTCATTCTTTGCCAATATTTTCACCCATTTTTGTTTATCTTTTCCTAGAAAAAGATTGCATTTCCAAACTTTGTTTGATTTTTAAAGTAAACAAAAAGAAGGAAAAAAATACAAGAAAACCGAGTAAGAAATATGCCACCAAACCAATACTCAATTCACGATAGAGTAGAGTACTTGTATTGTCAATGTGCTTCATTTGCGGACACCTCATTGTATGACAATGGGGCATGCCCCACTAGGACATAGTGGGTCCCAACTTAGGTTGATCTAAATCGCCCATTTCATGTTGTGACAAATTGTAATGGTAGATGAACAAAGTGACTCTTTAGAACAAAGAAACAGAACAGAAGGAGAGAGAAAGATAGGCAAGGCACAACGAAGCTTTCTCTAATAGATTCTTTTTCCCCACTTATGCACGTAGCTACACAGAAATAAGTCCCAATAAAATAATACATATGCCACGAACAAGGTCTGCGCCCTGAGTTCAAGACAACAAGTATGCCCTTACATATAGGAAAAGAGAAGAGTGAAAGGGGAGATAATTTTCTTAAAATTGAGACCGCAAGCCTTTCTTTTTGTTAATAGAAAAAAAAGGATATGAAGGCACCACGTCAAATGAAAAGTACCCTTTCATTTTAAAACAGGTCTTTCAACATCTTGATGACCCCAACTATGAAAACTTTCAAGGAGCCAAGAGGATTTTTTGAGACATTTTTCTTCTTAGTAATCAGCATAGATTCTTCGATATGTTCGGGCACAAAGATTATGGACTACATTATGGCACACAAAATGCGTAGATATTCATGTAGAAAGGTATACCGACGTAGGCTAGTCTAGTCACTCCGATAAGTGCCAATTTGTAACTAGTTTTTGTGTGCTTGTGAATGGCTACACTGTATCATTGAGCACATGAATGCAACAAACGGGATTTACGTGAATACAACATCTCCTACACGAACTGCATTTGAAGTTGCCTATATGACCTCTTTTGTGCAACAATCGAAGTGCAATCAGGATGTCCCAAAGTATCATTCATCGTGCTAGAACCAAATACATCAAGATTCACAACTACTTTGTTCAAAAGTTAGTTGGCAGCAGTGGAATGCTTCCTTTAAATGTATCTAGTCAAGATCCGCTTACCGATGCATTCACAAAAGGGGGCAACTCAGACCGACATCATAACCTGATTAGCAAGCTGAGAATGTTTAAAGGAACATTTCAGCTTGAGGAAGGTAAAAAAATACAACAAAGGAGTATTTTAGATATTTTACGAGGTATTGTATATAATCGTTGTATGTCTTACTTTCGAAATTAATGAGTCACTGCCCACGTGTGATGGTATCTCTATTCTGTTCTCCTTCACAGTATCATGTTATCTAATTTTACTTACCACATGCTTTGGTCCTATGCTAACGTATCAGATTACCAGCTCAAGTTCTTGTACTTCTAGCAAACTTAAACAATCAAAGGGGCAGTAAAGAATACACCACTGACCACACCTCTCTCAATCAACTTTCTAGGCTATGTGTGAAATAGAAAAAACTACTACGCGACCTGTGTGGCTGCCTGCAAATACAAGAAAACAAGGCCATAGTCGCCTATTGGCACAATTAGTTTTTTTTAATATAGAATGGTTAATGCCTTATTAAGAGAAGGCATTACCCAACGACTGAGATGGTTTAAAGGCACAATCCATTGACAAAGACAACATGAAAAGAAGAAAGGATGTAGGGTAGAAGTAACAAAAAACAAAGAAAATCCACAAAAGATTATTTGCCACCAAACTATACACTCTCACGCTGCTAAGTTATATGAAAATGGGGTCTCCTCTCAGCTAACCCTCGACACTAGCAAATCAGCCTTTGTATTAGCCAATCTCCATACATATTGAATCTCGGTATCAAGTCCTTCCAAAGAATCCCGAATCTCCTCTACGGCATCCACGAAGCTCCATGGGTAGTTATCTCGTCTCTCACCCATTTGTCCACATTGAGGGAGTTTCCTTCAATGATCATATGTTGAATCTGCTCCTAAGAAGCGTATTGAATATCACTAAGAAGCATCATAGCCTCGTCCTTGATAGCATCCCTATTACCAGTTGGGCTTGAAAAAGCCCAAATTACCTCTTTGTTTGCATTTCTCAACAGCTCCCCAATGCATGTCAGACCAAGATTACCAATACTTGAACCATCAAAGTACAGTCTTAACCGACGAGGTTGAGGGGTTCATTGGGCTCGGGGCACTCCGAGTGAATGCTGCTTAGCCTAATCACCTCCCACAACCTATGCAAAGATGTTATCGAAACTCCACTGAACATAGAGAGGACTGATGCCCACCGAACAATTACAGAGAAAATTTTTCTGTAAACTTCGCATGCCTCTGAAAGTACCTTTAAAGAACTCTCATGTTTCTTTCCTTCCATACTGGGAAGAAAGTGGCAGCCAGGAATAGGGTTTATAAAGTCCTACATCTAGAGGGCCAAGGGGCAAAACTCCATGATTCAATATGATCAGGGAGAACCGAACAAACTCTAAAGAGACACGGACAAATTACCACAACTCATGAGTAAATTGGCAATGAAGAAGGCGGTCAACGGACTCGACGTCTGAAAGACAAATGGAAGAATGGTTAACCATAATATTTTGTGTATTATTAAGGTGATTAACAGTGAGGATCTTATGAAAACGAGTGGGCAAAATAGAATGCATTAATTCTCGAAGGGGTTTTAATTTCCCAAACTAGCTGTGCTAGTGATGAATTATGACTCAGGACCAAGTGTCTATAGAAAGATTTGGGGGACAACGTGCCCATTGAGATCCATTGCCAAACTCTTTTGTCTTTTTCGTCACGTTTTATTTAGATTGAGTTAATTCTTCATTGAGAGGATGTAATTTCTCTCATTTCTTGCTCAAAGAAATTCCTCCTGAATATGAAATTCCAATCTACTATATCTTTTTCGTCGCGAGATACCACCTTAAATAATGTTGGACAGTCCTACATTAATGTTCCATCCCCACACAAGTTATCTATCCAGAATCTAATCATTTCCCCATCTCCTATCCTTAATCATAATCCTTTTTGAATGAGACTCTAGAATTTCATAATAGAGCGTTAGGCTATTTTCTTCCTTATTGTTCCATATAAAAATGATTACTGCAACCCTTAATTACTTGCATCCAGAGTGATCAAACGATAGTTTCTATTTTCTTCCTTATTGTTCCATGGCGGGTTAACCCGATACTGTAGCTTTGAAATTCCCAGTCCCTGTAACACCCTCTCCCCCCCCCCCCTCCCCCCACACGCACCCACCCACCCACGCAACACACACACACACACCAAACCACCAATTTGGTGTAGTTCACTCTTTGACCAGGTATTGCTTCAATGCATCTGATTACTACCTTAAGATTTTTTTTAAAAACTTGTACAGGCTAAATAATACTGTGTTATCTGCATATCAGCACAATTAGCACTGCTAAAAATGTATATGTTCGACAGTCTAGTCTGATCAGATGTAGCATAATTATGTTCTTATATTAAATTATTTATGTCAAATATTTAGTAGATAATATATGCGTCTGTGATATGGACATATACACCGTAAAGACTACAAGAATCGCAACCTTCCCAAAGAACTAAGATGAAAGTCTAATACAAAAAGAAAAATGCAACACTAGCAACATAAACTCTAAAATTTAGAATCTTGAAAACACCAAGTTAGTTAAGCTTAAGCAATAGGCATGGAATCAACCCACCTAAATATATTCCCAAAGCAGCTAATTGAAGACTAGTTTCAAGAAGGAAACAGCAATACAAATTTGAAAAGCCAAAGCAAAGAACTAGCCCACCAAATATTATAATCTTAAAGCAGCTAATTAAACAATAGTTTCAAGAAGAAAACACCAATCTAAAACAAAAGATCTTTCAAGAGAAAAATTACTTTTTATACCCTTCATCAATTAATTCACAGCAAAGGCCATATGGGTATTCTTCAAATGAGGGTTTGAGAAATGAAAGAAAATCTGACCTGGGAATTCTTCAAATGAGGCTTAGCTTCTGTTTTATAAAGCTTATTAGCAGTCTCTTCAAATGAGGGTTTGAGAGGGAGAGATTTCTCAACCCAAACCCCATTAACTAAAGAGATACGGGGCCCACCACTCTGAGATGCGTCAGTGAAGATGGGAGCAACGAGCTGAGAAGAGAGGGAGTTGAGTTCAAGGGTTTTTCCCTTCGACATGGATCAATGATGGAGAAAACACGAGATTGGTCCCTTCTTTCAACAGGATGTGTTTTGCTATTCTCAGAGAAAAATCTGTTTGGTTGCCGATTGATTTTCTTAGATCCATTGCCGGAAATTTTCAGAGGGTTTAGAATCAAAGCAAAACGGTCTTGTATTTAGCTTGCTCCTTTATGTCACTCTGTTTTTTAAAGGAAAATAAGGGAGTAAAAAAAGGTAGACTAATGATATTGGCACCATCATGTTTTGATAATTATACGAACTCACCTTGTCTTTTATAATTTAAGTATCTATCAAATGTTACACAGTTCCCAAAAGGCTCTCAATAGCCCATTTGAAAAAGACAAGCTGGGTTTGTGCAATTATTAAAATATGGTAGTGCCGTCGTCATCAGCCGAAAAGAAAGGAGGATTTATCTGGAATATAACTTCGAAAGTGTCCCTTTACCAAGGGGGAAGAGCTCCTCGATTGGTGGACAGTGGTACTGATTATGGGCAGTAATTTATGTCTTCACTTAAAGTTATTTTCAAATCAATAGGGCAGTGATATACCCTTCCCCCTTCGGCTCAACAATTAATTTGTGGAGATCTTTGAACAAGGTAGGCCCCACGCATATTTTTCAAAATGATCTGTATGCCCACAGCATAGGACGATCGAAACCGTCCATTTGATGGACCACAACGTAAATAGGTTGCGCCTCAAAATATCATTTCCATAGGATGATCCTAGCCCTCCGATCTAAACAGAAACGGCATATTATGAAAACCCCTATAGAGTGGAGGGTTGCGATCATCCTATGGAAATGATTTTGGGGGCACAACCTATTTTTGTTGTGGACCATCAAATGGACGGCTTGGATCATCCTATGGTGTGGTCCTGCAGTAACATTAAAGCCGAATTGTAGGCCCCACCCATATTTTTCAAAATGAAGTGCACGGTCCATACCATAGGATGTTCTGAGCTGTCCATTTGATGGGCCGCAATGTAAATAGGTCGTGCTCCAAAATCATTTCCATAGGATGATCGCAACCCTCTGATCTATAGAGGTTTCCATAATATGCGGTTTCTCATTTGATCAAAGGACTAGGATCATCCTGGGGAAATGATTTTTGGGACACAACCTATTGACGGTGTGGCCCATCAAATGGACACTTTGGAGCATCCTATGGTGTGGGCTGTACATTTCATTTTGAAAAACAAGGGTGGATATCCATACCTTATCTAGTATGGTTTTCTTAGCGTGGAGATCCACACCTAAGACATACTTTCATTGTAGTTATCCACACTAGAACATATGATAGCCATCCTCACTAACTTACCTTTCTCAGTGAGTCTATCCGCACTTTATAAAATACTCAGGTGTTCACACTACTGTTATTTTTCAGTGTGATTATCCATACTAATAACATTTTAAGTATAGCTATTCAATATAGTACATATTATCAGTGTGACTATTTACATTTATGGTAAGGGTGCAACTCAGGCAGGCTCAAAACCCGGAAAAAAGTTGGGTTGGGTTGAGTTCAAGTCAGGTTGAGGTTGGGTTTTCGAGTTCGGGTTGGGTTTGGGTTGACGGCTTGCTCAACCCAACCCGAGTTCAACCCGACATATTAAAAAAAAAATAATAATAAATTTAAGCTTAAAATCTCGGGTTGGGTCGGGTTGAACTCGGGTTCGGGTTCGGGTTGGCAAAACAGATTCCTCGGGTCGGGTCGGGTTGAGTAAATGGTTGCTCGGGTCGGGTTCGGGTTGGCCTCAACCCAACCCGAGTTGCACCCTTAATTTATAGGGTTTTCTTCTGTAAATGCAGCTTTCGACAGCTATGGTGAAAATTTTACTCCCTAGCTGCTTCTAGGATTTTACTAATCAATGGCGAAAATGAAGTAATTGATCGCAAGAAAGTAATGTAAGAATCAAATGGTAATAAAAGTGACTTATCGATTGAGTTGAGGCATGAATATGGAATCAAACGGCATCGGCTGTGCAGGATTTTATGACTTAGACTCTACTTAAAAATATGGGTTCTAAATAACTATTTATTCGTCCTCGTGATGGTATGGTGATGCGGGCATTCATACTAAATTGTTCTAATGCCATTTGTAGGGCTGCAACTCGAGCCGGGTTTTACCCGACCCGCATCGACCCGACCCGAAAATACCCTGGGTTGGGTTCAGGTTTCATGGGTTTCGGGTCGAGCCGGGTTTAGCATTCAAAAGCCCGCATGAATCTTGGGTCGAGCCGGGTTTGAAGGGGCCCAGCCCGACCCGACCCGACCCGAGTTGCATAAGTTATAGTATGTACATTTTTTTCTATTGTTAGTAAAAGTTAAAAGTGAAAACCCACGCACCCACTGTTACTGTATGTGAGTGTAATTTCTGCTTCTATGAGTTGAGTTGATTCAAGTGTTTGATTCAGCATTGTTTGATTGTAATTACAGCATTGTTTGATTCAAGTGTAATGTGAGTGTAATTACATCATTGTTTGATTCAAGTGTAATGTGAGTGTAATTTCTGCTTCTATGAGTTGAGTTGCCTTGCCAAACAAGAATTTTCCTTTAAAAATTGCGTCAACGTGAAAAAACCCGACCCGACCCGAACCGACCCGAGATTTATCATGGGTAGGGCCGGGTTTGGGAATCATGGGTTTTCCGAAAAAAAACCCGACCCGACCCGACCCGAGATATTTCTCGGGTAGGGTTGGGCTCTCCAAAACCCGACCCGCCCGACCCGAGTTGCAGCCCTATTCATTTGTGATTGCATGATGGTATGTGATCATGAATAGCTAAAAGATTGAGATCCTAACTCTAGAATGCTTTCACTCTTTATTGAATTAAGCCTAATTGAATAAAACTGACCAGATAGACATGTAATTGAACATAGAAAATCCATCATTGTATCCACCATTCTATCTAGGGCTGCAACTCGAGCCGGGTTTTACCCGACCCGCATCGACCCGACCCGAAAATAGCTTGGGTCGGGTTCAGGTTTCATGGGTTTCGGGTCGAGCCGGGTTCAGCATTCAAAAGCCCGCATGAATCTCGGGTCGAGCCGGGTTTGAAGGGGCCCGACCCAACCCGACCCGAGTTACATAAGTTATAGTATGTGCATTTTTTTCTATTGTTAGTTAAAAGTTAAAGGGATAATTACATTTACACCCCCTCTAGTTTCTGACACATCCACTTCCACCCCTATAGTTTAAAACGTGACAAATACACCCTTGTAGTTTCAATTTGTTTAAGATAGGCCCCCTCAGCTGAAGGTTCGTCCATAGATTGAAGGCTTAGGATGATCCGATGGAGCTGATTTTTTGGGCACACCCTATCTATGTCAGGACCCATCAAATGAACGCTTTGGATCATCCAAACAATGTGGGCCCACATTATTTGGATATTTTTTGGTAGTGTTTGGATTCGGGTAGGGGCCCACATTATTTGGATGATCCAAAGCGTTCATTTGATGGGTCCTGACATAGATGGGTGTGCCCAAAAAATCAGCTCCATCGGATCATCCTAACCCTTCAATCTATGGACGAACCTTCAGCTGAGGGGGCAAACCTTAAACAAATTGAAACTACAGGGGTGTATTTGTCACGTTTTAAACTACAGGGGTAGAAGTGGATGTGTCAGAAACTAGAGGGGGTGTAAATGTAATTATTCCAAAGTTAAAAGTGAAAACCCACGCACCCACTATTACTGTATGTGAGTGTAATTTCTGCTTCTATGAGTTGAGTTGATTCAAGTGTTTGATTTGTTTGATTGTAATTACAACATTGTTTGATTACAACATTGTTTGATTCAAGTGTGATGTGAGTGTAATTACATCAATGTTTGATTCAAGTGTAATGTGAGTGTAATTTCCGCTTCTATAAGTTGAGTTGCCTTGCCAAACAAGAATTTTCCTTAAAAATTTGCGTCAACGTGAAAAAACCCGACCCGACCCGAACCGACCCGAGATTTATCATGGGTAGGGCCGGGTTTGGGAATCGTGGGTTTTCCGAAAAAAAAACCCGACCCGACCCGACCCGAAATATTTCTCGGGTAGGGTTGGGTTCTCCAAAACCCGACCCGCCAGACCCGAGTTGCAGCCCTAATTCTATCTATCCAATGTGAATTTAACAAATTTTTTTGGCTACATCTGATTCCATCTAAGGCTCTCCACCGCCCTCTCTCTCTCATAAAGAATCAGGCCCGTTTCCTCCGACTCAGAGCCAAATCGACCTGGCCGTCAGAAGCAGGAGAAACCTGTGTTCGTGTGGTGACTGGCTCTCTCATGTATGCACTCAAGGTGTTTGAGATAAGGCCTGTTCTACATTCTCATAATTAAAGTCTTATAGAGACCTTTGTGTTAAACTTCTTTTGAGTATAGATTAAAAACTTTGTCAGGGTTTTAATTAATATTCAGCTAGTGAGCCTTTTTACCTTCACTTTTCATGGTTGATGGCAGCTGAAATCTGCTATCTTGATATAGGAGTTGTTACAAATTGATTTTTTTTATGTGAGTTACCAAACGTGATTCGGTTTTTTAAAATCACAATCAGAATTAAAAACAAAATCAAAATCAAGAAACAGAATTAGAATTGTTGCCAAACGCACCCTCAGTTCCTGATGCAATAATGGAAATTTACTACTGAAAACGCAGCAAATACACTTATAGATATAACTAAATATGGGCTTATTGTTGTAGTGACTACTCCTAAGATATATTTTTTTTTAAAGTTCACAATCCAAAAGTAGGGGAAAATTTCTAGAGATCAAGTGTTATTTAACTCAGCTCCACAAGAACGCAGGAACTCTCTCTTGGAAGGACGAAGGAATGCTCTCATACATTGGATTCTCTTATACAACGTTCTGAATTTTATTGTACATGGATTCATGGAATTTTTTTATATATATCTAATTGTATTGATTTGAGTGCGATAAATAGGCCTCAAATTATGGAATATGGATAGTTTCCTTAATTTCGAAATTACAGAATTTTGGATAGTTTTGATAGACTTTCAACCAACTTTTGAAATTACAATTTGCAGTAATTAGAGTTTCTCATACGCAATGGGTTTCTGCGAAATTGCCTAGCCAAAAATATTTTTTCAGCTAAATATGGATCTTTGCTTCTTTTTCTTTTGTTGATCATCCATTTGTACGGTCTTAATTAGATGGTTAGGGTCATTGGCTCTGTGTGCTTTTGGATGGTTCCAAGCCAAGGTGGGCCTATGACAATGTGACCGTCCAGATTGACCAAAGGTGAGTTTTAAAGTTAGTCTCCACAGTTTCTTTACATAATTATTTTGGGAAATGATATTTTTTTTTTGAAATAGCATTTTGGGAAATGATATTATAACCCCCTTTTCTACCTTGGTCACACCCCTTCTATTGTATTTAGCCATTTAGGACCTAGGACTTAAATTTCGGTTTCGGGGTTAATTTCGGTCCTCACCGAAACCAAAATTTCAGCTGAAATCCTGAAATTTCAGCCGAAATTCGATAAAGGAACTTGAAATTTCATTTTTTTTACCGAAATTTCGGTAATTCAGCTGAAATTTGGTAAAGAATTTAAAAATTAATATTTTATCCAAAATTTCATCGAAATTACCGAAATTTCCAAAATTTCGGCCCTTTTGATTTCGGTCTTGACCGCGGCCGAAATTTAAAACCTTGTTTAGGATTACTCTTTTTTCACTAGAAGGGTGTGGCCCAAGGACGAAAAGGGGGTGAAAATATCACTTCGCTTAAAAAAAATATGGGATGCACCAAATGCTAGTTATTGGGACTATCATCCGTGAGGGTAAGATGAAGGCAATATAAAAAGTGATGGGGGTTGCTAGCAAGACGGGATCCTGTGCTGAAAAAAGCACAAGATCCTCTATCGTTACACGTGCGCAAGAGACAAAAAGAGAGAGCGTGCATCCCCACAAAGACACCCACTCGCCGTTGCATAAACATCCTTTCTTCAAACTAATCTTGAACGAAGAAAGAGTGGTGAGGAGGCAGAACTGGGAAGCTAACAAGGTGGTGGGCATCCAGCTGGTGGGGGAAATGATTGCTAGCAGAAAAATTCCTAGATTCTTGGATCGGATTCCGGAGGATCTCCTCATTGAAATGTCGGATTTCCAATACCAGCACATCCTTGAGGAGTTGGAGAACTGCTCGGCTTAGGTGAGCCGTCTAAAGATGAGTTGCTGCTAGACTTTTCTGAAAGTAGGTGGTTTCCATAGCGTTAGGGACGTTGTCAGAATCTTAGGTCTTTTTGGTAACATAAGTACACTTGCGGAGGTTTAGACGTAGTCTTTGGGTATTCGAGGTCATACTTTAGGATACCTTTTGTTCTTTTTGGTAACATAAGAAAAATAGCTAATGATTTTTCTTTTCATAGAATTGGCGGATAGTGCCATTTTATTTTGTGATCATTTGAAGAGCCAAATGAGAATTTCATTTCATCATGATTTCCTGCTGTAGATTTCCTTTGTAGCTGATTATAGTCTTTTAATTTCCTAAAAAAAAAGGGGTAGCATTTTCATGATATGTGATGAGTGAATAATATTCTTAATTCAATAGGTTATACATTTTTGTGTCTTATTAGTTCATCAAGCCTTGAGTGAATGGGCTAAAATTGATCTGTTGTTTGTATTCCTTTTTGTTATTTCAATAGTTAACCACCGTAACCTTGGTCTTTGTAAAGCTCAAGATGAATAGAGAAGGTGTAAAATTTGTGTGCCTTGTTGATCCGTTTAACATACTACTTGTGGTGGCACGAAGTTTACAAGCTTCAGTTGGTAGGAAATAGCTATCGTTTTGATAAGTACATGAAATTGGCTTGTTCTTAAATGGATATATACTTTATTACAACAACTTTATCACATAATTTGCATGCTAACTGACCTGACTTTAAGTTCGCACTAGGTGAAATGCTTAAAACATTAACCATAATTAAGAGAGACATTTATAGAAATATTGGCTTGTGTTCTTGACTCCATATGTGTAGAGGACTACTTGAATGGATTTTAGGTTGCTTGAATGACAAATTCTTCAATTGGATAGATGGATTGATGATTTGGGAGGGTATATCTGACCTATTATATTCAATTTGTTCCATGATTGTTGTGAATTAAAATTATATGTGATTTCCTTTCTATTAACTTGTTCCAATTTAATCATCCATGGTATGTCATGATAATATGTTCATATTGTCTGTGTAAAGTATTACCCTTCTTCATTCTATAGAAATGAATGGTTTAGACCATTGATTTTATTCTATCTTATCCGCATTCTCTTTTGCAAACAGATTATGTTCAATTAGAGTTAGTTCCATTTCATTTGTTTTCTAAAACTAGTTATCATTTGTCATTTAAGGTAGATGATGTTTACATTTTTTTTGAAATCTGTATCAATATTTAAACTTTAGGGGTCTGAGGAAAATGTGTCTATTTGATGATTATTGGTCAGTTGTACATTTCATTGAAATCATGTGTTTACTTTTCTTTAGGAACTTGAGGCATGTTTTGGGTGTTCCATGTATTTCATTTTCAGGAGGTTTTTCAGAAGAATATAAAGGCATGTGTATACTCAATGGATTGGATAACAGGTGGTAGTTATCGAAATAGAGCAATATTTACTCTAACTTTCATAATGATGTTATTATATCTTAGGCAATCATATGTAATCTGTTCATCTTTTTCAAGGTAATTGTAACCTTCCTCGAATTCTTAGTTGTCCTATGAAGTCTACTTTGGTTTAGGATTTATCCAAGAAATCTGTTAGTCTTTCCAATTTGTTTAGGGCAATGAAAGAGTCATCTAGATCCCCCTCTAGGAGACATGGTTTGTCTCTATAGTAAGTTACTCTTTAGGAAACAAGCTCTGTCTCATTAGAAAAAGTACCCTCCTTTAGGAGACTATCTAAGTCTCATAACTTGCACCCCTAACTAAGTTAAAGACTAGCTTAGTCTTTTAGTTGCCCTATGCTAGTTATCATTATAAGGGCAATGATAGGGATACTTGGAGCCCATCCCTGTGTCTAGGAGACTTGTTCAGTCTCACTAGCACCCTTCTTTGTCTCCTCTTCTTCTAGGAGACTTGCTTTAGTCTAGTTAGCACTTCCTTTAGAGCTTATAGACTAGGAGTTAGCCCCATAGAATAGGAGTCTACCCTCTAGTTAGGAGTCAGTTCTTCAGTAGGATTCTGTCCTACTATCATAGAGAGTTAGGATTTTGTCCTACTTTCATAGAGTCATAGGATTCTGTCCTATTGTCATAGAGTCATAGGATTTTGTCATACCCTTGCAAAGTTTAGGAGCATGTCCTACCCTTGCAGACTTTAGGAGTCTGTCCTACCCTTGCAGAGTTTAGGAGTCTATCCTACCTTGACAGACTTTAGGAGTCTGTCCTACCCTTATAAAGTATAGGAGTCTGTCCTTTCTTTTAGGAGTCTGTTCCATGATTCAAACCTAAATTCCCAAGATCTAGAGCTTAGCCTCAATATCCAACTCTGGAATTCGAAGGATGAGGAACAATGTAAGCGAAAAAAAAATCTAAACTAGTATATGGATCTTGCCCAAGGAATTGAAATTAGAAGGAAACTCAGTTTCCTAATGTAATAATGGAAATATACTATGAAAACACGGCAAATATACTTAAAGATATAACTAAATATGAGCTTATTGTTGTAGTGACTACTCCTGAGATTTGTTTTTTCTACAATTCACAATCCAAAAATGGGGAAACATTTCTAAAGATTGAGTGTTATTTAACTCCGTTCCATAAGAACGCAGGCACTTTCTATCCTAGAAGGATGAAGGAATGCTCTTATACATTGAATTCTCTTGTACAACGTTCTGAATTTTATTGTACATGGAATTTTCTTATATATCTAATTGTATTGATTTGACTGCAATATATAGGCCTCAAATTATGGCATATGGATGGTTTTAGTCTATGTGGGACTAAACATCATATAATATATATGTAAAACAGAATCCTGAACGACATGGGGGCACCACATGGCACCCCTTCTATACCCACCTTCCTTTCTCCATAGAATTCACGATTAGAAAAAAGTAGCTATTTTTTTGCCTAAATATTCTACGGGAATAAAATACATGCAAATTGGTAGGGTTTAAGAAAATAGAAACAAAAGAGTCCTCCAGCTGTGGGATTTTAGGAAATAGAAAGAAAAAAAAAATTGATGATAGTATCCAGTTTCCATAGGGGTGAACCAACCTTTTGGGTATGTGTATTGTGTAACACTCAAATTAAGGCCCCCCCAATTACAAACACGTTAGTGGAGGATATTTCTTAAGATTTAATTTAAGATTTATCTCTAAGTTGCCATCTTAGTTGGTTTAGTATAAAAGGCCCGTGCATAGCACGGGTCCGCAACTAGTTCTACCTTAATTTCGAAATTGCATAATTTTGGAAAGTTCTGCTAGAGTTTCAACCAACTTTTGAAATTTGCAGTATAAAGAGTTTCTCACATGTAAAACCAGGTGGGTTGTCCTCATTATCAAAACATTGTCGTGGAGATATCAGTCCCACCAGTTTTAAATATGCAGTTTATAAGAAGGCTATTGATTTTGGCACTACTGTGTTTTGATATTTGCACTAAGTTACCTTGTCTTTTATTTCATAATTTGCTTCTATAGCATTTTTTGAAATTCTGATAGCCATTGACAGCTGGTTGAATAGTACAAGACAATGTGAGTTAGTGAAATTATCAAAACATTTTCCCAACATAAATCTTTCTTGTATGCATGCATTACAATATGTATATGCCATCTATCTTGTTCAATCTGGACCAAATCATCATGGCCTGGTTTGGATTGCAGGAATTTTAGGAAAAATGAAAGGAAACACTTATCCAATTTTTCCTTCTTTTCCATTGTTTGATTTTATATGAAAAAAATAACTTGAACCTGTTCAATTTTTGGTGAAAAACAAACTTTCAATTTATGATGTATTTTTCTAAATAAGCCGTAACCATATCATTTTCCTCTATTTTCCTGAAAGGAAAGAATTCCTGCAATCCGAACAGAGCCTATATTCAAACAAATCCTCACGGTCACTTTTGTGGATAATCCATTGGTAGGGTTTGACGGGATTAGTATCAAACAAATCCTAACAGCTCTGTAGTTTTTCTAGCAATTTTCATATAAGTAATATAAAACTTCGAGATTTTTCCCTCGCAGCGAGAGCAATTTATTGTTTAGTAATAAATGAAATGGGTTTTGGGTTTCTATGTCTTGTTCATTTTTCTTGTAGGTTTATGTGGCTTGAAGAGACTCACGCAACTAGATCTCAGCGATAACAATCTTCACGATCAAAGTCTTCCATCATGTCTAGGCAACCTCTCCTCCCTTCAAACCCTGGATTTATCAGAGAATAATCTGACATTCACATTTGGCATCTCAACAGGTACGGGGCAGTAGCATTTCCTCACCCAAAATGATGATGTGTGAAGTATTTTTTGACAGGATTTTGTTATTTTTTTGACATAATACTACCCGCTTTATGAAAAGTAAACTATACATTTAATAAAAAAAATGGGAAATGATATTCCCACCCCCTCTTTTAACATCTTTGGATCTCACAAGTCAAGTCACAACACAGAGACAGCCAATACAATGTATATCATCTCCACATGTTTACAGGACTAATTATGTTATTACTTTGACTGGTCATGGTTGGGCCCAGACCGGTCTGGAGAAACTTCCTCCAGCCCCTCTAATAGCAAGGGGTGTGGAAATATCAAATCCATGTCTGAAAAAAATAAACATGGCATTGATATTTACACACCCCTTGCTATTAGAGGGGCTAGAGGAAGTTCCTCCGGACCGTCTGGAGCCAAGTTTTGTTCCATGGTTAGGATCAAGCTTAGCGTCAACATTAAGTTCCACATATGGTCAGGGGTGTAATCAAGACCGTTGATCAAGTGGACCATCATGAGGCAACCCATATTGTCCAAGTCTTATTCCTAACTGAGATCCCATTTTTCAGATTAAGGCCTCTAAATATCAAAGCTTTAGCTTCTTTTAGTAGGATCCTTAAAACAAGGCTTGATTGGTTAGCATCTCCGTATTTTTTTAGCATATTCCTTCACGATTGTCTCAAACATAACAGAATGTTATTTCATTTTCCTAAGAAGAGGGATATTTTTGTCTTAAAAAATAATTATGACTGTAACCATACACACAAAACAGAGCATAGCAACCTCCCTAAATATTTTTGTTATGTTATTCTATGTTTTCCAAGGGGCGAATGCCGTTTTGTGTGGGCTACCCCATGAGGAAGTACAAGGTCAATGGTTGTATTCACATTCATGGTCATGGCCCTTTTGGATTGCAGGAATTTTCTTAAAAAGTTTGGAAAAGAAAATTTTTATAAAATTTGTTCCTTTTCCATTGATTGATTACAAAGTTTTATTTATTAGGACTTTCATTTTACAATGGTACCCCTCTAAATAAACAATAACCATATGATTGCAGTCTACATTGTGAAATAAACAAAATCAAAGAATATTTTCTGCGAGAAATGTTTTTCTACAATGGTACCCCTAAACAAATCTCACAGGATGAATACTTGGCCAAGATCAGATACATCGCACATAGGCACAAGGTTGTGCATAACCAAGGCCCTTGTGCCTTGGTTAATTATTGAATACAAATATGAAAGCGCGCTTTAGCGGCTTTTGGTGTGAGACCTCCTAAATCAAGGCTCATGATCATCTGATCAAGATTGGGAAAATGATAAAGAGCCACTTTTGTCTAGGCAACTAGATCTCGCATATAACAATCTTCACGATCAAAGTCTTGCATCATGTCTTGGCAACCTCTCCTCCCTTCAAACCCTAGATTTATCAGGGAATAATCTGACATTCACATTTGGCGCCATCTCAACAGGTAGGGGCAATAGCTTTTCCTCGCCCAAAATGATGATGTGTGGAGTATTTTTTGACAAGATTTTGTTATTTTTCTGACATAGTACCCGCTTTAAGAAAAGTAAACTATACATTTAATAAAGAAAATGGGAAATGATATTCCCACCCCCTCTTTTAAGATCTTTAGATCTCACAAGTCACGAGACAACAAATACAATGTCTGGGCCATATCTTAAGGTGGGGTCCATTGTTTGGCTATCCAATCCATTCAACTAAATATATAAAAAATATTTTTTATGAAGATAAGCAAAAAAATGAAAAAGGGAAGAAATAGCGAATGGGACCCCACGTTGGAGATTTGATGTATGAGGGCGTCATCCAGAGGAAGTTGGTGGTCTTGAGGGTCCCACCTTTGATTGATCTTATCCTTACATTTGATAGGCCTTACATTGAGTCAAGGTGTGAGAATATTATTTCCCAAATATGACTATTTACATTTACACTAATAAATTGGAAAGAAAAGAAAAATAAAATTTTATTAAAAACTTATTTTTTAGCGAAGAATTTTATCTTGCCTCATAATCATACAATGGCTTCCTCGTTATCATTTTGCAACATCAATCTAATTTTGTCACAATTTTCTCTGTCTTATTCTTACTGGGATTTGCAAACTAAGGAACCTAAGTTACTTGTATCTCATGAGCAATTCAATTGAGGGCATTCATCCATGTATGGAAGGCATGCATAACCTGTGATGGCTTTTTATCTCCGACAATCATGTTACAGGGAAGATTCCTTCATTCATTTTCAACAACCTAACGAAGATAGAGTCTATTGATCTTTCAAATAATCAGTTCACGGGTGTGTTCTCATTTTCTAGTTTTGCCAATCTCTCGAAGCTTTCAGGTGTTGACATTTCAAACAATGTCCAATTAGTGGTCGAAACCCAATACCCATATTGGGTTCCTACTTTTCAACTCCAGTGGTTGTCCTTAGAAAATTGCAACCTCAACAAACATAGCATTCGTAGCATTCCCAACTTTCTTTCTAACCAGGTTAAGTTATCTCAATTAAATTTGGGTCATAACTCTCTTAAAGGGATCATCCCATCTTGGCTATTGTACAATATGTCAAATGATTCCTTGTCGTTGACGGGTAACTTGTTCGAAGGTTCAATTCCTCAGTCTACCCACAACACTATATCATTTCTCATTGTTCTAGATATCTCTGAGAATAATCTAAGCGGGTCACTTCCTACAAACATCGGCACACTCTTCCCTCATTGGAATTACTTCAACCTATCCAAAAATATTTTGCAAGGTAGGATCCCCTCATCCATGTGTGAAATAGAACGCTTATCTATATTGGACCTATCTTCCAACAACTTTTCAGGAGAAATGCCACATCAACTCACCAAAAATTGCACTCAGTTGGTTTACCTCAATATATCAAGTAATAGATTGCAAGGAGACATTCTCCCAGTTGATGCTAACTTGATACGATTGCAATATTTATTTGTCAGCCACAATAACTTCACTGGAAAATTTCCATCTGGCCTGTTAAATAGTCCTGACTTGATGATTTTTGATATGAGAAAAATACCTTATCCGACACTATTCCTAGTTGGTTATTCTCCCTCTCAAAATTGGTATCAATTCTTTTAGGGAATAATTTATTTCGAGGAAACATTCCAATACAACTGTGTCAACTAAGTAACCTACATATCTTTGATCTCTCCAACAATTCTTTTCCTGGAAATATACCTTCTTGTCTCAACAATATAAGTTCATGGACGAAAACAGATCAAATCCAAATTTCCGATGTTGAATTCAATTTTACATCCTTTCATCCTAGGCCTTCAACTTCTTTCACCACAAAGGGTATAACTTACTTTTACGAGGGCCTTCCTTTTAGCTTGATGACTGGAATTGATTTGTCCATGAATCAATTGGAGGGTGATATTCCATTCCAAATAGGAGACTTGGGAGAGCTTCGCTCATTAAATTTTTCCAACAACCTGCTAACTGGCTATCTTCCACAATCCTTTAAAAACCTAAAAAGCTTGGAGAGTTTGGATCTTTCTCACAACAAGTTAGTTGGGAGAATCCCTTATGAATTATCTCAATTGGATGCACTTGGTGCTTTCTTTGTCGCCTACAATAACCTATCAGGTAAGATCCCTTTTGAGAATCACCTTATCACATTTGGTAATGATAGCTACGAGGGAAATCCAGATCTTTGTGGACCACCACTAGAAAGAATTTGCTCCTTGGAAATCCCTTCACAACCTCCTAGAGATGAGGGAAAAAGTTCTAGGGTTCTTGATAATCCTGTGATTTTCTACTCATTTGTGGCAATGTCATATGCTTTGGGATTTTGGGGAGTCATCGGCTTTCTCATCCTCAACCAAAATTGGAGGCATAAATACTTCAGAGCTATGGATGCATATATTGACTGGTTGACCGAGAAGCTCTCAGAATTCTGTAGTTACTTGAAAAAATGTTGTTTCAAATAATGGTACAATTTTCCTTTAGTTGTAAGCAAAATGATTTTTGGAACTATTGACCTTGGAGGCGTGTCTCACGGTTCGAAAGACCATTTTGTCATCTTCTTCTCATATAATTTTTCCTATCTTTTCATCTCCTGCAATGTGTTCGTTGCACCACCGACTACCAATGAAACCCGGAAGTGGAAGAAGAGGAGGAAATAGTAATATGTAGCCAATGGGTGCATATATCTAGTCCTAGACAATAAACAATTGACATTTAGTTTTTTTGTTTTAAAGTAGAAATTTTGAAAAAATAAAATTTGATACTTTCTTTTCATAGGGCTTTATAAACCTTATAAAAATTTATTTTGATAGAGCTCAATTTCCTCATATAAAAAGTTTCCAAGGCCAGATGTATGATCTATCATCACTCTCAAAAGTAGGGCTTTATAAACCTTGTTCTCATCATGTTCCACAAATTGCCATATCCAATGTGGATGTTGTGTGTCAGATATATCGACTGATTATATGTGGCACATCATACACACTAAAGAGAGATAATATATGGTGAAAACAAGGCCACATGTATGATCTATCATCACTCTCAAAAGTAGCTTCATATCACATAATACATATATATAACAAACAATATGGAATACCTTGCTCAAAACATTCTACTATATAGTTAATCAATATAACACAAACTCATCAAGATATATATCATTTACCTTAGTCATTGGAATATAGAAAAGGGAGATGATAAATTCGCACACCCTATAGGATGATTCGCACCCATTTAAGGTGAATTGACGTCAAAAAGTGTCAAAAAGCATAAACAAGCATCAGCCTTTAACGTTTTTTTACCTCAATTCACGTTAAAGGGTTTGAATTATCCTAAAGGGGGTGCGAATTTATCATCACCCCATAGTAAATCCATAAAATATGCCAATATGGTTGAGGTCAAACTGTTAACTATCTACAGCCATCAGAATATAGTATATCCACAATATGGTTGAGGTCGGCAGTTCAATCCCAGCTTACCTAGCGAAAAAAGGAAAGTAATAAGCTTTGCTTGCTTGTGAAAACTTTCTAAAACTTACAGAAGACTTCAAGCTCTTGCTAGCAGACTTGGAATCCTTTAGGCCCTATTTAGATGGCAAGAATTTTGAGGAAAAGTTTGGAAAGGAAAAATATTTCAAAGATTTCGTACTTGTTTTACACATGAAAAAGCTAATTGGAACCACCACTATTCAAATTTTATTAAGAGGAACTTACAATTTATAATAATATCCTTCCAAATTAACCATAATCATATCATTTCCATCTAAATTGTGGAAAGATGAAAATTTTCCAAGAAAGTTTTTTCCATCTGAATTTTTTTTCTTGCAACTCAAACAAGGCCTTAAGGTAGACCTGAAAAGGAATCTTAATGACTAGCTTAACATATTCCAAAGGAGGACTTCAAGGCACCTAAAAAATACAACACTTGCTTAATAAGACTAGCGTTAGTCTGCTAACTAATGCTGGTTGTTGAAGGGTCAAAAATGCTACACTCTCTAACACCAGACAGTATTACTGAAATGATATTCCAAACCAAACCATATGAAACGAAGAATCATGATCATGGAGAGCTCAAGATTAATATCGAAGGAGCTGGAATTGGTGGAATTCTTCAACATGACGAAAGAATGATTCTTGGTTTATTCTCCATTGAAATCATGAAAGAAAAGTTTTTTGGACTAGAGCTCTCATCCATTTTCACAAAATGGTGCAAAAATGGGGAACCCCAAATCTATAGATTAGAGCCGATTAATTATTTGCAGTAGATGTAATTACGGGGAAAATTCAAGCCCCCATGGAAAATATCCCAATGATAACCCACATTCGAAAAATCCTCAACACTTTAAGAGCCTGGTGCATAACTCACATGCCTCGGCCGCAGACTTCCTCTCAAAGTGAGGTTGCCCATGCAAGGGAGAAGATATCCCTCTTCTCCTCATCCCTCCAATGCTCATGGAAATAATCCAGTCAAATAGGGAAAGAAAATTGTACTCTTGTTTGTAATTTGTTCTCTAGTTTCATCTGTTCTTCTTGTATTCTTTCCTTCTATTCAATGCATTGGTAGGGGTTCCGCCAAACCCCAGCTTACCCATAAAAAAATCTAGTTACAATTCATTGTGGCTATCCATACCGTATCCAGCATGGTTTTCTTAGTGTGGAGATCCATACCTAAGACATACTTTCATTGTAGTTATCCACACTAGCATATATGATAGCCATCCTCACTAGCTTAGCTTTTCTCACTGAATCCATCCGCACTTTATAAAATACTCAGTGTAGGTGTCCACACTATCATAAATTTTCGGTGTGATTATCCATACTGATAACATTTTAAGTATAACTATTCACTATAGTACATATTTTCAGTATGATTATTCACATTTATGGGGTTTTCTTTTTTAAATGTAGTTTTCTACACCTATAGTGAAAGTTTTACTGCCTATAAGGTCCTACTTGTGATTGAAAATAAGCATGGGCTTTAGGATTATACTAATAAACGGCGGAAATGAAGTAATTGATCGCAAGAAAGTTATGTAAGAATCAAATGGTAAAGAAGTGACTTATTGACTGAGTTGAGGCATGAATATGGATCTGCTATCCATAAGGCAAATATTGCCCTTATAAACGACTAATCGATGGTACATATGGGATCTCCAATGTATGCCTCCAGGATACAACAACTCCGCTCCAGGATTGTGCGTTCACACAACCTGGAGGCCTTGGGAAAATGATTATGTTTGCCATGATAAAAAAAATAGAACAGAAAAGGGACCAAACTTTACATGGGAAGAAGGGAGAGAACAAATATATTCTAAAATAACTTTTACATATTCTCGATCGAATATTTCAAAAAGTTAAAGAGACGTGATTAATGAAAAGTTATGTTGAAAACTGTTTTGAAATGTTTTCATAACGATAGCTTATGCTAAATTAACCTGACCCGGCCCGGCCCGGCTCGGAAAACTCGCTACTCAAGCCCCGGAATGATATTCCAAATCAAAGTAATTTAAAACACGCTACCCAGGCCCCGAAAAACTCGCTACCCTTAGAGATGATGTGCCCCCTTCTGCACTGGGTTGATCGGCGTTCGGCTCCCAAGATACAACAATCCGTTGGGTCTCTTCCGGAATCAATCTGTGGGGACACGGGTAGAACTCACGCTTAAAAGCTAGCTGTTAAGGGGAGGTTGCCCATTCCCTTATAAAGTCCATCCACATCTATTACACTTCCGATGTGGGATCTTTGCTTTCATGTGGATCCCCCAACAATCTCCCCCTCCATGTGGAGACAACGTGGGAGCTACGAGATCTTCCCCGAGAGATATTTTAGCATACCGGGGTTACTGAGATCTTCCCTGAGGGATTTTTCGTCCTCAGAGGCACACCAGAGTTACCACGGCCTGGCATTGATACCACTGGATGTTTGACATGGTATCGGATGCAAGGGTCCTGAGTTCAAACCTCCTTGATAACAAAAATCCATATGCAATGGCCAAATCCAAAAGAGAGGACACATGTGCCCCATGTAGGCCAACCCTAAAAGAGGGGCCACAAGTGAGGGGGTGTTAAAGTATAAAAGATTAAATAATGCCATCTCCACCCGCTTAAGCTTTTGAAGCAACTGGTTGTTTGACACGATCCCTCGAACTCGTCACCACCCGTGTTACAAAAGATGATAAAAGATGTAACGAAAAATAAATCAATGGAGTTTCTGGAGAAGAAAACAATCTTCACGATCATACATTTTTCTTGATAAAAGAAGAAATCAAAAATAATTTTTCTTGTAGGTTTATGTTTCTTGAAGAGGCTAACGCAACTAGATCTCAGCTATAACAATCTTCACGATCAAAGTCTTGCATCATGTCTTGGCAACCTCTCCTCCCTTCAAACCCTGGAGTTATCAGGGAATAATCTGACATTCACATTTGGCGCCATCTCAACAGGTACGGGGCTATTAGCATTTCCTGTTTAAGAAAAGTAAACTATACATTTAATAAAGAAAATAGCATCTGATCAAGATTGGGAAAATGATAAAGAGCCCATTTTTGTGGCTGTCAGCTAAATCAACAGAATTGATCAACTTCCACATGGCACCAGTGGGCCCAGAAAGTGATCCATAGGAAAAAATTCTAAGAGTGATTTTTTTAGCATTTTTCATATAAGTAATACATCCAAACATAGCTTATATAAGTTTGTAACATGCGGGCGGTGTTTTTGCTTCTTTAACCAAGTACAGTGACATGTGATATAGTATAACTAAGGCAGACTGGCAGACCATATTTGGATAATGCCATTACTCACTTTGTTTTGCACCTTTTATGAGTGGATGTTTATAACATCTTGAATATTGTAGTGTCATTATCAAAATACGTTAGTGCAGATATCAGTCCCCCTAAAATAATCTTTTAACCTTGTGACAATAAAATTTGGCACTACTCTGTTTTCATAATTGCAGAATCTCAGCTTGTCTGTTCTTCCTTAATTGCTTTGAGTGCTTTTGGGGAACTATAATAACCTTTGACAGCTATTTAAATGATAAAAGACAAGATGAGTTAGTGCAATTATCAAAACATGGGAGTGTCAACATTAGTAGCCTAGAATATACACTAATACAATACCTAAGATGGAAGTTCAATTTTTGCACCTTTCAATTTTATTGAACAATATAAAGACAATTGCAAATTCATATTTCAAAATAAAAGATCTGTTTTTCTCAGAATAAAGTACACAAAACATAGATCAGAAAAGAATATATAACAATAATGCAGGGAAATAAACCACACTAAAAAGGGGAAAGAAGAAAAAAGAAAAAAAATGAAAGATTTTAGTTGGGCTTTTGCTGATGTACATTACACAAACACTACCCAAATCACGCACCACTCTAACTCCAAGGCTTGATGACAACAACGACAATGATAACCACGATTATGAGAAGGAGTATAATAGCAAAGCACGTCAATTTCCGTTTGTTCCTTTGCAATTTCTTAGCCTTTTGGAGAGCAACCGTCCCAGATGAAACGTGATCCACCGCGCTCGAAACCTAAGTTAAAAGTGTACTTAGCAAAATGTGGTTCGGCACCACAAAAAGGACGGGGATGGGGAAAATTCGAGTTTAATACATTATTGGTTCAAAAAATGTAGTAAAAAATGAAAACACAAAAAAATGCATTAAAAATTTTGTCATTTACAAAAATATAGTGGGGGTAATAAAGTTGGAAAGTTGGGCAAAAAATGTATTTAATACCATCTTAAACGTGCTTAAAACATTTTCCACAGAAAATGGGGGTTTTTACTATAAAAGTTTTAAACAAAGTACTAACTCCATGCCAATAAAAAGAGATTTTTTTCAAAAAAAAAAACCAAAAGAAAAAAAAAACTCTCCTTAAACAGTGTGATTTGTTCACTACGGTTAAAAGATACTGTGTATATGTAATGTAACAACAACCACCCGATAACAACAACTTTGAGATGATTTTTTAGCATTTTTTTAGCATTTTTAGTTTTTTTATTCCATTGAGAGCAATTTATTGTTTAGTAATAAATGAAATGGGTTTTGGGTGTTTATGTCTTGATCATTTTTCTTGTAGGTTTATGTGGCTTGAAGAGACTCACGTATCTACGTCTCAGAGATAACAATCTTCACGATCAAAGTCTTCCATCATGTCTAGGCAACCTCTCCTCCCTTCAAACCCTGGATTTATCAGGGAATAATCTGATATTCACATCTGGCGCCATTTCAACAGGTATTTTTTGACAGGATTTTGTTATCTTTCTGGCATAGTACCCGCTTTAAGAAAATTAAACTATACATTTAATAAAGAAAATGTGAAATGATATTCCCACCCCCTCTTTTAAGATCTTTGGATCTCACAACTCAGAGAAAACCAACACAATGACTGGGCCAAATCTTATAGTTATATCATCTCCACATGTTTACAGGACTAATTATGTTATTACTTTGAGTGGTCATGGTTAGGATGAAGCCTAGGGTCAAAATTAAGTTCCACATATGGGCAGGGGTGTAATCAAGACTGTTGATCAAGTTGACCATCATAAGTCAACCCATACTGTCCCTTCCATTGGGAGCAATTTATTGTTTAGTAATAAATGAAATGGGTTTTGGGTGTTTATGTCTTGATCATTTTTCTTGTAGGTTTATGTGGCTTGAAAAGACTCACGAATCTATATCTCAGCAATAACAATCTTGACGATCAAAGTCTTGCATCATGTCTAGGCAACCTTTCCTCCCTTCAAACCCTGGATTTATCATGGAATAATCTGACATCTACATTTGTCATCTCAACAGGTACGGGGCAGTAGGATTTCCTCACCCACAATGATGATGTGTGGAGTATTTTTTGACAGGATTTTGTTATTTTTCTGTCATAATTCACCTTTAAGAAAAGTAAACTATGAATTTTATAAAGAAAATGGGAAATGATATTCCCACCCTCTCTTTTAAGATCTTTGGATCTCACAGGTCACAACCCAGAGACAACCGATAACTGGGTCTTAAACAGTACATCACTCAAACAAAACCTCAAATGAGTCTTACGATCAAGCCTAGGGTCAACATCATGTCATACATAGGGACAGGGGTGTGAAACATGATGAGGAAAACCCATATGGTTCTAGTCCCGTACGTAATGGACATCCCATTCACCCTATTAACTACTATAAATATCAAAGCTTTAGCTTCTGATAGGGAAATCCTTAATGAAGCATAATGCTCCACAGGGCAAACAATAATGGGCCAGGTTTGTATTCGTCAGTTAGTTATCAAAACAGATCACATCCACAGGGCACAAGTGGCGGGCACAGGAAGTGATATGCCTTCATGGATGCGAAGATTGGATAATGACTATTTATCATGTAGGCTATGAAAATATAATAATACAAACTTTTTCTTTTTCGGAAACCTTAAAAATGAGGGTTATGAGTCACACCTTTGATTGATCTAATCCGTTTATTTCATCAGCATTGCTTTAGTTCTCCAAAAGAAATCTTATGAAACTATGAGGGGATAAAATAAAAATACTCTAAAGTTGCATGATCTCCTTACAAGATGGAACGGGACATGGTGTCCCTTCACGCGATCAAGTATCTCAATTTCTCAACAATGAACTCTGAAATTCTCCATGGAGAGGGAGATCTCCCATCCAGCTCATCGAGCCACCTGATAACAATAAGGGAATCAAGTTTACCCTTTTTTGGCATGCTAATTGGATAAAAAATTTATCGTTTTTTACAAAACCAATCGTATCACATGTGCAACCTGAATAGGTTTAAAGGGAACACAGTAAAAGACTGTCTTACCGGATTGTGTCCATCTATCCCAACTAGTGCAAGAGTCCTTTTGTTCCCAACAGGCTAGCCTACATAGTTATAAACAGTTTCTAAACAGTCACTAGTCACCGAGAAACCAACCCTTGCCTTCATCAATAGCAGTCATCGTAGGAAGATGGGCACCCTCTGCCCACCTGGGATGATCGTCCAACCCCAACGTCTCCTTGTACTTTCTATTGATGCCAGAATCCAGACTCGAGACTAGGGTGTTACTTCAAAATGAACGAGTACGAACACCCTTTCTTGGCTCAAGTATCAATTTTCGTTCCATTAGTCGAATAACGCACAATTTCACAGAGGGAGGTCCGCAAACTCCAAAGCGGATGCTTTGGCAAAGACCGGAGTGAACCGTAACAATACCATTATTGGGGACGTGGCTCTGGTGGGGGATCATACATTGTAAACATTATCCTGAATATCGGGTAAATTTGTAATACTTAGGGGCCGTTTGGATATACGGATTTTAGAATCCAGGTTTTAGTTTGAAAACCGTGTAAAAGAGGGTCATGATCATGCTGCTGGTATGCTGTCCTGGCAGCGTTTCTTGGATTTTTAGTAAGAAAACCAGGTTTTAGAAATCTCTCCTGCGTCCTCCGATTTCTAAAACTTGGAAACATGGGACGATCGCCAGCACTCTTGCTGTTGGAAAGAAGGGCTAGAAATCATAAAACGACGGTGCTCTCTTTCTTCTCTTGTCTCCCAACTACAATTTTGAGGAAATCTAGGATTCTAAAATAAGTGTATCCAAACTGCCCCTTAGTGTTTTGGGGAAGTCTCGTCCCCGGCACTTGTGTTTTGGGTATTAATAAAATTCATTACCTTTTCAAAAAAAAAAGTCAAATAAAAAAAATACATGGGCCACGTTTGGATACCTCATGTTTTTGTATTTGGATTTGGATTTGAGTTTTGGATACAAAATACATCAATCATCCTCATGCTCATGTTGTATGAATTCGATTGAGAGAGTTAGAGAGGGAGGGAGGGAGGGACGTATGGCTGCACCTGCAGCAATGTCGAGGAGCAGCGAGGGTGAAGGTAGCTGCCACAAATATTGATTTCCAAATAAAGTCTTGCTGAATAGATTTGAAAATCGGATTTTTTTTCATTGTTACAGCTGTTTTAGAAATCTAAGGATCTCATCCAGTTCCAAATCTCAACTGCAAATGTGAGAAATCCAAATCTAAATCTCATGGGTATCCAAACGTGGCCGTATGTCAATTGCCTTCTTTGTAAGGCGGGGTCCATTTTTTGGCTATCCAATCCATTCAACTAAATATATAAAAAATATTTTTTATGGAGAAGATAGGCAAAAAAAATAAAAAAGGGAAGAAATAGCGAAAGGGACCCCATGTTGGAGATTTGATGTATGAGGGCATCATCCAGAAGAAGTTAGTGGTCTTGAGGTCCCACCTTTGATTGATCTTATCCATACATTTGATAGGCCTTACTGAGTCAAGGTGTGAGAATATTATTTCCCAAAATTTGACTATTTACATTTACACTAATAAATTGGGAAAAAAAAAGAATTTTTTTTTTTTATGAGAAACTTATTTTTCAACGAAGAATTTTATTTTGCCTCATAATCATACAATGGGGCTTCCTCGTTATCATTTTGCGACATCAATCTAATTTTGTCTCCATTTTCTCTGTCTTATTCTTACACGGATTTGCAAACTAAGGAACTTAAGTCATTTGTATCTCATGAGCAATTCAATTGAGGGTGGTCTTCATCCATGTATGGAAGGCATGCATAACCTGCAAGTGCTTTTTCTCTCCGACAATCGCTTTACAGGGAAGATTCCTTCATTCGTTTTCAAGAACCTAACAAAGATACAATTTATTGATCTTTCAAATAATTAGTTCATGGGTGTGTTCTCATTTTCTATTTTTGCCAACCTCTCGCAGCTTTCAAACAATGTCCAATTAGAGGTCGAAACCCAACACCCACATTGGGTTCCTACTTTTCAACTCTTGTCGTTGTCCGTAGAAAATTGCAACCTCAACCAACTGAGCGCTCGTACCATTCCTAGCTTCCTTTCAACTCAGATTTATTTGCACTATTTAAATTTGGGTCATAACTCTTTTAAAGGGATCATCCCATCTTGGCTATTGTACAATACATCAGGTGAGACCTTGTTGTAAAGCGGTAACTTGTTCGAAGGCTCAATTCCTCAGTCTACCCACAACACTACATCGTTCGTCAAATTTCTAGATATCTCTGAGAACAATCTGTTTGGGCCACTTCCTACAAACATCGGCACACTCTTCCCTCATTTGAATTACTTCAACCTATCCAAAAATATTTTGCAAGGTAGGATCCCGTCATCCATGGGTGAAATAAAAAGCTTAAAGGTATTGGATCTATCTTGCAACAACCTTTCAGGAGAAATGCCACATCAACTCACCAAAAAATGCGCTCAGCTGGTTTACGTAAACGTATCAAGTAATAGATTGCTTAGGAGACATTCTCCCAATTTATGCTAACTTGGCACGATTGCAATATTTACTTGTTAGCCACAATAATTTCACTGGAGTAATTCCAACTGGCCTGTTAAATAGCCTTGATTTGATGATTCTTGATATGCGAAAAAATACCCTATCTGATACTATTCCTAGTTGGTTATTCTCCCTCTCAAAATTGGTATCAATTCTTTTAGGGCATAATTTCTTTCGAGGACACATTCCAATACAACTGTGTCAACTAAGTAACCTCCATATCTTGGATTTCTCCAACAATTATTTTTCTGGAAATATACCTTCTTATCTCGATCGCATAATTTCATGGAAGAAAGTAGATCAAATCCAAATTTTCGATCTTTTTATAAATTATACACCCTTTCATCCTAGGCCAAACGGTGTAACTTACTCGTATACTACATCATTTCTTCCTAGGCCTTCAACTTCTTTCACCACAAAGTGTGTAACTTACACTTACGAGGGTGTTCCTTTTACCTTGATGACTGGAATCGATTTGTCCATGAATCAGTTGGAGGGTGACATTCCATTCCAAATAGGAGACTTGGGAGAGCTTCTCTCATTAAATTTTTCCAACAACCTGCTAACTGACCATCTTCCACGATCCTTTCAAAACCTAAAAAGCTTGGAGAGTTTAGATCTTTCTCAGAACAAGTTAGTTGGGAAAATCCCTTATGAATTATCTCAACTGGATTTTCTTGGCGTTTTCTCCGTCGCCTACAACAACCTATCAGGTAAGATCCCTTATGAGAAACACTTCACCACATTTGGTAACGATAGCTACGAGGGAAATCCAGATCTTTGTGGACCACCACTAAAAAGAAATTGCTCCTTGGACATCCCTCCACAACCTCCTAGAGATGAGGGGGAAAATTCTAGGGTTCTTGATAATCCTGTGATTTTCTACTCATTTGTGGCAATGTCATATGCTTTGGGATTTTGGAGAGTCATCGGTTTTCTCATCCTCAACAAAAATTGGAGGCATAAATACTTCAGAGCTATGGGTGCATATATTGACCGGTCGACCGAGAAGCTCGCAGAATTCCGTAGTTACTTGAAAAATTATTGTTTCCAATAATGGTACAATTTTCCTTTAGTTGTAATGCAAAATGATTGTTGGAACTAATCATAAGCTTTATTTTGAGTTTTAAGTTAATAATTTGTTATTTTTGCAATGAATGGCTTATGACCAGAAAGATCAAACCGCCTACCCAAAGCAATGGTGTTGATCACTCCATATAAACAATTATATGGTTGGGATGGCACAAAAAAGTAACTGCTTGAACTTTTAATAAATTATTGCTAGATAATCATCACATGCATTGTGAGGATCTCCCAGATTGTGTTGGATGTTCCTAGCAATCTCTTTAGACTAGAACATCCTCTCTAAAGTGATAGCTGAGATATCTTCTATAATATATAGTCATTTTACTACGTAATTACTGTGGACCCCGATCCTGAGGACGGTGCCGAGGGACGCGAGATCCCTCCTGCGATCCTCTAAGATCTCCACAATGTGAAGGAGAGCTCTACCAAGGAACTCTCGGATGGTCTGGTATTCATCCAAAGAAGCCTACGTATCCCCGCCTCCACGAGAATCAAGGCAACGTAGTTCTTCGCGCCTATTCTAAGCTAGGATGCCTAAGACACCTAGACCTCTATCTTAGACTCGATCTAAAAGACCGGACTAGTTATTAAAGCTTCTTGAACGATTATTTAAATTCCAGTGTATTGTAGATTTTAGGACACCCTATATGCCCTAACTAAATGCACGTTAGCCCTAAGCTAATGCAGGTGGTTCCTACAACCTATGTGTAACTAGGCTGTATTTCCTAAGGAAAACAATGGGATCACTAACGCATCTTAGACCTAGTCATCAGTCGGCGATCTGAATCGCCAACTGACCGGACGGAGGCGCTCCTATAACTCTAGGACAAACCCCTAACTCTAAAACAAACACAAACAAGCACACAACACATCAAAGACGAACTCCTAACTCTAAAACTCTCTATCTAGGACAAACTCCTAACTCTAGAGGAAGATTTTGTTGAAAACAAGGTTTTGAAGAAAAAAGGTTAAAGCATTTATTTACAAAGTTTGGCTGGACTTGGGATGAAGATCCCAAGCTGCACTACGTACCTCGTAGAAGAGGATCAAGCTAACGTAGTTCGAAAATCGAACTCTCCTAACTAAAACCTAACACTCCAAATGATTTAAGGGTTTTTAATGTTTTTCAAATGTTTTTGATGCTTTTAAAATTTTCAAATGTTTTTGAGTTTCAAATTTCTAATGTTTTTGGATTTTAAAATATTCCAATGCTTTTGGATCCTAAAATGATTTCACTCTTACAGAGAACATGCAAGTAACACCACAAACTAGGGCGAAGCCCTGAATCTAAAAGGGGAAACCCCGAATAAGCAACTAGCGTCTCAAAGAGACGAACCACAACACGTAAAGAAGTGTCCCAGAAACAGCGAAAACAAATTCAAGATCCCAAACAGGAAAGCTCTAATAAGACTGAGTTAGTCTCTAATAAAGAAGAAACAACTCTAACAGACAAACTCCTAAACTAGAGGACAAACTAATAGTCCATAACATAGACTACTAAATGAACAACACAAACAACACTAAAAGAGGTGCAAGTAAATCAAAATATGACTAACAACTCTGAGAAGGGGGAATCCCTTAACTTGCGAAAACTCTAAAATAGGGAGGGAAGGGGTTGGCTCAAGAAAATTCCGTCGTAGCCTGACCCGACAAAGTGTTCCCAAAATCGAGAGAATCCCGAAACTCAAAAGGGATCCCGAGGAACGTGCAAAGAGTAGACCCGAAGAAAGGAAGTAAATCATGGATGACAGGGGTGATCCCGAATAAAAGGAACAGAATGCGAACGGAGAAGATGATCTTAAAACTTTGAATGAACAAATCTTCAAGCATACATGCACCAGACTCTGAGAATGTTAAGACACTCAACGACTATATCAAGATAACATATCTAAGCTCAAAACTCTAGGGGCTAAAATGATTTGGAAACTAATCATAAAGTTGCATAGACCAAGCACAATTAATTCATTCCTGAGCATAGCATTCTCAGACATAACAATTACTAAAGTATGATTCGAAAATCAACTCCATCAGAGGACCGAAATCACAGGCATATCACTCAACAAATCAGCTATCATGCAATCACAGATGTAATTTTAAAAAGATTTATCAATCGGATCTAGAAATTTTGCAAGGAAATGACCGATCTAACTGTAACAATATCAAACTTGAATAAACCCAAGAATGTTCTAAAGAAAAAGGAAAAAACAATGGGATCAAATAATTCCTACTCCCGCACCCTCGACATGGGGTAAAGAAACGAGATCAAATAAAGCACACAATCAAACCCTCGACACGGGGTCTCCTGTGAAATCAGATGATACTCATACTCATGACATGGAGTAGAGTTATAATCTGATTTCCTACATCAATTAAACCCACAGCCCTCTACCATCCATTCATCACCAAAATAAAAAATTGCCATCTCACATTCAAGAGCCAAATTAGCACTCAATTCATGAATTGCTGCTACAATACCAGAAAAACAAGGTGGATATCTATGCAAAATTTCAGCCATACAAAGGTTTAGAAGAGTTACCTTGCTGGGTTCAGAATAGCACTGCGAATTACCAAAATTGCTAGAAGCTCTCAACGAAGATGACCGCCATGATCACAAATGCCGACGAAGCCAACAAAGTAGATTTCAATGCTATGGATAACGATCTGAGCTCCGATTTATCAGAGCAGGGACATTTGGCCAAGAAAAATGACTGGAATCAGATCTCTACCAAAATCGAGGAAGAGAAAAAGCCGAAGCCTCTCTCTGATTTTTGGGAAATGAAAAAAAAAAAAAACCCCTCTCTCCTGCTTCGATTCTTGTTCTCTGTCTTCTCACAATCCCACGAAAAAGAAGAAGAAACCCACGCCCTTTCGGAACCAGAAGAACTCGAGCAGAAATTTAATTCCTTCTGTTGAAGGTTCTTCACCAACCATGTGCCTCTCCTCTTCCTAAAAAAGGGATTTCGAGTTTCTGCTGGGGCTTTTTCTCACGCTCGAATTCCTTTGGAGCTGAATACGAGAAAGGTCCCAGGTGGGTTTGATAATGGGTTTCAATGGGAAGAAAGAGGTGGCTGTGACAAAGAAAAAGGTCTGTTTATGGAGGCTCGTTTGGATGCTAGAAACGAAGGTGGAATAAGGTGGTGGTGGTGGGAGAGATGAGGGTTGCACGGAGGTAAAGATGGAATGGGTTTGGGAGGGGATAAAAAAAATAGGATTGGATTCAACGGTGATTTCGGTCGGATTCCGGCAATCTTGCCGGAATCAATGGAGAACGGTTTGGGCGGTTGGCTTTTAGGGTTGACTGAGATGGGTTTGGATCTAGTGATAGTGGTGTGGGGATGGAGATGGGGTTTGGGAATATAGGTGTAGAAGATGGCCGGTGGTGGAGGCGAAGATGGGTCGGAGAAAATGGGGTTGGGTGAGATGGGCTTTAAAAAATGATAGAAGGAGGAGGAGAATAAGAAGAATAAGGCGGTGGGTGTGGCTTTCTTCCCCCTTTTCTCTGCAATCTCTCCTTGCCCTCTGTTTTCTCTGCTTCTGTAAAAGAAAATTTTCTTTTATCCTCTCCCTCTGAACCCTAGCAGATGAGATGGCGGGAGGTAGGAGAAGATAGTGGCTAGTGGAGGTAGGAGGTGGTGGTTGGTGGTCGGATTGGGGGTTTCGAGGAGTGGAGGTGGGTGGTGAAATGGGTTTGAGGAGAAAATGGGAATGGGTTGAAATGGTGGTTTTCTTATAGGTGGAATCAAAAGGAAAACGATGATGGTTGGGGATGGTGGTCGGTGGTGGAGATAAGAGGTGGCTGCAAATGGCCGGCCGGAGCTTAACCGGAGCACGGCTGGAGCTCAACCGGAGAAGATGAGAGGGAGAAATGTTAGGGTGGAGATGTGGGTGTCGGCTGGAGGAGATGGTGGTGGAGGTGGAAGATGGTGGGCGGCTGGAAGACCGGATTTGGGTTTTGGGTTAAATGGGGTTTGGTGATAAAAATGGGGAGGGGAAGAAGAGGTAAGATGATGGTGATGATGAGGTGGCCGGTCGGTGGAGGTAGAGATGAAGATGAGGCGGTGGTGGTGGTCGTCGGTTCGGGGCGCAGAAATTGCAGTGGTGGTGGTGGTCGGTGGTGGTGAAAAAGAAAGTGGCGGTGGTAGTGATGGTGGCTCAAGGTGGGTGGGGATCAAGCTCTGCCCGTTCTCCCTCCCTCTCTCTGCTATTTTTCTAGAGAAACAAAAAAATGAGGCGCCTCCTCCCTCCTCCTCCTTCGCGGCTGCAGAAAACCAGCTCCCCTCTCTTCTTTTTTTTTTAGAAAATGAGATCCCCCTTCTAGCCCTAATTCGTTGGCTATTTAAGAGAAATGATAAATTTGCCTCCTTTCCATTCCATGGACAGCCCCTTTACATATGCTTGCCTTCATTTCCTTCCAATAAGATGGGGTCTAGGTAAGAACAGGGGCATACTAATAAAGGAAAGCAATATGCTTGCCTCTTTTTCTTCCTTAGACAGCCCACTCTGGGTGTATTTTCATTGCAAAAGGGGCGGTCTAGGTAGGAAGAAAGGGTGGATGTATCATTCCTCTTGAAATAATGTTGGTACAACTATGCTTTGATAATAGTACTAATTCCGCTTGTCTTTTCTTTAATTTTCTTTTGGCCCATTTTCGGCATAATTTGTCAGGGACATCTTTGAAAATGGTGATGACCTTTTGGTAGCTCTTTTACGCACGAATGGACAAGGTGAATTAGCGAAAATATCAAAATCACGTTGTAGTCAAGCATTTGGAATTCAAAGACTCAATTAGAGGAGTGTCAATGGGATTTTCGGGGTTTCTTGGGTTGCGAAGAATATTCAATAGGCCCGGCAGCAATAACATTTTTCGGATTTTTCGGGTTTACTTCGCACTTCAGGACCTTATTCAACTTCGGGATTTTATTTGAATTTGGAAAATCGGGTCAGGTCAAAATGGGGTGTCTACAATTACGCAAAGTTTCTGAATTTCTGGATGAATGGTAGTTTAAAAACTATTGACCTAGGAGGCGTGTCTCACTGTTCAAAAGACCATTTTGTCCTCTTCTTCTCACATAATCCTATATTCTATCTATAATAAAGAGGAAAGGTCTTTTTACTGTTCATGCTAACGTGTCAGCCTCCCCTTTCGTCTTAGCATCTATTTTCTAGGTTTTTGCTTATTTCAAAAAAAAAAGATACTTTGTTTTTGCTTAATTAAAAAAGAGAAACTTTGCTTACGTGTCAGCCCAACTTTGCTTCATTTTTGCTTAATTAAAATTGCACGCGATTTTTTTGAGATTTTCTCTCTATATTTGCTTACGTCTCGCCCCGATATTTTTTATATTTTAAGCTGGGGTGGGGTGTCTTCGTTTTTGCTTAATTGAAATCGCACGCGATGTTTTCGAGATTTTCTGTCGATATTTGCTTACGTCTCGCCCTGATATTTGCCTAACTAAAAGGGCTGTTTATAGTTCACGCCCACGTGACAGCCCCTCCTTCTCTCTTGAATCTACATGGCATCAATTTTTCCAACGTGGCATTTTTTCCATTGCAAATTTCAGGGTAATTAATTCCGTTTAACGTAATGAATTCCGTCGGTTTAGCATTTCTCTACAAATCGTTTCTATCATGAATGCGTGTCTACCTATCGAGAATACTTGTCTAAAGAAGCCATCTGGCAACCCTTCTTTATCTAAGAGGAATTCCAAAAGTTGAGAAAATGGCAACCCTTCTTTATCTAAGAGGAATTCCAAAAGTTGAGAAAATGGCAACCCTTCTTTATCGAGGAATTCCAAAAGTTGAAAATACCAAAAGTCTGTTCTATTCCATCTCTTTGTTCTTTGGGAAACGTTTAGTCTTCTACCTTTAAAAAAACCTCTCTCTCTCAAATTGAATCAAATAAAATAGGTGGTTGCAGAAGCTCTCCTTCTCTATCCATAAGGACTGCATATATAAGAGACGAAGAATACGAAGGCTCCAATCTCTATATTAACTATAAGATCATTAAAAATTTTATTGTTTTATTGGTTCTAAACCCTGTTTGGCTTATTTTCATTCTTCAAGGTATGGTCCAGGTCCTACACCAATATATGCTCATGAAATCTCTGTAGTAAAATTATAAATGTGGAGGAATATTCCAAGTTAAGAAACCTGTATTAGTGTTATGTATAGATTGAAGAATTATGTATGTCTCAATTTTTTTTGGGCATTTCAACACTCCCTTCAGAATTTTTTTTACTGATTTGGATCATTTTATTGCACAGCTAAGATCATCCGATCAATGTGATTTAGGTTTACCGAAAATTATTATACCAACTGCTGTATGGTCCAGGTGCTCATTTTATGCATTTGGACTTCTAGCTCCTGCCTCGGTTTGTCATTGGACCACTACTTTCCATTATGCTTTTCAATTGATTTTGAAATCATCCAATTTCTAGGCCCACTACTAATAGACTTTCACTTTCTCTTTTGATTTCTCAGAAGTACCAGCATTAGTGATAGAAGCCAGAGTTCTTCTTCTCCTTTTCCAAGAGGTAAGCACCTTTATTGATATTTGATATAGATTATACTTGATTTTTTTACCTATCGAAACAAGATTGCCGTTGCAAAGGAGACACTTTACCTGTTCATCTCTTTCCAAAATCTTTTTTTTACATCATTGTTGATGACTCCTCTAGAGTTTTGTAAACTCGGATGTAATTCTTTCCTTTTATATTTAACGCACCAATAAGTAATACTTCCAATTTGTTTCTTCTTCTCCAGATGCTATTTCGATATGATTTCTGAGATTTTCATTTTTTTTAGTTCACTTCATTTATTTAATTAGTAGTTTTTTTTGGGTCCCGTGCATCGCAGGTTGTCCCACTAGTATATATATATAATGCGGAATCCTATAAGCTGTGGTGCTACCACGTGGCAGCCCCTCCTCTATCCCGTATCTACATGCAGTCTAAGTGGCGCATAATTTCTAATGTGCAATCAGATATTCTTAATGAATATCTTTCCCCTTCATTAACGCCTTTCCCGCTTGATATGTTTTTGTAGCATCCTTTAATATAGGCGTTTTTTCTGATTGGTATTTCCGAATTTATGGCCTATAATCCCACTATTTATGCAAAATATGAAACGAAGCGTCCATTTCTCTCCATAACTTTTCCAGCCAGTTTCCATATACTCAAAAAATCCCTAATAAGCATATCATAAATCCCTTAAAATCAGATCCAACTTCATAATTTACCCAGACTCAAATCTAAACTTTCCAATAACACCATGATTTACTCAGACACATTCAATTAATTATCTATTTATGCAAATAATTTCCAGAGTTTCCGTTTCGTAAAAGGCCTACCATCAGTACGTTTCCAATTCTATCGGAGTTATTCCTTTCTGTTTCTGTTTCTTTTTCTTCATTCCATTTTTATTGCCCGAGTTAGGAAACGTAGGTGCAAACTCCATTTCCATCCACTGCTGTTTCGATTTCTTTGCTGGCAGAGGTTTCAGCCATCATAATATTCCAACATGGCACATTGTATTATTCAGCCATGATATTTTTATCACATGCAAGCCATGTTCCAAGCCGTGTTGTTTACAGGTGGGACCCGTCAGCTAAACGCATATCTTAATGTATGGTTCTTAAGGTTTTTCTTGAAAGGGATATGGGTGATTTCAGTTGCTTTTTGGAATCGGCCTTTCAGTTTTCAATTTCTCTTCTATGTCTGTTTAATGGATTTTTTGAAGTTTTTGTTACTGTTTTCATTTATCTTCCAGAATGCCCTAAATTATCTTCTGTTACCATCTTAGTTGTTTTTCTTTGCATGGTGCCACAGGATGGTCCCTAGAGAAACATCCATTTTTCCCCAATTATTTTGTTCCTATAGGACCAAATGGATCAATATTCTTCTGTTCAAACAACATGTTCTCAGCATCTATAGACTCAAAAAATATACCCTCACATAACAAGGGAGCATCAGGTTAGTTGTATTTTTTTTAGTGTTTTTCTCTTCCTTTTGATTGTTGTTTTGATTTCTCTGCTACTTGGGTTTGTGGATTTTAATTGCATATGTATACTGCTAGATTTTTGGCAATCTTGTGGAATTTCAAGTTTTTATAACAATTTTTTACATCCAATAGTTTTCAGCAAAAAGGAGCTCTCTTTATTTGTCTAACTTTTGTCTCTATTTTTCTGAATTGGGTTTACTTTTTATTCATACAGGTTGTTCTTTTTTTGTTCTCTATATGTATAGTAAAGTAATAAAGTATAGACCTAAGTAATTGAGGATAGTTTTTTTTTCCATCACAATGGGGTCGGTGGAGGAGGCTCTTTCAGCTCTACGTGATCTCGATTCATATTTTTCATTCATTTTCAATTATTTTTCCCTCTCGATTGAGTTTTTTTTCCTATGGTTTTCGTTGGTATTCAATTTAGGTATGATTTTTCTTTATTTTGATTAGAATAATATATTTGAAAAACTAGGTTCCCATCACCTACGCATTGTGTTGCAAGTTTCATTCCTACCTGTTTTTCCCACTTTCTTAGCAGTCTTTCAATCAGGATTGTTTTGTTTTTGTATGGTTTCTAGGGAAACATTGCGACATTGCGTTATTTCAAAAAAAGGATGTATTACACAGATGGTTGAAGGAACAATGTACTTTCCTACGCATCCGTGAAGAAGTAGAGGTTCTAATTTAAAGTTATGCTATCTTTTGCTCAAATTTACCTTTGCCAGAGTGCTACAAGTCCATCCCCTTTCTTTTTCCAAGGAAGTTTTTTAATCTAGGTTTGAAATGTGATGACTGATCTGCCTCTCAATTTTTCATTTTCCAAGATCAATGTCAATTTCCCACCCAAGGCCTCCAAAGTAGCAAACCATCCCCTAAAGGTATAAAAATGCTTACCCCAGGATTCTAAGTTTTAATTTATAAGAAACATCAATCTTTTCTTTTCTTTTTATATATTTTAGGGCCTACCTGCATTTCCAATTTTCATTTTTTGTACTAATGTATATCCTTTTTTTTTTAGTAATTGGACTCTTTTGATTCTAAAATATATGCTAAAATATCTCTCTTCTCTATCTGTAAACGGAACCCAACTTAAATTTACGTAATTTTGTGTTTATGTTTAATTTCGATTAAAATTCTTCTTTTTCTGAACAGTTTTGATGCATTCTTTAATTATTTTCTTTTTCTGAACTAGTTTTTCGTATATTTTCATCTCCTGCAATTGTGTTTGTTGCACCGCCGGCTAGCAATGAAACCTGGAAGTGGAAGAAGAGGAGGAAATAGTAATATGCAGCCAACGGGTGCATTTATCTAGTCCTAGACAATAAACAATTGACATTTAGTTTTTTTGTTTTAATGCAGAAATTTTGAAAAAATAAAATTTGATACTTTCTTTTGATAGTCTAAGGAAGAAAGCTATTATTTTTCTCAAATATTTGAGAAAAGAGAGCTCAATTTCCTCATATAAAAATTTTCCGAGAATGAAGAAAAGATCAATGTGTAAAATACGGCTTTATAAACCTTGTTCTCGTCATGTTCCATAGATTGCCACATCCAATGTGGATGTTATGTGTCAGATATATCGACTGATTATATCTGGCAACATCATACACACTAAAGAGAGATAATATATGATGAAAACAAGGCCCCATGTATGATCTATCATCACACCCAAAAGTAGCAAAATATCACATAATACATATCTACTATTTGCATACTCGTGCGTTGCACGGGGCGACTAAAAATGAAAATGATTCATAAAAATTTGTGGGAACCATGTTGAAAAGTTATTTTATAAATCCTAATTTTTAATATTAAAATTTCATGTGACATGTACTCTACTAATCTGCACATGGAGTTTGACCTTGCATCTCCTCAAATTGCTTTGCCAAGCCAAAGTCAGTCAGGATAGCCTGATCAGAACAAAAGCAAGTTATCAAAAAACTGCATGCATCTATGCTGGTGATCGGAAATGAGAAGCATAAACATAAAAATTCTATTTTTAACCTACTATTTCTATTGGCTCTGAAACTACTTCATGGAATACCTTTGGAAGCTCGTTCACTTAGAGAGAGAGAGAGAGAGAGAGAGAGAGAGAGATATGATAACGTCTCCTTCCAAAGCGTGTAGAGATAGAATAAATAGAAAGTCTTGTTTTTGGGTATTTATTAAGAGAAGACGTGAAGATTTTTTGAAATTGGCTTTTGAAATTCCGATTATAGGACTCTTTTCTATTTCCAACTTTTCTACTTCTGTTGTTGCAGTACCTATTTAGAGTGGAAAATATGTGTCCCTATATTTTACTTGAGACAACCCCATTTAGTGTAAAAGAGTAGTCATAAATAAACTATAGGGGGGTGTCCTAATTAAAAATAGGCCCAAATAAATACCTTCACATTAAAATACTGTGGAGAGGGAGAGATAGCGATTGAAAAAATCGGGTTATGGGTCTCTTTCCGTAGAAAATATGGTTTGCAAAGATTCGTAAAAAGCAACCTAGCTAGAGAGAAATTATAGGAGATTTATTGCCACGTTAGAGAGAGAGAGAGAGAGATTAAAAAGGATAATTAACTGGGGCGTAATAAAAAATCATTCTATCATTGCTCATGGGATACGTTTATGGTTTTTAAGAGAGAATATATGGGATACGTTTACAAAGAAAATAGGTGTAGAGGAAATTATGGAGGAATAAATACCGAAGAAAAAACGTTTGGATTTCTAATCTATCTATATAAGTAAAATTGTGCTTGTGAATGGCCACATTGTATAATTGAGCACTAGAATGCACCAAACTGTAGCATGGCCCAGTGCAAAAGGCGAATATAAGTGCATGGCATCAACCAGAACTGAACTTACATGGATATGACATCTCCTACACGAACTGCATTGGAAGTTGCATATATAACCTCTTTTGTGCAACAATCAAAGTGCAATCAAGATGTCCCAAAACTTCATTCTCCGTGCTAGAACCAAATACATCAAGATTGACTATTACCTTGTTCAAAAGTAAGTTGGTAGCAGTGGAGTGCTTCCTTTAAATGTATCTAGTCAAGATCCGCTTGGCGATGCATTCACAAAAGGGGGCAACTCAAAGTCGGCCTGTTTCGAAGTGAAAGAAAGAAGGAAAGCTTGTAAAATGGAGGGATGAGGGAAGAGGATTGGCAATGCCCTAATTGTCGCTATCATAACTTTGGATGGCGATTTAGATGCAGAAGATGCTCACAGGCTAGATCGATTTCCTCCCTTCCTTCCCTTTGGGGTAAAGGAGTATCTCTAGGGAGACCCAAGCATGTCCAAGATAAAAGGCTTGGGGCATGGCTCTGTTCTCCTTGTCAATACCTAAACTATAAATGGCGGGTTGAATGTCGATGGTGTCATTCAACCAGGTCATCATTAAAATGGATTCCTCGACCTCCTAAGGTGCAATCTAAGAATGATGAAGATAGTCTGCGGCCTGACTCGGGTAAAATCTACCGGAACAAAAATTCCGTGATTCCAACTTCATCTATTTCGGGGCAGGAATTAGATGTGTGATTAAAATCTCTTAGATCCTGTTTGATCGGGTAAAAGAAAAACCATAATGAGTCTTTACAGGAGTTGTGGAAGTGGGCACAAGTGTCTTGGGAACTCCCATCGTTGCAATGCCCTTCTTTTCTTGCAAAGGATGAAGTTATTTTTATCTTTGACTCGGAATTGCAGGCTTCACAGATTATTGCTAAGGGACCTGTGGCCTTGGGCAACCATCTGCTCTCCCTCTCACCATGGACAAAGGATTTTGTTCAAGGAGAGAAGGCGCTTTGGATTCATTTTTTTGGCATTCCTTTGCATGCCTGGGCTGTTTCTACGGTAGAGGCTTTAGGGGGCCTCTTTGGCAAGGTGGTCGAAACTAAGATGGAGGGCAACCATCAAAATTGTATGATTTTCGTATCGGCTAAGATTCTAGCCCCTCGATGGCTCTTCCCTAGTTTTGGTGTCAAACTCAAAATCTTTGACCAGGTTTACCCCATCGAGGTTAAGCTTTCAAAGGAAATTCCTGATTCCCCCGTCCAAGAATTTGGTTCCTCCCTAGCAATAGACCGATCTCCGGTGACCTCAAGGCCATTACCCGATGAACCGTTGGGCCCCATTGGGAATTCAAATTCAAATTCAAGTTCCAAATTTCTTGCTAGGAAACCTGAGATGGAGCCGTTAGCCATTCCATCAAAAGGCATGATGGGACCTGAGCAGAGGCATGAAGACTTTTTGGGACCGTCAGCAAACCCCAAGAAACCTACCCCTCACTTCAGACGGAAGTTTGCTCCACACGTCAGAAAGAACCTCATCAATCGTGCCCCTGGCGGCTTTTCAACTTTGCCTGTTAGGGGTTTCAGTTCCCAAGATCATTTAATTTTGACTAAGATCAGCTCTATCTTGAGTTCCAATCCGGGCGTTAAGAAAAGATTTAGCAGATTATTTAGACTCTTAAAGCTCTTTCCCAAGCCTCCTAGTTTTGGTCCTATTTATAAATAAATCTATAGTTGGGGTTCCCGGGGTTGGAAAAGCTATAATAATTAAAAGTAGCTGGATGTTTTGACTTCTGTATTTATGGGTGACTAGGGAGGCGAACTGTCATACTTATATCTCTACTCCCTAGGAGCGGAAGTTTCAAGGCTCTCCTCTCGTTTGCTTTAAAAAAGGACCTTTCCATCTAGCTTTGGTCACAGGATTCTTAACATAATAAGAATGGATTCCCTTGAGGATCTGGGAAGACCAACATCCCTAAGTAGTCAGCTCTCCCTCTCTATTTTGTTTTGGGACACCGCCAGGACCTTGGGGATCGTTCTTTATAATGGAGTCGGTTTCGGATGGAGACAAAATCGCTTCCATATCGAGACGGTGGGTTGCCGCTTGGTGGAGGATGTTTTGACGATCAGCGACCCTTTGGTAGTCCTGATCCTGCATTATGGGCTTGTATATCTGCTAGAGACCCAAATTCAACATATCATGGCTGAGTCTCCTCCGGTATTTATGGCTTGTATAGATCACCAAACTAAATGAATATCTAATTGGTGATGGCATGTCTGTTTTAAGGAAAGCATTGCATGAGAGGCCCCAAATATGGCACTTATTATTGGATTCGATCGGATGGAGGCCTTCGAGTAGTGCTTTGAAGGATTGGGGAGTGATGAAGGCTCTCTTGACTGTGTTTTTAGATAGTTGGGGAGGCAAATCAGATATTCGGAAGGAGGATAGTGCTTTGACGGGTGGTCCTTATTGGAGCAGATGTACTAGTAGATTTTCTCTTTGGTTTTAACTGGTCTAGGAGTATGCTCCTGATCATTCTTAATTAATTATATGTATTGCAAGCTGGGACCGACATCATAGTATCAATAAAATTGTCAATTTTAAAAAAAAGGGGGGGGTCAACTCAGACCGACATCATAACCTGATTAGCAAGCTGAGAGTGTTCAAAGGAACATTTCAGCTTGAGGAATGTAAAAAAATACCACAAAGGAGTATTTTAGATATTTTACAGAGTATTGTATATAAGTCATTGTATGTCTTATCTTCGAAATTAATGAGTCACTCTCCCCACGTGAGATGGTATCTCTCTTCTTTTCTTCTCCACAGTATCATTTTATCTAAATTTAGTATTTGACTAACCACGTGCTTTGGACTTATCACCACGTATCGCATTACCAGCTCAAGTTCTTGTACTTCTAGCAACCTTAAACAATCCAAGGGTAAAGAATACACCATCGACCACACCACTCTCAATCAACTTTCTAGGTTGTGTGTGAAATACAGAAAAATACAATGGGACCTGTGTGGCTGCCTACAAATACAAGAAAACAAGGTCATAGTCACCTATCAGCACAATTAGTTTTTTTAATATAGAAAGGTGAATGCTTTATTAAAAGAAGAAATGTGATACAGAAACTGAAATTTGTATTCTGAATTTTCAGAGAAATAGGAAGTAGAAGACAGAGATAGAGAGGGAGAGAGAAAGAAAGATAGAGAAATAGAGATTAGAAGAAGGAATTTTCTTATTCGTTCCTTTCTTTGATGGTGCTCGCTCTTATATAGAAAGATGTCACTATCAGTTTGTTACATTTGTCAGAGTTCAGGACAACTAATTGGCATTTTCCTCCCTTTTACAGGTAATGTAAACAAACTAGAATTTTAACAAGTAATTGCTAACTAATCCCTCTATTACTCCTTAAGTTTGATTACACATAATCCCTCATCCACGCTGGTTTACGTTTGGCTCTGTTTCTCTTATCAGGGACTTGATCATCATCCTTTCCGTCCATCCGATGCTCTGATTCTGAATTGTGTTCCCTGTTGCTCAAGATCGCTATCAAAATGTATAGCCCAACGACCGAGATGATTTAAAGGCACAATCCAATAATAAAGAGAACAGGAAAAGAAGGAAAGATGGTTATTTGTCACCAAACTATACACTCTCAAGCTGGTAAGTTGTATGAAAATGGGGTCTCCTCTCAGCTAACTCCCGATCGCAATAGCGAATCAGCCATAGTATCTCAGTATCAAGTCCTTCCAAAGAATCCTTAATCTCCTCTATGGCATCCACGAAGCTCCATGGGTAGTTAATCTCGTCTCTCACCTATTTGACCACATTGAGGGAGTCTCCTTCAATGATCATATGTTGAATCTGCTCCTAAGAAGCGTATTGAATCCTAAATTACCTCTTTGTTTGCATTTCTCAACAGCTCCCCAATGCATGTTAGACCAACATTACCAATACTCGAACCATCAAAAGTATAGTCTTAACCTCCCATGAGGTGGAGGGGTCCATTGGGCTTGGGGCGCTTCAAGTGAATGCTGCTTAGCCTAATCACCTCCCATGACATATGCAAAGATGTTATCAAACTCCACTGAACATAGAAAGGATTGATGCCCACAGAACAATTACCGAGAAAATTTGTCTGTGTAAACTCTGCATGCCTCTGAAAGTACCTTTAAAGAACTCTCACGTTTCTTTCCTTCCATACCAGCCAGAAAGTGGCAGCTAGGAATAGGATTTATAAAGTCCTACATCTGGAGGGTCAAGGGGCAAAACTCCATGACTCAATATGATATGGGAGAACCCAACAAACTCTAAAGAGACACGGATAAATTACCACAACTCACGAGCAAATTGACAGTGAAGAAGAAGGTGGTCAATGGAGTCGACTGAACGACAAATGGCAGAATGGTTAACTATAATATTTTGTCTATTAACAAGCTGATCCACAATGAGGATTTTATTGAAACAAGTGGACCAATAGAATACATTCATTCTCGAAGGGGTTCTAAATTCCCAAACTAGCTGCGCTAGTGATGAATTATGACTCAGGAACAAGTGTTTATAGAAAGATCTGAAGGTCAACATGCCCATCGAGGTCCATTGCCAAACTCTTTTGTTCTTCTTCCCATGTTTTATTTAGATTGAGTTAATTCTTCATTGAAAGGATGTAACTTCTCTCATTTCTTGCTCAAAGATATTCCTTCTGAATCTGAAATTACAATCTAGTATATCATTAACCCTGCACAAAGATTTAACCACCAAAATATCATTGCAAAATGCTGCCTTAAATAAAGTTGGAAAGTCCTCCATTAATGTTCCATCCGCACACAAGTTATCTAACCAAAATCTAATCATTTCCCCATCTCCTATCCTGAATCATAATCCTTTTTTAATGAAACTCGAGAATTTCATAATCTCCATATAGTGTAGTCCTGATAGATCTATACTCATCTAAGGGGCACTACTCTCTGGAGCCAGAACCATATTTTGCCTTAATAACCCTTCTCCATTGCATATCTCTGTCATTGCCAAAATTTTAGAGTCATTTCCCAATTAACACCTTGTTCATTGCTTTCAGCCTTCTAATACCAAGTATTCCCTATCTACAAGGTCTACACACCACATCCAAACTGACCAAATCATAGTTCCTACTTTCTTCCTTATTGATCTATAAAAAATTCCTTTGAAGTTGTTCAGTTCTATTATCGATGGAAGTCGGACAGAGGAGGTCAACATAAAATAGAGTGGAAGGCGAGCCATGACTCCCCCCCCCCCCCCCTAAAGACAACAATCCTTTTTTTCCAAGAAGAGAGTCTCCTTTCCACGCATTCGATCACTGTTCCCAAAGCCTTTTTGACAATCTTCATGTACATGGAGGAAGGCCTAAGTATGTATTAGGGATAGAACCCATCTTGCAACCCAATATTTTAGCCCAATACTCTAGCTATGAAATTTCCCAGCACAACTCCCATGACCAACGATTTGGCAAAGTTCACTCTTTGACCAGATATTATTTCGTAGCATCTGATCACTGCCATAAAGTTTTTAAAATTGCAGGGGTGGGTCTACGCTGCTGAATAATAATGTACTCAGGGGCGATGCCACTTGAAAGGAAAGGGGGACAATTGCCCCCCTTAATTTTTTGGAAAAAAAATATATCCCTTTATTTTTTAATAATTTTTTATACTTACCCCCTTTTTAAAAAAATATGCCCCCCTTTCCAATCATCCCTTAGATAGAAAATAAGTTTAAAATTTTAATTTTACCATTTTTATCTCCCTTGTGCAAAATTTACTATAATTTTTGCCCTCTAGTGCAAAATTTCAGATAGAAATTTTTTGTATCTTAATTTTAAGATAGATAAAAAATTACTATAATTTTTGCCCCCCTTGTGCAAAATTTCTGGCATTGCCCCTGAATGTAATAACAGCATATCAGCAATCAGCACAAGCAGATGTAGCATAATTTTGCTTGGATATTAAATTATTAATGTTAAATATTTTAGTAGATCAGATATACATATGTGATATAAACTTGTACACCTTAAAGACTACAAAAATATCAACCTTCCCAAAGAACTAAGATGAACGTCTAATACAAAGAGAAAAATGCAACACTAGCAACATAAACTCAAAAAGCACGAAGAACTTCTAGTCCATTTAGAATCTTGAAAACACCAAATTAGTGAAGGCTAAGCAGTAAGCATGGAATCAACCCACCTAAATATATTCCCAAAGCAGCTAATTGAACACTAGTTTCAAGAAGGAAACAATAATATAAATTGGCAAAGCCAAAGCAAAGAACTAGCCCACCAAATATTATAATCTTGAAGCAGCTAATTAAACAATAGTTTCTCGAAGAAAACAACAATCTAAAACAAAAGATCTTTCAAGGGAAAAATTAATTTTATACCCTTCATCAAGTAATTCACAACAAAGGCAAGTAATTCACAACAAAGGCCAAATGGGTATTCTTCAAATGAGGGTTTGAGAAATGAAAGAAAATCTGACCTGGGTCTGAAAATCTACAAGCTTAGCTTCTGTTTTATAAAGCTTATTAGCAGTCTCTTCAAATGAGGGTTTGACAGGGAGAGATTTCTCAACCCAAACCCCATTAACGAAAGAGATACGGGGCCCACTACTCTGAGATGCGTCAGTGAAGATGAGAGCAAGGAGCTGAGAAGAGAAGGGTGTTGAGTTCTTCGTTGCTTTCTGATCTTAAAAATGAAAGGAACTGTTCTAGGGTTTTTCCCTTCGACCCTGCAGAGATCAAACTCAATACGATATGGATCGATGATGGAGAAAACACGAGATTGGTCCCTTCTTTCAGCAGGATGTGCTTTGCGATTCTCAGAGAAAAATCTGTTTGGTTGCCTATTGATTTTCTTAGATCCATTGAAGGAAATTTTCAGAGGGTTTAGAATCAAAGCAAAAAGGTATTGTATTTAGCTTTCTTCTTCTTTATGTTACTATGTTTTTTGAAAGGAAAATAATGGAGTGGCAAAGGAATTCCTCCTAAATCTGAAATTACAATCTACTATATCATTAACCCTGCACAAAGATTTAACCACCAAAATATCATTGCGAGATGCTGCCTTAAATAATGTTGGAAAGTCCTCCATTAATGTTCCATCCCCACACAAGTTATCTAACCAAAATTCTAATCATTTCCCCATCGCCTATCCTGAATCACAATCCTTTTTTAATGAAACTCGAGAATTTCATAATCTCTCCATAGTGTAGTCCCGATAGATCTATACTCATGTAAAGGGGACTACTCTCTCGAGCCAGAACCATATTCTGCCTTAATAACCCTTCTCCATTGCATATCTCTATCCTTGCCAAATTTTTAGAGCCATTTTCCCAATTAACGCCTTGTTCATTGCTTTCAGCCTTCTAATCCCAAGACTTACCTAGCTACAAGGCCTACACACCACATCCAAACTGACCAAATGATAGTTCCAACTTTCTTCCTTATTGATCTATAAAAAATTCCTTTGAAGTTGTTCAGTTATATTATCGATGGAAGTGGGACAGAGGAGGTCAACATAAAATAGAGTGGAAGGCTAGCCAAGACTGCCTTGAGTAAGGTGATTCTCCCCCCTAAAGGCAACAATCCTTTTTTTCCAAGAGGAGAGTCTCCTTTCCACGCGTTCAATTATTGTTCCCAAAGCCTTTTTGACAGTCTTCATGTACATGGAGGAAGGCCTAAGTATGTATTACCCATCTTGCAACCCAATATTTTAGCCCAATACTCTAGCTATGAAATTCAGCATCTCAGCACAATAAGCAATACTAAATTGTACATGTTCGAGAATCTAGTCCAACCAGATGTGGCATAATTTTGCTTGGATATTAAATTATTAATGTTAAATATTTTAGTAGATCATATATACATATGTGATATAAACTTGTACACCTTAAAGACTACAAAAATCTTAACCTTCCAAAGAACTCAAATGAATATTTAATACAAAGGGGAAAATGCAATACTAGCAATATAGACTATAAAAGCAAAGACCTAAGCAGTAAGTATGGAATCAACCCACATAAATATAACCCCAAAGCAGCTAATTGAACACTAGTTTCAAGAAGGAAACAAACAACAATATAAATTTGCAAAGCCAAAGCAAAGAACTAGCCCACCAAATATTATAATCTTGAAGCAGCTAATTAAACAATAGTTTCTCGAAGAAAACAACAATCTAAAACAAAAGATCTTTCAAGGGAAAAATTAATTATCAAAACATAATACTGCCAATATCGTTAGCCTTCCTTTTTTCACTCACTTATTTAACTTTCAAAAAATTAGAGTGACATAGAGAAGAAAGCTACATACAATACCTTTTTGCTTTGATTCTAAACCCTATGAAAGAAGGGACCGAAGGGAAAAACCCTAGAACAGTTGCTTTCCTTTTTAAGATCAGAAAGCAACCAAGAACTCAACACCCTTATCTCTTTCGTTAATGGGGTTTGGGTTGAGAAATCTTTCCCTCTCAAACCCTCATTTGAAGAGACTGCTAATAAGCTTGTAGATTTTCAGACCCAGGTCAGATTTTCTTTCATTTCTCAAACCCTCATTTGAAGAATACCCATTTGGCCTTTGTTGTGAATTACTTGCCTTTGTTATGAATTACTTGATGAAGGGTATATAGTTCTCCATTAATGTTCCATCCCCACACAAATTATCTAAACAAAATCTAATCATTTCCCCATCTCCTATCTTGAATCATAATCCTTTTTTAATGAAGCTCGAGAATTTCATAATCTCACCGTAGTGTAGTCCCGATAGATCTATACTCATCTAAAGGGGACTACTCTCTGGAGCCAAAACCATATTTTGCCTTAATATCCCTTCTCCATTGCATATCTCTATCATTGCCAAATTTTTAGAGCCTTTTCCCAATTAACACCTTGGTCATTGCTTTCATCCTTCTAATCCCAAGACTTCCCTAGCTACAAGGCCTACACACCACATCCAAACTGACCAAATGATAGTTCCTACTTTCTTCCTTATTGATCTATAAAAAATTCCTTTGAAGTTGTACAGTTATACTATCGACGGAAGTCGGATAGAGGAGGACAACATAAAATAGAATCGAAGGCTAGATTCCTCCCTCCCCCCCCCCCCCCCCCCCGCCCCCCCCTCTCTCTCTCTCTAAAGACAACAATCCTTTTTTCCCAAGAGGAGAGTCTCCTTTCCACGCGTTCAATCACTGTTCCCAAAGCCTTTTTGACAGTCTTCATGTACATGGAGGAAGGCCTAAGTATGTATTAGGGATAGAACCCATCTCGCAACCCAATATTTTAGCCCAATACTCTAGCTATGAAATTTCCCAGCACAATTCCCATGACCACCGATTTGGCAAAGTTCACTCTTTGACTAGATATTATTTCGTAGCATCTGATCACTGCCATAAAGTTTTTAAAATTGCAGGGGTACTAACAGCATATCAGCACAGTAAGTGCTACTAAAATTGTATATGTTCGACAGTCTAGTCCAAGCAGATGTAGCATAACAAACGTGTTTAGTCCTAAATATATTCCCAAAGCAGCCAATTAAACACTAGTTTCAACAAGGAAACAGCAATATAAATTTGCAAAGCCAAAGCAAAGAACTAGCCCACCAAATATTATAACCTTAAAGCAGCTAATTAAACAATAGTTTCAAGTAGAAAACACCAATCTAAAACCAAAGATCTTTCAAGGGAAAAATTACGTTTTATACCCTTCATCAAGTAATTCACAACAAAGGCCATATGGGTATTCTTCAAATGAGGATTTGAGAAATGAAAGAAAATCTGACCTGGGTCTGAAAGTCTACTCGCTTAGCTTTTGTTTTATAAAGCTTATTAGCAGTCTCTTCAAATGAGGGTTTGAGAGGGAGATATTTCTCGACCCAAACCCCATTAACGAAAGAGATACGTCAGTGAAGATGAGAGCAACGAGCTGAGAAGAGACTCAAGACTATATGGATCAATGATGGAGAAAACACGAGATTGGTCCCTTCTTTTTGCGATTCTCAGAGAAAAATCTGTTTGGTTGCCGATTGATTTTCTTAGATCCATTGCCGGAAATTTTCAGAGGGTTTAAATCAAAGCAAAAAGGTATTGTATTTAGCTTTCTCCTTTATGTCACTCTGTTTTTGAAAGTTAAGTAAGGAAGTGAAAAAAGGAAGGCTAATGATATTGGCACTATCATGTTTTGATAGTTATACGAACTCACCTTGTCTTTTATAATTTAAGTAGCTGTCAAATGTTAAGACAGTTCCCAAAAGGCTCTCAATAGCCCATTTAAAAAAGACAAGCTGGGTTTGTGCAATTATTAAAATATGATAGTGCCGTTGTCATTAGCCAAAAAAGAAAGGAGGGTTTATCTGGAATATACTTCGAAAGTGTCCCTTTACCAAGGGGGAAGAGCTCCTCGATTGGTGGACAGTGGTCCTTATTATGGGAAGTAATTTATGCATGCATCTTCACTTGAAGTTATTTTCAAATCAATAGGGCAGTGATGTACCCCCTCCGCCTTCTACTCCACAGCCCGTACGAGTTACGGCATCACTCCAACCGGCCTTCGGCTCAACAATTAATTTGTGGAGATCTTTGAACAAGGTAGGCTCCACCCATATTTTTCAAAATGATCTGTATGTCCACACCATAGGACGATCCAACCGTCCATTTGATGGACCACAACGTAAATAGGTTGCCCCTCAAAATATCATTTCCATAGGATGATCCTAGCCCTCCGATCTAAACAAAAATGGCATATTATGAAAACCTCTATAGAGTGGAGGGTTGTGATCATCCTATGGAAATGATTTTGGGGGCACAACCTATTTTTGTTGTGGCCCATGGACGGCTTGGATCATCCTATGGTGTGGGTTCTGCAGTAACATTAAGGCCCAATTGTAGGCCCCACCCATATCTTTCAAAATGAAGTGCACGCGGTCCATACCATAGGATGTTCTGAGCTGTCCATTTGATGGGCCACAACGTAAATAGGTCGTGCTCCAAAATCATTTCCATAGGATGATCGCAACCCTCCGATCTATAGATGTTTCCATAATATGCAGTTTCTCATTTGATCAAAGGGCTAGGATCATCCTGTGGAAATGATTTTTTGGACATAACCTATTGACGGTGTGGCCCATCAAATAGACACTTTGGAGCATCCTATGGTGTGGGCTGTACGGTTCATTTTGAAAAACAAATGTGGATATCCATACCTTATCTAGTATGGTTTTCTTAGCGTGGAGATCCACACCTAGGACATATTTTCATTGTAGTTATCGACACTAGAACATATGATAGCCATCCTCACTAACTTAGCTTTTCTCAGTGAGTCTATACACACTTTATAAAATACTCAGGTGTCCACGCTACTGTAATTTTTCAGTGTGATTATCCATACTAATAACATTTTAAGTATAGCTATTCAGTATAGTACATATTATCAGTGTGATTATTTACATTTATGGTAGGGGTGCAACTCAGGCAGGCTCAAAACCCGGAAAAAAGTCGGGTTGGGTTGAGTTCAGGGCAGGTACAGGTACAGGTTGGGTTTTCGAGTTCAGGTTGGGTTCGGGTTGAGGGCTTGGGCAACCCAACCCGAGTTCAACCCGACATATTTAATATTTTTTTTATTTTTTAAGCTTAAAATCTCGGGTTGGGTCGGGTTGAACTCAGGTTCGGGTTCGGGTTGGCAAAACGGGTTCGTCAGGTCAGGTCGGATTGAGTAAATGGTTGGTCGGGTCGGGTTCGGGTTGGCCTCAACCCGACCCGAGTTGCAACCTTAATTTATGGGGTTTTCTTCTGTAAATGCAGCTTTCTACAGCTATAGTGAAAATTTTACTCCCTAGCTTAGCTTCTGGGATTTTACTAATCAATGGCGAAAATGAAGTAATTGATCGCAAGAAAGTAATGGTATATTGATGCGGGCATTCATACTAAATTGTTCTAATGCCATATGTGATCATGAATAGCTAAAAGATTGTGATCCTAACTCTAGAATGCTTTCATTCTTTATTGAATTAAGCCTAATTGAATAAAACTGACCAAATAGACATGTAATTGAACATAGAAAATCCATCATTGTACCCACCATTCTATCTATCCAATGTGAATTTAACAAATTTTTTTGGCTACATCTGATTCCATCTAAGGCTCTCCAGGCCCGTTTCCTCCGACTCAGAGCCAAATCGACCTGGCCGTCAGAAGCAGGAGAAACTTGTGTTCGTGTGGTGACTGGCTCTCTCATGTATGCACTCAAGGTGTTTGAGATAAGGCCTGTTCTACATTCTCATAATTGAAGTCTTATAGAGACCTTTGTGTTAAACTTCTTTTGAGTATAGATTAAAAACTTTGTCAGGGTTTTAATTAATATTCAGCTAGTGAGCCTTTTTACCTTCACTTTTCATGGTTGATGGCAGCTGAAATCTGCTATCTTGATATAGGAGTTGTTACAAATTGATTTTTTTTTATGTGACTTACCAAACGTGATTCGGTGTTTTAAAATCACAATCAGAATTAAAAACTAGATCAAAATCAAGAAACAGAATTAGAATTAGAATTGTTGCCAAACGCACCCTCACTTCCTAATGAAATTGGAAATTTACTATTGAAAACGCAGCAAATACACTTATAGCTAAATATGGGCTTATTGTTGTAGTGACTACTCTTGGAAGGAAGAAGGAATGCTCTCATACATTGGATTCTCTTATACAACGTTCTGAATTTTATTGTACATGGATTCATGGAATTTTCTTATATATCTAATTGTATTGATTTGAGTGCGATATATAGGCCTCAAATTATGGAATATGGATAGTTTCCTTAATTTCGAAATTGCAGAATTTTGGATAGTTTTGTTAGACTTTCAACCAACTTTTGAAATTACAATTTGCAGTAATTAGAGTTTCTCATATGCAAAAGCCAGCCGCGAAATGGGTTTCAGCGAAATTGCCTAGCCAAAAATGTACTTTTTTCAACTAAATATGGATCTTTGCTTCTTTTTCTTTTGTGGATCATCCATTTGTACTGTCTTAATTAGATGGTTAGGGTCATTGGCTCTTTGTGCTTGTGGATGGTTCCAGGCCAAGGTGGGCCTATGACAATGTGACCGTCTAGAGTGACCAAAGGTGAGTTTTAAAGTTAGTCTCCACAGTTTCTTTACATAATTATTTTGGGAAATGATATTATAACCCCCTTTTCTACCTTGGTCAAACCCCTTCTATTGTATTTAGCCATTTAGGACCTAGGACTTAAATTTCAGTTTCGGGGTTAATTTCGGTCCTCACCGAAACCGAAATTTCAGCCGAAATTTGATAAAGGAACTTGAAATTTCATTTTTTTTACAGAAATTTCGGTAATTCAGCTGAAATTTGGTAAAGAATTTAAAAATTAATATTTTATCCAAAATTTCAGCGAAATTACCGAAATTTCCAAAATTTCGGCCCTTTTGGTTTCGGTCTTGACCGCGGCCGAAATTTAAAACCTTGTTTAGGACTACTCTTTTTTCACTAGAAGGGTGTGGCCTAAGGACGAAAAGGGGGTGAAAATATCACTTCGCTTAAAAAAATATGGGATGCACCAAATGCTAGTTATTGGGACTATCATCCGTGAGGGTAAGATGAAGGCAATATAAAAAGTGATGGGGGTTGCTAGCAAGACGGGATCTTGTGCTGAAAGAAGCACAAGATCCTCTATCGTTACACGTGCGCAAGAGACAAAAAGAGAGAGCGTGCATCCCCACAAATAAAAAAAAGGATAAAAAAATCCAAATCCTTCGGTGATTCTCATCTCTTTATGTTTGGCACAGGATCCCGTTTTGAAGTGTTTTCCAAGAATGATTGAGATTGTCACTTGAGTGTGTAGCACGCCATAGAGAGATTATCTTGACTCTCTTGGTTTCTAGATCCCACACGGACAATTTTGAATTGCTAAGTAAGATACATTTCTAACATACATGCAAGTTTATCTAATTCTTTAGAAAATTCAAAAATGCTAATTAGTGGAACTATTTTCTATGAGGATTTGTTTGGTTGCATGGACTCATAGAGTAGTGGAATATGTAGCCAACATGGAGGAGACAAGCATTGGATTTGCCTAGAATTACCTTGAAGAATAGTCGTTAAAAGTTTTTGGTTACGCGGCATAGGCTCGGAGAGTAGGGGAGTAAGTAGGGGGTGTCATTACCAATGCAACGAGAGAGAGAAAGCACTGCTCCCAAGAAATTTAAAGTGAAATTCCACCTTTTTGGGTGTGTTTGGTTGCACAAAGCCAGGATAGTTTAGGGGTTTTATTTTGCATTTGGGTATCTGTACTTGAGGAGTTCTTTTATTATCTTTGATTTTGGCTTTCTTTGGACAAAATCCTCTACATTTCATTCCCAACCTTGTCTTGGATTTATTTTTGACCTAAGGGTTTTAATCTTAATGGGGTTGACAAAATTAGGTCCAAAGTTAAATATTTTAAGGCAAATTTAACTTTGGACATGGCATCCTTATACCTTCCTTATACCTTCCATGTCCCCTCCTAATAACTTTTAAGGCAAATTTCTCAGAAAAGGTGTATTTTGGCTTGGAGAATAATGCCTTCTCTCTCTCTCTCTCTCTCTCTCTCCTTTATATACTAGTAATGCCACCCACTCCCAATACTCTACAAGGTTGGAAACCAAACACTACTTATCGCTATTCTAGGAGGTAAATTCTAGGTAAATCAAAATGTTTGTCTCCTCCCTATTGGCTAGTTATTGTTGGAGAAAATGTCGGTGGTGATGGTGGGAAATAGAAAAGAAAGAGATGCTTCAAGGCGCGTTGTCGCTTTCCTTCAGATAATATTCGCCCCACTAGTTAGTGTGCAAGGGGTATCACGAATTTGCCTCCATGATACAATGAAGCAATGTGTAGTCTACATCTAATGTTTGTTAACGCTTTGCACTAAGCGGAAATAAACCCTAAATCACCTTTGGATAAACAAGTATTTAAAACACCGATTACTGTTTTTGCAGATAGATAACAGTACCCTAGAATGGAATTTATGAAAAGAAAGCAAAGAACAAAGTTGATAAACTTTCAAGAGAGTAATTTTGGCTTTAGATTTACTCAAACTCAAGTCCCACAAGTGTAATTTTCGTATTTTGTTTCAAAGGCTGTAGTCTGCCGTTTTTATAGAGTATTTGGCAACCTTTGTTTTTTATTTGCACCCTTACAAGGCACCTTTTCAATGCAAGTTGAAATTTGGCCGTTTGATCGCGCCCATCCATGATTCTACAGTCCAGATCGATTCTGGAGTGATTTGTTGATTTGTGTAAAACCTACACCCCCCCCCCCCTTTAACTGCTAGATAAATGATCCACAGTGCGGATTGCACCCTTTGGCTCTTGATCGTTGGGACGTGACTGAATAGAATCCAACAGTCCACATCACACCCGATCAGCCACTAGCTGTTACACCACGATCCAACGCTTTGGATTTCACCTGCTCAAGCATTAGCCGTTGGAGCGTGTTGGACCGACATATCGACCACCCATATGACCAAAATCATGGCCCAACCCGATCGAATGGGATCTTGACCGATCCAACGGTCCATTCGGCCACCAACGTGACCGATCCATGGTCAATCCGACCAATCAACAGAAATGATTAGACAGCCTAGATCAAATATGATAAATTTTAAGCGCTCCAAGCGCTCCTAGCAATGATGCGAAGTGCGCCAAAAAGCGCCACTAGCACCCTACAGCCCACGCCGCACGTTGCACCGTCTTGTGGGTCCACCCACTGTGTAACAAAACATTAGGGAGAAGTAAGTAACACTATATATACCTTTCAACAACTCTTTGAACTTCCAATGTGGGCACTTTTACAAACCAAAGAGACTTTTCTTTATAAAATCTTTTCAAAACACTTTCATTTTGAAAATAGACTAACATTTATACCACTAATCTACAAGGTAATTACCTGCAGCCAAACAGAGCCACATCTACAAGCAAAATTCTTGTATGTTACAATGGACAAGAATGTCATATCAATAGACATGAAATAGTTAATTCTTGTATGTTACAATGGACAAGAATGTCATATCAATAGACATGAAATAGTTACCGAGGCAGGGGCGGACCCACGTATAGTGTGGGGGTACCCCCCCCCCCCCCCCCCCTCCAAAGACTTGCAAAATTCCTTTTATGAGTACAACCTAAAAATGGTTTTACCGACGTTCATGAATGCTGCTAAAAGGAACATACATTTACCAGCGTTTAGGAACGCCGGTAATTGTAAACGGCCCACCCAAAATTATTCTGGCCCCCCAAGTGTAAATTCCTAGCTCCGACCCTGCTCAGGTAACATGCTAGAGAGTCTCCAAGGAATTCAATGCTATATTGGCAACCAAAAACGAAGAATTTTGCTGACATGGCAACCAAATGCCAAGCATAATCCCTAAGCCTCCCCGGCTTTTGTGCAACCAAACTCACTCTGAATGTAAGGAGAGACCTAGTAATGAGTGACCGAGATGGTCATATGGAGTATATGGCACAGCATAGACATTTGGTGGGGTGTTGTTCTTTTCATAAGAGGAATATACATGGAAACTGAGCAAAAGAAAGTAGATGGGTTGAAAGACAAATATATATACATAAAAGTATATATATATATAGAGAGAGAGAGAGAGAGAGAGAGAGAGAGAGAGAGAGTTTAGTGGGCAACCCATGTTGTTTGTAATTGAGAAAGTGATAAGAATAAAAAGTCGAACAAACCCCACTCCATTTGCTAAAGTGGCCTAGAAAAGCAAATTGGAAGGTAAACAAAATCACGACACCTCTTCATCATCATGCCCAAAATATCTCTCGGATTTTAGATGCCGTGGAGACTACTTTGAGTCTTGTGGTGGGACTATTATCATTGAATGCAAGGAGGGACTTCGTAACGAGTGATTGTGATGGTCATTACTCAAGGATGGGACATGAATCGTACTCCAATATTTCTTTCTACGTCTCTTCATCATATAAAAACTCTTAAATCTATATTATATCAACAAGGCTGCTTTTTCACTAGTAGACATTAAAACAGTCCGAGCCGCACTCCACACTAGACACAACCGTCTCAATTACTCATCATCTTCCATCGAAGGATGATAGGTCCCACAAATTAAGATTTCTGATCTCCTAGGAGGTGATAAATTTGCACCCCTTTTAACGTGAATTGCGGCAGACTTTACCACTTTTTTATCGTGTAAAAGTGGTGCGAATTTATCATCGCCCTTCTCTTATCCTTTTCATAGGAGTGAAAGTCGTCCACAAGAGATGTCCTTTCATTTTCAGTTGGGTCCCATATGTTTTTAATAGTCATAAGCCATCAACGAGGGAATACTTGATTGCTTATTTTATAAAATAGTACTTATGGAATTTTATTAAAAGTTAAAATTTAACCATAAAGAATTAAAAAACCTAAAATACTCTTAAGTTTTGTCATTTCGTCTAAAAAATGGCCCCGTCCTGCTGGCACTTGTTTTTGCTCTGCCCCATACAAATTTTGTATAACTCAACAAATAGGAAATTTATCATGAAACATACTTCTAAATTTTAAATATGATGTCTGTACCTAGATATGAGTATTTTTCAAAAAAAGAAAAAAAAAAGAAAATCGGTCCCACTTTGTTCAAAGATCCAAACCCTTCATTTGGATTACCATAACATAAATATGTTATGCCTCAATAATCATCTCCATGGGATGATCCTAACCCCGGATCAACAGAACGACGGCATTACAGAAATGATACAGATAGGAGGGTTAGGATCATCCTAAGGGATGCATTTTGGGACACCACCTACTTACATTAAGAAGGCTATTGATTTTGGCATTACTGTGTTTTGATATTTGCACTAAGTTACCTTGTCTTTTATTTCATAATTTGCTTCTATAGCTTTTTTTGAAATTGTGATAGCCATTGACAGCTGGTTGAATAGTACAAGACAATGGGAGTTACTGAAATTATCAAAACATTTTCCCAACCGAAATCTTTCTTGTATGCATGGATCACAATATGTATATGCCATCTACCTTGTTCAATCTGGACCAAATCATCATGGCCTGGTTTGGATTGTAGGAATTTTATGAAAAATGAAAGGAAACACTTATCCAATTTTTCCTTCTTTTCCATTGTTTGATTTTATATGAATAACTTGAAAGGAGACTTACCTGGTATTCTGCATTTGGCCATTTCATTTCTGTGTCGTTGAAGCAGTTGTGAAAAATCAAAGAGTAGATTTTTTCCATTTAGAATTAGTGATGTCGAACAGTTGAGTAGGTAATGGGTCTTAAGCTGAACAAATTTGATCTCTATGGACGGAGGTGTTTTAGGTCAAAATTCAAATTTATTTTTAGAGAAATAAATTGGTAAGATTGAGGATTTATCAATAACAACTCAGTACCGATCGACTAAAAAGAAAGTCTTAAAACAGAACGTTAACTCCAACTCGTGAAAGAACATGTTTCTATTTTTCTATTTAGTAGATGGAAGCTAATGGAGATTCCTTAATTTCTCTTCATACTTGTCATTTGAATATAAAGATAACATGAGATGGGATAGACCCTTGCAGATTCAAAGTTGATTTGAAAGAGAAATTTTACAAGCTTGGGACGATTACATTCAAAGAAATTCAAGATAAAGGAGATGAAATGGAGCACCTTACTTGGAAGGAATTGTAGAAAACAAGAGCTCAAAGAAGCAAAGCTTTGATACACTTGTTACACACAAATCCAAAGCAAGAAACAATACCCACAAAAGATACCCACAAAAGACAAAGGACAAAATATCAAAGGAGATGGAGAGAGAATTCTTGAATATTATTCAATGACAATAGCCGTACACCCACTTCATTATTCAAAACGTTAATTAACGTTTCTCCAAACACACTACTGTGCAGACGAGGCTATTCTCCTCTCTGTTATTACTGTTGTGCTCTCTATACTCACACACAACTCTCTCTCTCTACACTCTGCCACTTACGTTCCAAGAGTCTTTTATATAGACAAAAAAAAAATCAAGTCCTACTCTAATAAGAGTTCCATAGCAAGTTTCAACCGAACTCTAAAACAAAAAACTAACTCCTATTCTAACTACAATACAGCCACACATCTCTCCTAATCTAACTAGGACTCGACTACTTATGTGGGACCCCATCGTGCCGCGCCGGCCCGGCCCCTCCGGCACCGTGTTGTGAGTCAGCGATGACTTTCAACACTCCCCCTCAGCGCTGACTCTCCACTAGTCACGCAAAGTTCCTTTCGAAACTTCACAAACTTCTTGTAGTTCAGCCCTTTGGTAAATATGTCGGCAACTTGATCATCTGAACGAACCGGCATGAGAGAAATTTCTCCACGAAGCACCTTCTCTCTGACGAAGTGATGATGTACTCTTTAAGAGATGTCACTATTAGTACGCGTTTTTCCCTTATTTGTGAGCTCAGCTTCTACTTTAGACATTCGCACGGTCCATCCGAGGGAAAACCCAATTAATTTGGATCCGCTTTGAAACAGATCCGAGTGGGACAATGGGCTTGTTGACTCCCCAAAAATCAGGTTGCCAGTTTTAAGCCAAGGGAGCCAAATGGAAGAAATTTTGGGTGTGAATTTATCAGGTAGTACCCATGAAAAAAATCCAATCATCATGTATTTCCTTTTTAGGGTCAATTTGTTTTGCCATAAAATGGGCATAAAAGTTTACAGTCGTGAATTGTTTACTTTAAAATTTTGCACCTATTTGTTTTTAGCTGTGCATAACTCGTTATCTCCTTCTGAAAAATGCCCATATCTCGTAAAAATAATCATATCTCATAAAAATAACCAAAGTACAGCTCGTTAAAAAAATGTAAAACCAGGCTATTGATAAGAAACATTGTCGTCATTGTGGGTTGTCCTCATTATCAAAACATTGTCGTGATGCAGTTTATAAGAAGGCTATTGATTTTGGCACTGCTGGGTTTTGATATTTGCACTAAGTTACCTTATCTTTTATTTCATAATTTGCTTCTATAGCATTTTTTGAAATTGTGATAGCCATTGACAGATGGTTGAATAGTACAAGACAATGTGAGTTAGTGAAATTATCAAAACATTTCCCAACCAAAATCTTTCTTGCATCTTCCTTAAATAAATAGAAAATAAATAAATAAAGGTTACACAAAATGATAATGAGTGTGAGACCTACCATCCTTTAATTATTGATGAGTGATTTAGAGTGTGAGGCACGCGGTGGAAGTATTCTCTTGACTCTCAGCAAAAGGGTTAATGGTAAAAGAGTAATGCTGACGTGTAAATCCCAGATAAAAAGAAAAGAAATTTCTTTTTCCTCCCGCTATATATATATATATATATATATATATATATATATATATATATATATATATATACGTGCAACTTCTTTAAATAATTAGAAAATAAATAAAGGTTACACAAAATGATAATGAGCGTGGGACCAGTGTAGCACGCAGTGTTCTCTTGACTCTCATGTTAGATGGATAGAGAAAGAGATGACCTTCCCGGTCACGGTGGGTCTCACTCTTTAAGAGATGTCACTATTAGTACGAGTTTTTCCCTTAATTGTGGGCTCAGCTTCTACTTTAGACATTTGGACGGTCTAGATTTATGAACGGTGAGGTGGCGAAGACTGGGAAGACTTTGGATCCACCTTCCACCTTTCCTTCTCTACATATATATCTATGTTTAAGCTTAGAGTGAAACTACAACCGAGTTTTTAGTTTTGAGTTTGGAGTTTGGAGTTTGGAGATAACCTTGTTAAAAATATGAGGGGTTTACATGCGTATAGTATTGTTGGGGTGTTGTTTTTTGTGAGTGTGTGTTGCTCCTTTTACAGGGTCCAAGCATGTTTGAAGGAAGAGAGAGAAGCTCTCTTACAATTAAAAGACTACATCAACCACTATCCAAATAATGCTACTTATTCTGTCTTGGAAGATTGGGTTGGAGAGGATTGCTGTCAATGGTCATGGCGTGTATCATGCTCTAATTCTTCATCTCGCGTGATACGAATCGACCTTTCAGGTGCAAGGTATCCTTCTTGGTCTGGAGTGTGGTATCCTAATGCTACTCTGTTTGCCCAATTCAAAGAATTGGAGTCACTATATTTGAGCATTAATCAGATCGGTGGATGGGTTATGCCAGAACGTAATGCTCATTTCCTCCAATTTTATAAAATACTTCCTCAAATTGCATAAAAACCCTCAATCTCTTTTCTTAGGCAATTCAAAGATATTAATGGATGTTTAGCAAATCAGGTTTTTCTTTTAGTTCAACAAAGACCTAAAATGGATTCACTGTCTATATATTTTTCTAGAATTCTCCAAAAGGAAAAAGAACAAAAACAACAATGGACAAATGGTAATTTGAAAGCAGTGGTGTCACATTCTAACGACATGCTTTGGATGGAAATTGAATCGCGTTTATGATTTGCATGAAACATCTTCTATTCTTTTCTTCTTTGTTTTCTCATTTGTAAAAAGCTTGTTTTCACTATAATTTGCTCGTTTTTTGCATGATTATGTGGTTTGGAAAACCTACTATATTTGGATCTTAGCTACAAAAATTTTGAAGCACTTCCACCATGTCTGCTGAGCAAGTTCTCTGCATTGGAAGCATTGTTCTTATATATGAATAACCTGAAAGGAGACTTACCTGGTATTCTGCATTTTGTCATTTCATCTCTGTGTTTGCTAAAACAGTGTGAAAAATCAAAGAGTAGATTTTGTCAGTTAGAATTAGTGATGTGGAACAGTTGAGTAGGAAATGGGTCTTTAGCTGAAAAATTCAAGTTTAATTTTTAGAGAAACAACACACTATATCTTGGAAGATTGTTATGGATGAGGATTTAGCAATAACAACTCAGAATCGATCGGCTGAAAAGAAAGATTTAAAACAGAACGTTAACTCATTAAAGAACATGTTTCTAATTTTCTTAGCCCTAATTGATCGCTTAGGGAAATGATCGGATCTGGTCACTATGGATGCATAACTGATTTAGTAGGTAGAAGCTAATGGAGATTGGTAGAAGCTAATGGTGATTCCTTAATTCTTCTTCATACTTGTCATCTGAACATAGAGATGACATGAGATGGGAAAAACCCTTGCAGATTCAAAGTTAACTTGAAAGAGAAATTTTACAAGCTTAGGACTGATTACATTCAAAGAAATTCAAGATAAAGGAGATGAAATGGAGCACCTTACTTGGTAAGAATCTCTAACTTCTTTTCCTCGGAGGCAATCGTCTACTCCTTAGAGCTTGAAGCTCTTCCAACTCTCACCAAGACTTCCAATCTTACCTTGAAAACTGCAAAAAATGAAACTCCTCTCCTTTATTTATTGATGGAGAGAAGTCAACTAGAAGCTGCTGCCATCTTATGACAGCTCAAGCCAGCTGGCTTGATGAGGTGGCACACCACATGGCTTCTTGTAAGGCTCCCAATCATGTGGTCGCTTCTTGCCCAAATGGCCCCCCTTCTCTAAGCTCCCAATTGAGTGACACATGGTGTGTTCTTATGCTTTCAAAGCAGTCCCACTTCTTCATGGCACCCTCTAGTTGCCACATGGCTGCTGATGTAGCAAACTTGTGCAGCAGCCATGTGGCCTCCAAAGCCTTTCTACAATCAGTCCTCCTCCCAATCGATTATGCCCTACCATTCTTTCTACTATTTATTGCCTCTCAAACAGAAACCCGCGCTCCTCGAACTCTCCCCCTTCAAAAGAGCATTCCTCAAGCTCGCGTCTTTCTCCAGGCAGACTCGACACAAGTTCTAGGGCTTTACAGATTCCGTCCCTATTGTTCGGCCAAGGAGGCAATAAAGCCAACTCCCAGGTCAAAGACAAAGCTTTCTTTAGCAAGGCCCTTAGCCCGGGGCCGATCCGTGTCAACACCTTGCCTCGTTGTCAAGGATGTATCGCACCACCAGGCTACTTCTGATGGTGTCTTGTCTTTATCTCCATCTTGAACTTCAAGTAAGTTTTATGCCCCAAGGATATCCTCACGAATCAAATGTTTCTGCCATAATGTTCTATCATGATCTAGAAAAGGATCGTGAAAGAAAAGCTCTATTAAGTCAAAATGGTCCCTTGTCATCTCAAGATCTAGACCGTCCGCTGCCCACACCCAAGGGCACAATATGGTCATCCTCTGCAAATGCCATCGACTCTCCATTATCCTCTATGAAGTGTTCCTTGTATCTACGACGTCAGATTGACAATCCTCCCAAATCTCAACTTGTGTACCACAATTCTCAAAAATCTCACTTTGTGTGTCATACTTCCCTGTCTCCCACTCTATCATAACCTGCTCATGTACACACATCACTTGATGTAGATACTTTTAGATCAAATTGTCATGCTAGTTCCCAAAGGTTAGCGGAAAACTCTAAATATCTGATCTTCAAGACTTGGATCTAAATCCAAAGCTTTCAACAACAGTGATGAATTTCGATCTACTCACTCTTCAGAAATGAGTTTTAGAATTCTGGTCAGACTGAGGCTTCGCTATCACTGTATTCTTTGTGAAATTAATGCTTGTGAATCTCTATACTGCTGCTCAGATTAAACTCTCAGATTGAAGATTGTTCTAACCAAGGACTTTTGATTCTTTAGGATTCAGTTGTGTTTCAGTGATGGAAGCTGCAAAGCAATCTCAATTTTGCAAGCTCCAGGTTGAAAGAAACTCCCCCATTGATTGCTCCTTAGTAAACTCGATTTGGCCAGATCCAGATTAACACGATCTCGCTTGTTGTTTGACAACAGCTCGCTGGATTGGGGTTCAGCGAGCTTTGCTTCACTCTCTGAATTGGTTTGAGTTTATTGTGAAGATGAGAAGTAGATCCAGAGAAGATATTAGGAAGTACCAAATTGGTAATTGAATATCTTCAGCTCTGATTTCTCCTGTTCTAAGAAGCTCAGATCTGGCACTTGAACCCAAGTATTAGAGGGGTAAAAACAAACGAGAGAGAAGGAACAATAGGACCTAGAACTTGCAAAATTCTAGAGTGGAGAGCCGGAACTTGTAGATCCGGAATGCCTTTGTATTCAAGTGGACCGAAGCTCAGCTTCAGAAAACTATCGCTCAAACCAGGATACGATGTTTATGAGTAACAACAAGCAGATGGCAACTCAAACTCAACATAGTTGATTTCCACGATAACAGAGCACGATGTCTTTTCTCATTTCGGCTCAAAATGTATCAAAGGTTTAGTAATACCAATTCTCAAATACCAGTGTTTGGATCGAACAACCAGAAAGCATAGAATTTTCTCAAAAAACAGAGTTCTGGTGGTACTCTGTTTCTGTGTTCTTGTAGAATATAAGAAACAAAAGTTGAATGATCAATATAGGATCCACAATACTTGTTGTTAACAATTAGCACTCTGTATTCCATTAATACGAATGATGAGTTTTCCCAAAGATGAATGATCTGCCATGAAGTAGTGTAACAACACAGTGGTTTCATTGCCTCTTAGACGACTCATTTCCCCATTTCAATTCTGTTCGAGGAAGGCTTTCAAAATTTCATGAAAAACATGAACTGATTCTTGCATTTTCTATTTTATCTATTAGATCTTTATGACGAAAGATCTCAGAGATGAAGTCCAACAATGAAGGCAGAGAGGACCGAATGGATTGCACGTCTAGGACAAAGCGAAAAACAACACTCAAGGATGTGGAATCAAACAACGAGGCTCTCCTCCAATTGCTAAATCTCAATAACTAACTCTCATGAAAACAGAGAAAATTCCTCAAGTATCCTAATAATCTACAGTTCGTGTGACGGGAATAGTTTTCCGGGTATGGTCCAAGGGAAAAAACAATGGAGGCAAAGCAATGTGTGATGCTCAGTTTTTTATTTTGTGAATAAATTCAATGGAAAAGTATAAAACTCTCAATGGAGGAAATATGATCGACCAAAGAAGGTCTTTGTCACTCCTTGATGTCATGTGGCTTTCCATTTGAGTTGCTTGTGGAGTAATCTCATATTGACCTGAACTTAATCCACAGTACTAACAAGCAAATCATTAGATTATAAATTTCAATCAATTTGGGTTTGGGATCAATCAAAACAGGGGTGATCGTTGAACCATTGGGCTTACAAAATTTCCGCAAATTTGGTGGACTTTTCAACAATTTTTGTGGAAATTTTGGTTGATATCTTTAAAATTTCGATGGGAATATTTAATATTTCGGGGGAAATCTTTTAAATAAGCATGAAAATGAAATTTTAGAGTTTCAGCAAAATTTTAGAATTTCAATGAAACCGTGTAAAACAAATGACTCATTGTGAATTTTGTTTCGGTCATGGCCGAAATTCAAAATTTCGGCTGAAATTTAAACCATGCCACCAGTCTGATGCCTTGGAAAGCAGCCCTCACTTCCGCTTTGTGATTCCATGATACCAAAAGGCTTAGAGAAGGCTCGTTTAGTATCACCAGTCTCGTCTCTAATAAGGCCTCCGATGCCGGTAGGGTTCGGATTCCCAAAGCTAGAACCATTGAAATTTAGCTTCAAACAACCGGGGTGTGGGGACCATCTAGGGGCCATTAACACCTTTCGATCCAACTCATGAAAATATCCCCCCCCCCCCCCCCCCCCCCAACATCGCCTGATATTTGTGCCTGAGTATAATTTTAAGTAAGGGAAATAAATTGTAAGCAACATAATCCTCTCAAATGAGGACGTGCTTCTGACCATGATTTTGATTGCGTGAGCATTCCATTCCATCCATAATCCCCAGAATGCGACCAAGAGAATGAACTTCCATAAAAACAGCCTTTCCTAGGCCAAGACGCAAAAAACCAAGAACCGAGGAGATCAGCAGTATGACTGGGAACATCTAGATTCCAAACCTATCGAGAATTTTAGCCTAGACAGGTATAGAATACTTACAGTGGAGGAGCAAGTGATCCACAATTTCGCCTGCTCTATGCAAAGGGCAAAATCATCTATAATGAGCATGTGGAAGCGTCAATAGTCTAGATTTTGTTCTGGAAGGCTGTCGATCTGAAAGCGCAGAGTGGATGGAACCCTCCAAAATCTAGATAACTAGATGAGGCCATGAGGCCAATCATGTCGTTCTAGTCCCCAGCCTAATGGACATCTCATCCATCATATTAAGGCCTACAAATTAAATATTAAAGCTTTGGCCTCTCTTAGCAAAACCTTTAACAAGAACAAATAAATCAAGGGCTGGGATCATCTGATCAAGGTTGAACAAACAACAATGGGTCATATTTGTGTCCTTCGATTGGATCAACAGAGTTGATCATGTCAATAGGGCATAAAATAACCATTAGAGGAAAAAATTATGGGTGACATTTTTAGCATTTTTCATAGAAGTGATGCTGAAATTTGTTATAGTATCTAAGTCAAATAAGAAATGTGGAAAATTGATAGTACCTCTTGCCATGATGATCATATTGACATTGCTTTATGATATATGCTACCATTGAAAATGCTCCTATCTTCGAGTATTGTTGATCACTAGAATGATTTTGCAATATAGCCAAGTCGTGATGCTCAGATCAATAGAATCTTGGGCTTTACCTCTTCGAGTATTGTTGATCAGTGGAATGATTTTGCAATATAGCCAAGCCGTGATGCTCAGATCAATAGAATCTTTGGCCTTACCTTGGTATATCAAAGAAAAATCATAAGAAATCCTGAGATCTGAATATCTCTTGCTTCCATCAATCAGAAACCCAGATTAATAAAAGAGATTAGGGTTAATCCTCCTAGTGAAACACACCTTCCTTCCTAAAGTGGAACTTCTAATAGATTTAATGTTTAATTTATCTAAAATCCATTTTAGCAGAAATACTAAACACGGATTAGTAAAAAATCTAAGTGGCAATGTCGACTACCCTATTAGATCTCACGAGAGATTATTCCAGAATTCTCCTAGTGGTCCATATTGACACTTCTATGTTCTGGGTAAAAAAAGAACGGGCTCTGGACACTTTAAATTTCTGAAGTACGGACTTACATCATTTCCTTTAACAAATAATCTCTTTAGTCTAGTCTTTTAGGGAAAATGTACATTCATGTAAAGGGAACTAAATATATAGATCATGGCAGCAAATACCCAAATAATGAGCATTACATTCCATATAACAAAGAAATAATGATTTCCTTTTATGAGTACTTAATGTGCTGCACTCTTTATGATAAGACTAACTAATATCCATTCCATTCCAACTTTATTTTGTGCTCGTGGTTAATCTTCCGTTGACTATATCCAAAGTTATACACTTTACATATGATACAAATCACCAAATGTAGTTTCAACATTAAATTTAAAAGTATCTCGTAATCGCCATCAAACACGAAGGTCCTGTTTGTTTTAGATTTTGAGAATGGATTGTGAGTTCAAAAATGATTACTGGACTAAAAATTAAAAGTAATTTTGAGTCCAATAATCAGTTTGGGACTCACAAAAGATTCTTAAAATCCAAAACAAATAGGGCCTAAATGAACTAATCAATCCCATATGCTCTACATGCCCCTCAAGTGATATGTATGGAAGCCTTTTTTGTCACTTGGTATGCAACTATCATCACAATGTATATGTGCTTAACAGCCAACTTATGATCCCTAATGTTCTCTCTAACAATATGATAATATATGTAATTATGCCTACTTTCATTTTCACCCTTTTTTCTTCTTAGAGAAGAAACCTACTGTAGAATTATCCCAATAAATAACATATAGCCTAGAGATATGAGTGCACAACTCCAAGCCTTGTGATAAAATTCTGCAACCATAGTGCTCGTATCACAGTCTTGTAGCATGGAACAAACTCTGCCTCCATACTAGAAGAAAAGATCCGACACTAATGCTTCATGTTTTCTATGAGATGAGATTTCCCTCCTTGCACATAACTAGGAGGACATACCCTAAAGTAGACTTCATATAATCGAGGTATTGTATTTATAAAGAAAATTAGAAGGTTAGCCTTTTGTGACTGATCCTTAAACAGAACATCACTCAAGCAAAACCTCAAATGAGTCTTACGATCAAGCCTAGCGTCAACATCATGTCATACATAGGGACAAGGGTGTGGAATCAAGATCATTGATCTGGTGAAACATGATGAGGAAAACCCATATGGTTCTAGTCCCGTACCTAATGGACATCCCATTCACCCAATTAACTGCTATAAATAATCAAAGCTTTAGCTTCTGATAGAGAAAACCTTAAAGAAGCCTAATACTCAAGTGCTAGGATCATTCAATCAAGGTTGGGCAAACAATAATGTGCCAGGTTTATGTTCGCCAGTTAGTTAACGAAACACATCGAAACAGATCACGTCCACAGGGCACAAGTGGCGGGCCCAGGATGTGAACCCAGGAAGTTATATGTCTTCAAGGATGGGAAGATTTGATAATGACTATTATCTCGTAGACTATGAAAATATAATAAAACAAAGTTAACTTCTTCTTTTTTTGGAACCTTAAAACGAGGGTTGGTTAAAGAACTTAGTATCATGTCTCTTGGCGAAAGTAACAAATTTTCCTTCTTGCAATTGACTATTCCGTTTTAGCTAAAACAACACATTTTTGTTGTAAGGTGGGGTCCATTTTTTGGCTATCCATGTCATTCAACTCATGCTCACATGTTGGTAGATCAATGCTATTAAAAAGAATTTTATTCTTGGACAATGCAAAAAAAGAAAAAGAAAAAAGGGAATATAAGGGGAAGAAACGGAAATTGGGTCCATGATTAAAAACTACTATTGAGGCATTTTATGCAGGCATCATCGCAGGGAAGTTGGTGGTCATGAGAGTCACACCTTTGATTGATTTAATCCAAAAGAAAGCAGGGCCTAAGAATCACTGTTTTTTGCATTATTCTTATAAGTAATATAGAAATTTGATTTTTTTTTCCTTTGCATTGAAAGGAATTTTTTTTGGTAATAAATGAAATTTGCTCATATTTTTTTGCCTTCATCATTTTCTTGTAGGTTTATGCAGCCTGAAAAGACTCACGACTCTAGATCTCATGGAAAACCAACTTGATGATCGGAGTCTTCCATCATGTCTAGGAAACCTTTCATCCCTGGAATATTTAGATTTATCAAATATTAATCTTAGAAACCCAACAGGTACGGAGTGGCAATAGTATTTTCTCATCCGAAATGATGATGGTTGAAGTAGTTTCTCTCTTCACTTCCACTTATCTCATATTTTCAATGATAAGATGATGCATATAATACGCTTTTGGTATAGGCCTTAGAGTATTTGGGGATCTTCAGCAGCTGCACCCTTTTTCAATTTTCAGAAGGCAACTGATCACGGCACAAACTTGTTTTGACAATAGAGCAAACTCATCTTGTCCACATGGATGGGGAGATCATATAATGACTGGCATAGGCCTATGAAAAATATAATCAAAACGAGGATTGATTGATCAATAGGCGAAAGTAACAAATTTTCCTTCCTTCAATTCTTAAAATAACACATACACATTAGATTAATTGTCTATTCGGTTTTAGCAAAAACAACATATTTTTTCCTTCATTCAACTCATGCTTATATGCTGGTGGATCAATGCCATACAAAAAAGTTTTGTTTTTCTTGGATAAATTTGGCAAAAAAGAAAAGAAAAGAGAAGGGAATAAAAGGGGAAGAAATGGAAAGTAGGTCCAATGGTGCGGCGATCAGAGGGTTAGACCAAAACCGAAAGATCTTGGGTTCGATGGAGATCCAAGAACAAGGTGAACCACAAGGAGTCCGAGATCAATCCCGGAGACCTCTCAAACGCAATTATATGTACAAAATGACATTATTCCAAATCAACAGAACTTAAATCTTAGGGTTTTTAAAGATTTTTTGGATGGGATCGTAGCTTCGATCACAATTTCCGGCCTCCAAGAATGGTCTCTCCACTTTCTCCCACACGAACACGCTCCTTTAGGGCACACGAACACGCTCTTTTAGGGCTGTTGCACGATTAGATTGGGTGAAACTTTGGAAAAACAACCCAAAAGTTGTATTTTTAGGTGTTTAATATGAAGCCCTAACGCAGGTTTTGCAAATAGACAAAACCACCCTCTTAAAGCTTTAGCTTCTATTAGAGAGGCGTTAAAGGGGGCGAATGCCGAGTCCAAGGGGGGAATTTATCACCGCCCTTTCTAATGTGATCAGAACCTTATGGGCTACCCCATGAGGAAGTACAAGGTCAATGGTTGTAATCACATTCATGCTCATGGCCCTTTTGGATTGCAGGAATTTTCTTAAAAAGTTTGGAAAATAAATTTTTTATAAAATTTCTTCCTTTTCCATTGATTGATTACAAAGTCTTATTTATTAGGAATTTCATTTTACAATGGCACCCCTCTAAATAAACCGTAACCATATGATTTCAGTCTATATTGTGAAATAAACAAAATCAAAGATTGGGAAAATGATAAAGAGCCAAATCAACAGAATTGATCATGTCCACAAGACACAAGTGGGTCCAAAAAGTAATCATAGGAAAAATAATAATCTAAGGGTGATTTTTCGAGCAATTTTCATATAAGTAATATAAAACTTCGAGATTTTTCCCTTGCAGCAAGAGCAATTTATTGTTTAGTAATAAATGAAATGGGTTTTGGGTTTTTATGTCTTGATAATTTTTCTTGTAGGTTTATGTTAATTTCTTGAAGAGACTCACGCAACTAGATCTCGGATCTAACAATCTTCACGATCAAAGTCTTCCATCATGTCTAGGCAACCTCTCCTCCCTTCAAACCCTGGATTTATCAGGGAATAATCTGACATTCACATTTGCCGTCTCAACAGGTACGGGGCAATAGCATTTCCTCACCCAAACTGATGTATTTTTTGACAGGATTTTATTATTTTTCTGTCATAATATTACCCGCTTTAAGAAAAGTAAACTATAGATTTAATAAAGAAAATGGGAAATGATATTCCCACCCCCTCTTTTAAGATCTTTGGATCTCACAAGTCACAAGTCACAACACAGAGACAACCAATACAATGACTGGGCCATATCTTATAGGTCATACCATCCGAGAAAATGGAAAATGGGAAATGATATAGGTTCGTTTTGTTTAAAAAGAAACAGAACCCAGAACCCGATTGTGGACAGACTAGACACCTTGTACTAAAATATTGATAAAATATTCATCCAAAGTCCAAAAATAATAAAACTGATGCCATTTGAAAGAATACTCGATTATCTATAATTTTTTAGATTAAATTAAAATCTAATTCGTATGGTAAGACCTCCGTTTTCAGGACACGATATTCTGAAAAATCAGCACTTACGGAGAGGCAATCCGCAGAGACAGTCATTACTCACAAAAGACGAAGCTTCTAAATGATCGAACGGCTCTCCTGCCGGGATCTGGCCACAGAGATGGTTGTGACTCAGATCCAAATGCCCGATATATGAAGCAGACGATACAGATTTCGGTATCGGACCTTTCAATCGGTTATAGGACAGATCAAGAGCCGTGAAATACGATCTCGGCCCGAAAGAGTCAGGAATATTCCCATCTATCGCGTTTTTGCTTAGATTTAAGATGCTCAACCCCTGGCTTTTCAGCAATGTTGCCGGAATCCCGCCGGAGATCTGGTTGCTATCGAGATAGAGAGATGAGAGGACCTGCATTTCTCCTAGCACCGCCGGAATACAGCCTGAGATCTGATTCATGGACAGATCTAAGTCGGCAAGCCGATACAAGTTAGAGATCGAGCTCGGAATCTCGCCGGAAAGCATATTCCGGCTAAGTAGAGCTCTGCTGAGCATTTTCAGTGTTCCGAAATTCTGAGGAATCTCGCCGGAGAGTTTGTTGTTGCTTAGATCAAGATGCATAAGTCCGGCTAGATTTGGGAGCGAAGCCGGGATTTTACCGGAGATCAGATTATCTGCGACATTTAAGACAGTAAGGCGGGTAAGTTTTCCAATGTCGTAAGGGAGGGGACCGTACAATCGGTTTCCGACTAAGTCAAGGATTCGAAGGAATGGGATTGAGGTGATGCAGGCCGGAATCTGGCCGGAGATGTTTTTCCAGTCGGCAATGACGATGTTAGTTAGGCGGTCGAGTTTACAGATCTCCGGCGAGATTGTGCCGGACATGAAGCCGGTCCGGTGAGCTCGTTCGAAGATCGGGTCTTCGGACTCGCCGCGTAGGTTGAGATCGGCGACTCGGCCGTCGGTAGGGTCGCAACTAACGCCGTACCAGTTGTGGCAACAGTCGGTACCCGTCCATGTGTTTAAGATGCCAAGGTAGGGCTCGGTCATGCCAGATTTGAATGCGAGGAGAGCTGCCCGGTCTGACAGCGGGGTTGAATTCCTACGCCAACTCAAACACTCAATTTTGGTAATAGAGATAAGTATTACTTTAAAACAAATCCTTAAAATCCTCTCTCATATTCACCTCTTTGCAACACTAACAACGTCCACAAGAAAGACGAACTATTGATTCAAGTGTAATCCTCTTTCTAGGAGTCTCAGGGAATGAGAACTCCTCCTCCACCTCTTTGAATTTCAAAAAGGTAGTAATTGGGACCCACTACCATTTAGGACTTTAGAGTATTATACCTTTTTTTTTTTTTTTGATGGGTAAGTTGGGGTTAGGCAGGACCCCTACCAGATAACATAGATAATGAAAACAGATTACATCTAGGAGGGCTCAAAAGCCAACAAAGAGGGAACAAGCTCCCATTTACAGCTCAAACACCCAAAATAGGCAAGGTAGACAAGGAAAAAAAAAAAAACTACAAGCGAGGGTATACAGTCCCATTAGAATCAGCTACAATGATGGCCAGCAAATCTATAGAGAGGTCAACCACGAGGATATCCACTCCCTCAATGCAGCAAGTGGGTTTAGAGAGAAAATTAGCAGCAGTGTTAGCTTCCCTCCACACATGGGATAACTTCCAGTTAGTCAGACATAAAAGAGCATCCCGAATATCAGCAAGAACCGGGATGGCCTTCCAGGGACAGGTTCAATCATCATTGATGACATTCACAGCAGTTAGACAATCGGATTCAATCAAAGTATAAGTGAGACCCTTTTCCGCTGCAAGTCTAGCCCCCATAAGGATAGCCTTCATTTTCCAGCACATGAATTTCTTCAGCAGGTAACCTGACAGAACAGGCAGCAACCTCCTTCCCCGACGAGTCACGAATAAGCCCACCCAACCCAGCATTATCACCATGGATGGCCGCATCGGTATTCAGCTTGAAAAACTGAATGGGGGGTTTATGCCAAGAACAATATTGAACATCTTTACTAGCTTGGAAACACCCTAAACCAAAGAATTCAGTGATTTTTATATTGCTTTGAGTCCTGGGATTTTCAAGCTGGAGAAAAGAGAGCCTCGAAGTGATAATGGAGAAGATAGAATGAAGGATTTGTTGCTTATGCCGAGGCTGAGTCCCATGATATCTCTTATTCCTTTCTTCCCAAATCTTATAGATAGCAGAGCAGAATCCAACTCTTATAATAGTCGCCACCTGACCAATCCCATTGATTTTGTTACGATCCAGTGTTCTTCAACTAAAACCGATTTTTGAGGCTCTCCCCTATGACCACACCTCGAAAGGATAGATTTCCAAATCCAGGCCGAGAAAGAGCATAGGAAAAAAAGATGATCAACAGACTCTACTCCAACATGACACAGTAAGCAGTTGACCTCCCTATTAACACCGAGGAACCCAAGCCTGTCCCTGGTGTAGAGCCGATTATTGAGAGCCTGCCAAGCAATGAGACTATGTCTCGGGATGTGCCCATTGGCCCAAATAGTCTTAGCCCAAGCCGGCCGAGAATACCGAGTTCTAATTTGGTCCCAAGCCGATTTGAGGGAGAACTTCCCATCAGGAGAAGCTTTCCAAATGACCTGGTCTTCAGAATCTTTCAGGAAAATCCCCGTACTGATAATGCCCCTGAGTTGGGACAAATGAGGAAAGCTGATTATCTGGTCCCAGCTCCCATCTTCATGCATTCCCGCAATGGTAGCCTGATTCATCTGATTGAAGAACACTCCTTCAGAAGTTTGCTTACATATAGGACCATTTGGATGCCAGGGTTGAGTCAAAAAATTGATCCCCTTCCCATGCCCAATGACATAACAAACTTGAGAACTAGCAAATTCCCTGTAGTTAAAAATACTTCTAACCCCCCAAGGAGGTTTCGAAAGCATAGGCTTTTCCCAGAAATTCTTCTTCTTGAGATATTTAAGTTTAAACCAGTTAACCCACAATGATTTCCTGTTATTAACAATGTGCCAAAGAAGCTTAACCTGAGCAACTTTATTAATGTCACCTAGCCTACGAATTCCAGCACCTCCCTCTTCTTTTGGACGGCAAATAAGATCCCAGGAGATCTAATGATATTTTTTCACCTGATCTTTGCCAGCCCAGAAAAAATTCCGAAAAATCTTTTCAATGTCTTGAAGAATAGTCGCAGGGATGTTATAGGTTCCAGACCAGTACACTTGGAAAGAAGAGAGCACTGACTCAATAAGTTCCAAACGGCCCGCTCTAGACAACATTTTATTACCCCACATAGCAAGTCTTTTCTGGATCTTACTCAGCAGTGGCTGACAGTCTTGGTTAGTCAATCTGGAGGTGATAAATGGGAGGCCCAAGAATCTGATGGGAAGGCGACCTTCATCAATATTGAGCTTGGAACAAATAACCTGCCTGGGATGGTTGTGGATACCAGTAATAAAAACCTCACTTTTCAGAACATTAGCCTCCAACCCTGAAATATCTCTGAAAGAATTAAGCCAATCTAAGATCCCATCAACAGATTCTACATCTGGAGTAGCAAAAATCATTACATCATCAGCGTACATAAGGTGGGAAATAGACAGATTCCCTTTGAAAAATGAGGTTTTAAATTTACCCAAGGCCAGAGCGCTGTTAAGTGAACAGGATAACATCTCCATAACTAAGCAAAACAGAAGGGGGGAAAGAGGGTCCCCTTGTCGGAGCCCATTAGAGGAAGGAAAGAACCCCTTCGGAGAGCCATTGACTAGCACAGAAAAAAAAAACCAGAGGATATACATTGAAGAACCCAGTTACACCAACTCTGAGGGAACCCAACCTTAGTCATGAATTGAATGAGGGAATCGTGAATAACGCGATCATAAGCCTTTCGAAGATCCAATTTGATACACATAGCTTTAACTCCATTGTCTCTATGGAAATTATGGCACAATTCATGGATGAGAAGCACATTATCCTGAATAAGTCTGTCCTTGATGAAGGCAGACTGATTAGGACTAATGGTACTATTCATGACTTTAGAGAGCCGGTTGGCCATCAATTTAGTAATAACCTTGTATTGAGGACCATAATGGTGAGATTTGTACTCACCCTAGATCGGTTGAGGAGGTTTTAGTTAATCACTTTTGTGCTCTCCTGAACCACTCTCTGACTTCGAATGGGGTAATTCCTGAACCTACTCATTGTTTATCTAAAGAAGATGCTGATATGCTCATTTCTCCTGTCTCTTCTGCTGAAATCAAAGATGTGGTTTTCCATTGTGATGGCAACCGGGCTCCTGGGCCTAATGGTTTCAACGGGGCCTTTTTTAAAACATTTTGGTATTTGGTTGGTATTGATGTGATTGAGGCCATTCAGTATTTCTTCAGCTCAGGTAACCTCCTTCCTGTCCTGAACACTACTTTTATTTCTCCCATCCCTAAATGTAATGGGGCCTATAAACCGGACCAGTTTAGACCCATTTATTTGTGTAAAGCACTCTGATTTCTCCGCATAGAGATGGCGGAATGGAAAAAAGAAGTGTTAGAGTCCCCCAAATTCAGCCAGCTAACACGAGATTTCTGATGGTACAACTGCTCTTCATGCGTGGAAAGAACAATATATTCCGCTTAAATAGTCTTCTCTTCACTTCGGAGGCCAACACTAATATCAATCCTACCAAAAAAATTCTTGTTCCAATCTCTGATAGCCAATATGGCACCCTGAAGCTTTTTACAAATCCGAAAAATGGGGTTACCTTTGAGTCTAGTAGCCCAGCTTCTTTCCACAACTTCATAGAGGGAGGTATCAGACAACCACATATTATGGAACTTGAAAGGCTTACTACCTGATCCCTGAGTAGGAGAAAGGTTCACAATGATAGGAGAATGATCAGAGAGACCAGAGTTCTTATAATGAGCAAAAGAGTGCGGGAAATCAGAGAGCCAATCAACATCTACAAGAGCACAATCAAGTCTTCTCAGTTTAATGTTATCCACCCTGGAACTATTATGCCAAGATAAAACTTGACCAATAGATTTCAGATCAGTCAGAGAGCAGCTTAATAATTATACCTAGCAGCTTAATAATTACCTAGTTGAAGTATCTAGTTTCTAACTTAGCTAAGCCCAAAATGGAATACGTATTAAAAAACCCTCATAAATCTATGAGATGTGGCCCCACCATTCACCACCCAAATCATGCATAGAGCACAGCCCACCATTTACACCTCACTTTATGCGATGGGGCCCACCTATCTAAGTGATCTAACCCATTCATTTGTTCAACCGACCATAGGCCTTACCAAAAATTATAATACAAGGCATTATTTTTAAACTTCTTTTAGAGTAATCATTTTTTTTTGTGTAAAATGGTTCCTGAATAGTGTGGCATACCTAAAAGTTTGCTACACTAGTCGCATGAACACTAAAAAATAAGACAGTTGGTATTAAGCTTATATATATATATATATATATATATATATGAGGAAAGGGTTCCTGCTAACGTTAGCGTAAAACAAGGTGGGCCCAAATTGTTGGGGGGATCCAAAGCATTCATTTGGAAGGCCCTTTCATGGATAGGGTGTCCACAAGATATCAGCTCCATTGGATCATCTTAGGTTGTCCATTTGTGGGGTGAAAAAATGGCCAGATTAGTGGACAAACAGTCTCTGTCCATTTTCACCCCCACAAATGGACATCCTATGATGATCCAATGAGTTGGTACACACCCCATCCATGATGGCGCCTTTCAAATGAATGCTTAGGATCAACCCAACAATGTGGCCCACCCTTGTTTTATGCTAACGTTAGCAGCTAAGCTAGCTGCTGTTTTACGCTAACGTTAGCAGCTAAGCTAGCTGCTAAAGTTAGCAGAAACCCTTCTCTCTCTCTCTCTCTCTCTCTCTCTCTCTCTCTCTCTCTCTCTCTATATATATATATATATATATATATATATATATATATATATATATATATATATATATATATATATAAAGCTTACAATTTAAAGGGCTGTGTGGTGGCATTGGCATATGACTATAAAATTAATTTATTAGGGGACATTCCCAATACTTCCTTATTGGGAAAATTAGGGAAATGACAATTCTCTAAGGATGGAAGCTATAGCTGTCTTCGCCATTGAAAATCCATCAATGAGGGGAATGGGACTGTTGGAGAATTGAACCCATTAAACTATCAAATTTCTAAAGAAACACAGCATGCCCTTTGATTGTGTAAGATACCCTACTTCACCGACCCAAAGTGGGGTCGGGTTTTACAATAATTCTCAATAAGATCCCAAAGTGAAGAGGAGTTTCAAAGTAATTAGGAAACTGATTTATCCCTAACCTTTTAAAGATGTGTTTGCTTAATGTAAGAAAGAACACTTAACTGTAATCAAAGGTTGTTAGGGCTTTGTTTTCTCTGACGCATCCTGGATCTACCACGAACAACCAGTTATTCCATTGTGTTAGCCCAAGGGTTCAACTAATCACTTATGTTTTGATGATTAACAAACCCAAATTGGTTAGTTTTAGGGACTAATGAGTTGCCTTGAAGCGTATGTGCATAAGACGGTGTACAGTGGATATATCTCATCTTGCACTGCAGATCCTTCAAAGTTTGAGGATAAACCATGAACAATGTCACAGATCTAGACCTAAATGGAAGACACTCATCCTTGGAAGATATCCAAGAGACAAGCTCAATTGAAGTCGGTTTCAAGCAAGCAAGCATCAAGAAGAAAATCAAGTGGAAGACATGTTTTAGAGAGTGAACTTTCAACTTAGAATGTATATCCTGTCTCTTAATATTTTCCAAGGTTAAGTCACACTGAAAATATTACAAAAATGTTTTAGAAAGGATTTTAAAACCAAGTCCCCAAACTTCAAAATTCATAAAAATGGTTTTAAACAACAAATTGGAAAGTCGTTGATCCTCGGTCGATTGCGAGCCAACAAATTGTAAAATATAAAAGGAATAGAGTCTATCGGGCGGTCTACCGGACCCCGCCCAGTGGACCAAGATCGGTTGACCGAGACCCCGTGGTCGACCATGCCCGATAAGCTAGCTTTTTAAAATAGCCCAACGGCTAGTTGGGCGATCGACCGAGAGGTCTATCGCCAAAGCCGTTAGAGCCGTAAAACGGCTAGTTTTTTGTTGGTACATTATAAATACACATCCATTTGCATTTATTTCAATTCTAATGACTTACCAACACTCTTAAGCATTGATTAAACATCTGCAAACCTATTTTGGATTTAAAACCACTGTCTCCATCTCTTGTGTCTTGATTTGGCTAAAACCTTTGAGAGATTGGATTATGCTCAACTGTATTCTATTGTGAGAGATTTCTTCATCATTCTTCATCGTGCAATCAGCCCCTAAAATGAGGCAAAGCAAGATCTTTCTCTTCTTCATTAATTCTCATTGTAAAGGTGGAAGGGCACTAATATTAAACCACTTGAAGCTTCAAGCTTGTATGGGCTCGCATCCGGCCTACTAGGGAGGATAGCAATAGTAGATTGCCTCGATGAGCAAAACTTGAGAAGAGTGGAGTATGCCATGGTTTGAAGGCTGAATCACTATAAATTATCGGTGTACATTTCTATTTCCCTTATCTTCTTTTCTTCTCTTAGTTATGCTTATCGTGTTTATATTTTCATTCTACTTGGCTAACCAGTCAACTAAAGATTAATAAGCAAAAGGGTTAGGATTAAAGATCAACGTTTAAAGAGCTTAAAATTTTAATAGCCAACCAACTCCCACCCCCTGTTTCGTGGTTGTCCTACTTGGGATTCACATTGATTTAAGCATAAGGCTTTGGATAGATCTGAAGGCTACATCAAAACTAAGTTCGTCAATGAGAGTATTCAACGGTCAGATAATGTGCATCATTTGCACCTTCAATTTGATCATCATGGCAGAGGTAACGATCTTTTTCCGCTTAAGATTGATTAATTTTCTAACAAATATCATCAGTAGGCTAAATAAAAATGTATAATTTAAGAAAAAGTATAAAATAAAAAATATCATTAAATTATCATGCTATTTTCACAATGAATTATAAAAATGAAAATATCGTGATATTTCTTAAATTCTCGGGATTATTTCAGGATTTTCTCGTTTTATAAGACATCTTATTCCCCCTGCTCATTTAACATATCCTCCCTTCATTATCAATCACTGTCATAAAAAATAGAAAGAACCATAGGAGATTAGAACGGGTAGAAATATACAAACAAGTACCATGATCCGGATTTTTGAAACACCACCAAGTGATAAAAATGAATACAAAATGAAGGATACATTAATCTCTATGAATGTGTACTGAGGTTCTCGCTGTTCGTCCATCCATCTTGAACTTGAGCTGAATATTGCAAGTTCCAGAGAACATCTTCTATTGATGGACGCTCACCAATATCTTCAGATAGACAGTTTATGGTGATCTCAACTGCAGTTTTTAAGGACTCATAGGCAAAAGTACCTCTAATGGAAGGATCAGTTTCCCCCCTCAGTTTTTTCGGGCCTTCTGCTAGGCCTCTCTCTAGCTGTGAACCACAAAAAAACATACATAAACTATAAAAAAATTACTAAAATTTCAACATACTATTATGAACTAAAAATCTATTCATGATTCAATCTTGATGTCTAATGGCGTGTCACAACTCGCAATCATGGGTTCAAAATTTCCTAATATAAGGAATTCATTTCCTTAACATACTAACAAAACCTTCTTTCTCCAGTTATTAAAGGAGTTTTTTTTTTGTTTTTTGAATAATCCAAACACTTGAATCTTTTCTGAAGAGATTTCCATGTTTTTGAAAAACTAGAAATATGTTTTAGAAATAGCTGATTATTAGCTTAGAAATAGTAAAAAAAACGTTTCAATTTCTCTCTCTAAATGCATTAATAGTAAAATGGAGGAATGGGTTGTTTACCTTAAGTTTCAAGACATCCAATTCTGTCTGAGATGTGATGGGATTTCCTGTAATAATTTCTAGTAGAATAACTCCCAGCTGATAAACATCTTCTTTATCACCATGTCCAGTACTGCAGATAAAGAAAGTAAAAACCAATTCGAACTCAATTCACCGTAACATGCTTGGTGTATATACACTCCCACATGTAAGAAATATAAACGCTTTTTAGGCTGACGATGATCAAACTACACTTAATTTTGATTTGGGTTTTATATAAGACACACTCCAGCTATAAGCATTATATCAAAAAAGGTGGTTGTTTACCTGTCGAGATCGTCAAGTTCTGCTCCACTGAAAGGGCTTTCAGAACCGACCTACATTATTAAAGATGAAAATTAGCTGAAATTGAGACCTTTTGGTTCAAACAAAAAAAAAGATCAATAAAATTAGGGGTGTATTAAGTAAATGTGGATACTTCATATTAACAAAACATAAAACCTGAACTATTCACTCTAGGTGGAGCTCACCGTAGTGATCTTATTGATAAATGGTCTTGGAAGCTTATAATCACTAATTTTGGCTGTGAGATTTTCGTCCAACAAAATATTCTTTATATTAAAATTATTTCTTAAAACACCAGGCACAATTCTTGTATGCAGGAATTGGATTCCTCTCGCAATTCCCGTAGCAGCAGCTAATCTTTGTGGCCATTTCAGCATCTCTTGCTTTCGCCGTTCTGCCAAATAAATTATAAGAATTGAAATCTTATGATATTTCAGATATTAATGGCTGAAAAGCAATATAACAATGGTTATTCCCCGTACCAGTAAGATGACTCCTCAGTGTCCCATTTGAAACGTATTCGAAGACAAGAAAGATGGTATCAGTGGCATTAGGGGATTCCTCATAAGTGACAAAGTAGTGTCCAAGAATGCTGACCAAATGGCGATGTCTGAGCTTTGAAATTACTTCCATTTGCTGTTTTAAGATTTTAAGAGCATGCCTTTGCTTTAGTTTCAGACACCTCACCACGACCACTGATCCGTCACTGAGCCAGCCTTTGTACAGCTAATATTGCAAAAGAAGCCAAGATGATGTGAAATTATTCAGATGTCAACATTGAAAGAATGAAAGTGAAGCAGTCTGTGTCTAGTAGAGATGATGTTTTAACCATATTAATTTACAAAATTCTATCAAATTCATGGAGATATGATGATGGATCATCACCCAAAGTCAGAAAAGAATAATAACTTCCAGTTTTTCAAATATTTTATATTGGCCCAGTAAGACACACCATAATCAGGAAAGGTTACTGCAACATATGAAAATGGGAATATTATCCCCATTTCTGGGACATTAAATAGAACAGTCCAAATCTTTTGTCCTTATTAGGATGCCCATGTTGGAAACTCTAATGACATAGACATTACAAGAAAACTGTAATTTACTGTCCTCTTGAGATACTTTAGTTCAGGAGCTATAAGTATAACTACGCAAATTTGACTTATGTACGTAGAAAATTCACTTGGTATAACTAGTGATTGAAAGACACCATGTAGAGAGAGATATGGTAGTGCTTAAAATCTCATCATTGGTCAAGAAGTCAACCCAAAGCAAAAGTGAGTTGAATCAGGCAGTCAATGATTTAGCCAGCAAGCTGATTGCATCGGGTGGATCAACGAGTTTTACTGACTCGGTAGATCTGAAATCAAGTTGACTTGTGCAAGTCAATGATTGACCAAGTGAAGTTTCAAACGTAGAAAAAGTAAATCCAATCAACTACTGATTGTGGAAATATAAAACAGAGCATTGATGCATTTTTAAGGATCCAACTTTTCACTACATGAAATTATAAAAGTGTGAAAACTCAAAATGATCTGACAATAACAAATCATACAAGTGAAAATAAATGTTTTTCGATAGAGTTGAACACTATTACCGACTGAATTAGGCCTATAATGTATTCTAAGAACCTTTATTACTTTGAGATCTTTACCATGAGTGCATGTGATTACTTGTTTAAATTTTGAGAAAATAAAATATTCGGAAACCAGCTTAGCTATTTGGAATCTTTCAGACAGATTTACACTGTAGACACCCAAAAACATTTCTTCTTTGCTCTTGATCCATTCATAACTTGGGAGTTAGGCTGCTAAGGGAATGGAGAACTGATAAGGAGGATAACTTTATATGAAATTCACTACTTACCACTAAATAGACTGAAACTTGAGGGGATTTTTGTGTCAAACACATGAACAAAATATTTAGTGTTCAAAAGAGTTAAGTGACACAACAGGCACAGTCCAAAAATCAACAGTTAAACGGTTATTGGCAAATTATGGTGGAGACAGAGCAAATAAACAGGACTCATTGAGGTCTACCAGATCTTTAAAATCTGTCATCTATTTTCTACAGTCAGTTTTGTTTCAATGCTCACAGGCACATACGTTGGAAACATTCACTCTTGTGTCATGGTTAGAGCCACAACTTGGGTAGTCTATTCAGCTCTAGATAGAAGAAGGAAAATACAACACTATGCCCTTATCCTTTCTTTAGAGTTTATTAATATTTCGTAAATGATCTACCTATTCTGTTGCCTTCATTAATCAATGCAGTGGTTAGGATGACAAAGTCAACATCATACTGAAACATTTAATTACATGATCATTTGTCCCCGAGCATTTTAAGAACAAATACATAAGATTGTTATTATGAGTAATAGCCGATATTTTCCATCTGAAATAGATTCACTGTCATACCTGACCCTGAGATCCTTCCCCCATTAAATTCGACGGCTCGAAGTTATTTGTTGCTTCTTCGAGTTCCTCTAGAGTAAAAGCATGATATGGTGGGAGCCCAAGTGCTCCTAGCCTCATTGCCTGAGACATATGCCCTGTCATAGATAAAATTGGCTTCACAAATTTTAATCATTCCTATCAAAGAAACATTGAGAGCTCCATGCAAGAATCCATTTACAAAAGTCTATATACACTACCAAGCAGAAACGTTACAAAAGAAATTCAGAAAGATTAGGCCCTTAAACCATAGACGCAAGTCTGGAAAACTTGGGTACATTTCTACTGAAATTTTCAACGATGGTAAAGTGAAAGAAAAATCATTCATGGTCATTCTATAGACAGATAGCAATGAATAATGGTGGAAGAGAAAGAACAGCTTACTAGATTCAGTACCCAGTCTTGGGGATATCCGAACTGACGTTTTTTCTATGACAGATTTCTGAGATCTAGAGTTCCCTTCATTCTTTTTCCCCAAGCTCCTAACTATCACCCATATTAACATCATACATGCTACCAAAGATCCCACAATCCCCCCAACAATTCCAAGTAAGAGGCCTAACTTGGTTTTTGATGTTTCCTTCTGTTTACTTGGCATAACTGCAGCCAAAGCTTCTACATGGCAAAATGAGTTTGAATGTTGATACTTTGAATCCCCAGAAGACAAACAATTCCATGAATACAACACAATTCGGTCTGAAGAATTAGAACAGACGCAGGGAGGCAAACCTCCAGTCAAAAGATTATGAGAGAGATCCATAAAATTGAGTCCATTTCTGCAAGATGTATTCATTGGAAGAGCTCCACTCAATTCATTACCAGCCAAATCCAAGTACTGAATTGAAGGTAAAGAGAACAAAAGAGATGGGATTGGCCCCACAAGTTGATTGAAAGAGATATCTAATCTTTGGAGCTGATCAAAGGACTGAAGTTCAGAATTAATACTTGAGTGGAAAGAATTGTTTCTCAATACTAGACTGACAAGCTTATTCCCCAATGAGGGAAACTCCGGTCCGAGGATATTGCAACCCAAGTCCAATTCTTCAAGAACTGTTAAGCTACTAAGATCAGGAACACTTCCGTTGAACAAATTATCATGAAAAATAAGACTCTGAATGCTGGTCAATGAATAAATTTGCAATGGGATTTTCCCATAAATAAAATTTGAACTTATATTCAGTACTTGAAGAGACGAAAATCGATTGATTTTTGCAGGTAAAGGCCCCCACAAACCCAACGACACAAGTGACAGTACCTTCAAGCTTGACAACTTAGAAAGAGTGGTGAAAAGGGAGTCGATCGAAAAATTCGAAGATAGAGTTTGAGAAGAGATGGAAAAGACTTTACTGGGATAAGGGGATCCTTTGTTTCCAATGACAGTTAATTCAATTACATGGTTTCCCGAGCAGATGATTTTAAGAGACTGAGAAGGAGGAATGTAACAGAAATTAGTCCACCTGTTCCAGCCATTGAGAACAGATGGGTACTCCAAAATGCGTTGAAATCGGAACAAGGCCATGGTTTCAGAGGGAAGCAATTGAGCAAAAGAGAATGGAAGAACAAAGAAAATGAGAATAGTAAGGAAGGTAAAACTATGTGTGTTTTCCATGGTTGGGAAGAAAAGATTGGTAAATGTAGAAAGAACACAGATAAAAATATTTACATTCTAATGCGGCGATTTAGTCTCCTAATTTATACATAACTTTTACTATCTGTAAATAATCCTACTGCAAATAGAACTAAGAATTAAACCAAAAGGAAAATAAGAAATCTAAAGAAACAACAAAAAATGTCCTACATCACATAAATGAAAATTCAGCAATATAAGAAAGAAGCAAGTAAACAAGGACTCCAATTTTTCTATTACTAGAAACTAAAAGACTTGAAACTAGTCACAGAATTGAGTCTAAATCTCAGTCCTTTCCATTTATGGAAATTAATTGTGAAGGGACTGAAACCCAAGAAAACAAACAAAGCTGAAATTTGGTGCAAAATGGAGTGTAAAATCCACAGACTAAGAAAGACAATGAATTTTTTTTCCCCATTTTACCTAAAATTTTGATCTGAAAGTGAAGAACAATGCAAAATGGTTTTTGGTGCGGAGTGAGTGTGAGTTTCACTGTTGTTTCCCAGATGGAGAAATCATTGACTAGAAGATGAAAATTCTTACAAATGGGTTGTGAATTTTAAGTACTTATAAGTTATAACAAAAAAAACCCAGAAAAAAAAGAGAGTTGAAATGGAAGGATTTGAAGATGAGGAAACCCAGATGTATCATTTGTTGGAGAAATAGAAAGAGGAAAGAGAAAAAAAAAGTCCAAACATTTCAGCAATTAATGTTCAAAATAAGAGCTTCAAAAGATGGGTGGAAAATAATTTGAAGTGGGTGTCAAGAAAATAAATTGAGAAGAGAATTGCTCTAGAATGGCAGTGAATGGAACAGAAGAGTAGAGTAGTGCAGAGCAGAGAAAGGAAGAGCCGAGCTTTGTGTAGAAAAAAGAGGGGCAAATATGATAGGCTAAAAGTCCTGTAAGAAAGTGGACGTGTCGGCGGCACGTGCGTAGTGCTTGTGGGCAGACAAGAGGGCATGGATTTCAGCAAGTCTACATCTTTAGATTCCTTCCTTCCATTAAGATCCAAATCAACCCAACAGGTCCAACCACTGTATTTATCATTCCATTAAAATGGTGGGGCCCACCTTATCATAGCAAGGTGTAAAATGGTAGGCCCCACCTTATACATGAATATGAATTTGGGTGGTCGGACCCACACAACAAATACATGGTGTAAGATGGTGGGCCTGACTCTATGTATGGATTTGGGTTGAGATAGTGAGCACTGGTATTCTTGGTGTGCCCCATCCTATTCCTGTGTTTGAGGGAAATTGGTAGGACCCACCGTATCAAAACATGGTGCAAAGTAGGGGGGGGGGGGGTGGTTTATATTCTGCGGGCAAGAAGTCCATTATTTTTCAAAAAAAATACTGTAGGACTAACTTCATAGGATGATCCCAACCGTTCATATATTGGGCCACAACTTAAATAAGATGATCTTAACATTTTAGAAAAACCTCTATAGAGAGACTTCACATTTTAGAAAAACCTCTATAGATTGGGAAGTTGGGATCATCCTACAGAGATGATTTACCGGTTACCACATATTTAAGTTGTGGCTCAACAGATGAACGGTTTCGATCATCATATGAAGTGGGTCCACAGTAGTTTTTGAAAAATAAGGGATTTCACAGGCACATAGATGTTGTAATTTACATCATGGACATTTTTGTGTCATTTTACGTACCGTTGTCGGCAATGTGTGGTATCTTATGGTCCAATATTTAACGATAACAAAATTAAGATTAAGTGTGATTTAATCATTATAACAGCCAATAAAAATTCAAACTTGTAAATTTATTTTAGAGTCAATATTTTTGAATTAATTGGGCCATTTTTTCCACCTCAAACAATTTTTTTTAGAGAAAAATAAAGATTAAAATTTGCAAGATTTCAGCCCATATAGCTGACAAATCTTTACCTCCCTTAGGCCATGTTTGGATCTCAAGATAAATATTTCCGACGGAAACTTTTTCTATGGAAAATGTTTCCTTTCCTCGATTTAGAAGGGAATAATATGATTATGGTTAATTTATAGGGATATATCATGAGGTCCCTCTAAATAAAAATTGAATAGGGTGGATTCAAATTATCAAAAAAAAAAAGGTAGGAAAGTTTTTATATTTTTTCCCTTTCTAAACTTTTTCCATTAAATTGCTACACTCCAAGTTTTTGAACACGGAGACTTTGACATTGTCGTTTGTAAAGAGCCATTTTTGCTTTGATCAAAAGCCATGCTGAGTGGCTTGCCCAAATATTTTATTCCTTGAAAAATGTAAAGTTTACGGTCAAAGCAAACGAATGGGTATAGTATTTACATCCATCTGCTTTGATACGTCCACTCCTCTTTTCACTTTACTGATTAGCAGGAACTGGCTAGAATAGCCCTTGCCTATGGGCTTGGAAGAGTAGGGTCAGGCCCCAAGTCTGAAGTCTGATTCTCAGATACTTGAAACCAATTCAATCCAAACTTTACCGAAAGAACAGGTGCATAATGATAATAAGCATCTCCATCAGCACCCGAATCTTAGACTATTCCATTCCGTTTTTCAGCTGGGTTGGATACGTAGTTCGAGTCGCCGCTGTGAACTACCAGTGAAAACATTTTGAAACCGCTCGTTGTCCCCTATGTTGAAGAAAGGGGCAGAGAAGTTCAGGTAAAGCAAATCAATTGCTTGCCATTAACGATTCCTAACCACGTGCATTTGTTGTATGATCAATAGGGAAGGGGGGAGAACTGGTTAGTCAGGGAAAGGGCTCAGTGCAAGCCTCCCCTCTCTCTCAAAAAGCAAAAAGGGCAACGCACGGCGGAGACAAATGCTCCTTTCATGATCGACGCGCATTCCAGTGTCCAATGGTAAACATAATGGCAATGCATTGGACCGCTTCTCAATCTTTCCTTTCCGTCTTTCAGTAGCGGTTAGTCATTGCACATCCGAAGACGATGGCATTCGGCGATCAACAGACCGCAAAGCAAACAGAGATTGAAAGAGTCCCCTCCCACCACCTGTGAACGACCGTGCGGACTGAGAGCTAAGTCTAGATGGATGACGGAACTAGGAGAATGGACCCTGCCAGATCTTCTGATCACTAGGGCAGAGCATCTGTCTATGGTGTACGTGTGTACGGATCGGGGTGAGTGTGAGTTAACGTACTCGTACTCCTAGCTTCTCCGGTCTGTGATGAATCTTCCCCAAAGCAAAGGTCTTCCATCACGTGCCACCGAACCGAGCTCCAGGATTTACCCTTAGTGGTGGGTGGACCAGTCTTCTTAATGAGGTTAACCTAGTCGGGCCAGCTAGTAAAGGCATCAAGGCCTATGAGCTTCAGTGGAGCAGGTTACTCAACCACAGCCGCTTCCGCTGTCTAAACATGAAACCTAACGTATAAAAAAATGAATATTTATCGGTAATGCTCAGTAAGAAGGGGTCATCTTTTTCTGTTTTAGGGACAGGTAGATCTCATCCACCGGATTATTGTACATATCTATTTTCGTTCGGGATTAGGGATTTCGTGTACAAATACAAGCGATCTTTAACTACAGATACATCTGATCATATATGTATTACAATAAAGAAGGAGGATTTTCAATGCGAGATATAAAAACATATCTCTCCGTGGCACCTGTGCTAACTACTCTATGGTTCGGGTCTTTAGCAGGTCTATTGATAGAGATCAATCGTTTATTCCCAGATGCGTTGACATTCCCCCTTTTTTTTTTTTTTAGGCCCACCCAATTTCTCTGGTAGTTCGAGCTTGCTTCTAGTACCAAACAAGGGAATCTATTCCTCTCCTTACTCGCCTAAACCTTACTGACTCTTGCTCTTGAACATGAATACTTGAAGTCCCTCCGCAGCTCTGCTCTGTCTTCTAGTCGATTGTTCTGTGGGCAGTGGAGACGCTGGAGATGTTTCAGCAACTATTCCAATCTAATGATTTTTCCATTACCCGCCTTTCATTCGATGGGGGGGGGATGGGTGATGAGATTTGCAGCCCAGGTGTCTAGGTAGTGTTAAAAACTTGTTCGTGAGACCCTCGTGACATAGGCATAGAACTTGATAACTTTATAGATGTTTCATGATATTCATATCGATTAATGCATTGGCATTGCATGCAAAGTGCCCCATCACTCATTCAGATCTCGTATGCCATGATGAGGAACCTATGCTTGTCCATTTTGCTTTTTTCATGTGGGATTGAGATGAGACTATAGCGTCTTCCTCTCATCAGGAAAAAGATCATGAAAGTCTTGTTACCGTTATCATTATGTATATGTCGTGTATAGCATCGCTTGTTTGATGGTACTTTCTTAAGTCGAGACTCGCCTCGATCGGTTTCGACCAAATCCTTTGCCTCTTCTCACTTCACTCCTCCCCGTGATCATTTTCAGGTTTTGGAGTGTCCTAGACGATGCAGGGGACGATGAAGATTTGGTTTTGGAGACGTTCTTACCGGACATACCAGCTGGCATAAAATCGATAAATGAGGAATTGTCGGGAGGGGTGGCTCGACAGGATCAAGGGTCGAAACCAGAATGAAATCAATCGAATATTCACTCCCTAGACAGCTAGGCGAAAGCAAGGGAAGTCTGAAGGGAAGGTGGGATCATGCTCCTCTGCTTTTAGCGATTCTTCCTGTATCTCTTGCTCGCTTCTAGGGACTTTAGCTCGACTGCTAGTCCCTTTAGGGACTCGCCCTATAGAATGAATGGTTAAGGAGAGGGAGAAGGTTGTGTGCCTCTTATTAAGATTCATAAGAACATGGGGGAACAATATCAGATTTATTCTTGCTTCACCCGCCTAACCGTCGGATCCAATACCTTCTCCTCATTCAGGCATACCATACCCATACCCATACACAACCTTAGAGCTTAGAGCTTAGAGCAACCAGGCGATAAGGTTTCGGCTTTATGGACCAGTACTTGATCGGATCCTCGGCTGGGCCGGCTTATTCAAATACTGCCTGAAATGCTGGCTATATAACCGCATCAGCAGCTGGTGGAAGGCCAACTTGAAAAATAGGATCTCTTTCGGGTAGAAATAGAGGTGCTGAACCAGCGATCCTTTTCGTAAGAGTTATTTAGTCCGAAGGAGTCCCTAGTCCCCAGTCCGCTATCCGAAGTCCGCTATCCGGCTAGTCGCAAGTCGGAAGTCGGAAGGCAAGTCGTCCCTAGTCGCAGAAGCCTTTGATTAGTAAGGGGCAGGCAAGTCCCAAGTTCGAAGTCCGAAGTCAGGAGTCGTAAGTCCCTAGTCGCTAGTCGGAAGTCGGAAAGCTAGTCGTGCCAAGTCCGGAGTCTGCTGTCCGGAGCCTTTGATTAGTAGGGGGTGGGAAGTCCCCATTCCGCTCTCAAGTCGGAAAGCAAGTTCGGAAGTCAGGACAGAAGCCTTTGATTAGTAGGGGGTCCCAAGTTCAATCATTCCATTCGCCTTAACGCACCTACCGGACTTGCTAAGGTGCTACTAGTGGCTTCCGATCAACAAAGTATCGATCCGGAAAGATATTGATAAATTACATAAAATAGTAGTCCAAATCACCGGGCTTAACAGCCTGTCATCCTAAATAAGTTGCCCCACCAGCCCCAAATCCATCCGGGTCAGCCTTCTGATTACAGCAACTAAGAAGACCTTATTGTAGATATTTTGTTAATTGAAAAAGGACGCGGGGTCGAATCGATTCCTCATATGAGAGCAAACATACCACAATGTTCAAAGGGGATTTTGTAAAACAAAAAGATGTTGAAAATAAATTGAAGATGAACTACAATGCTACTATATTTGGAGGTGGTAGAAAAAAAGAGCAAACTAGTTGGAGCCACCATGCATGCAAAGAATTTTAGCAACTCGATCTTATCTCAAAATTCAACTAAGTACTGAATTGTGTGGCCATTAGCCATTTATATTGGGACCTATATTTCTTTCCAGCATGTAAGATTGGCAAATGGCGAAGCCAATAATAAGCTAGTTAGAGCAAGAGTGTCTAAGGAAGGCTTAGAGTTGTTTGATTTTCTCCCTCCTTAACGGCCGACTAGTAGTACTTGTGTCTGTATTTGTATACTTCTTTTCTGTCTTGTATTGACCCCTGAGACACGGATTATCCCATTATTTCCTCTTTAATAAACTTTTCTACCATTCACAACAATAGCATGGGGCCACCTAAGTTCTGCATCATATATAGTATCCAGATATGTAACATAGATATGATATTTAGTTACCATATAGTATACAGATATATAACATAGATATGACATTTAGTTACTATTAGGACAAGCATCTATAAGGTTTTAAATAGCAAGGAGCCTATCGATGGCCAGCTACAAAATTTCTCATTATTTATAGATAATAAATAGAGATTTTTATAGTAAGTTGATAAAAAGAGAGACTAGACACTTGAGCAGCCTTAAAAGTTGACGCCAAAAGTGGATATGGATGTATAGTGACCCCCTCCGTCTTTATGGACTTTTTGTACATATTTTTTCAGATAGTGGATTAGTTGAGAATCCTCACTATGATACAAAAAAATTTTGTTTCTCAAGATCTGGGTTGATTCTGGTCTTAAGATCTAATGGGAGAGGAAAGAGACAATAAAAAGAGGTTGTTCATTGAGTGAAGAAAGTGGGAAGACCCATGCATTGCCTGTCAAACAGCTAGGCTGGGTAGACATTAACTACTTTTGGTTTCATTTTTATTAATTTTATATGCCTGCCGACCTGTCGTATTTCAATTCTCTTTGTTTGATTGATTTAGCTTGTCTTATTTGTTTCATTCACCTGTTTTTTAGTTTTGTCTCCAAATATCCAGCATTCTCTTCCATTCTCCCTCATGCAATTTGGACTGTGATTCTCAATGCATTGATTCAAAACTGAAAGCCATAACTAGAGGGAGTTGATATCTGCACTGTAAATTTTGATAATGGTGCTTCACTATTTATTTTATATTTTTGTGAATAGCTGGTACAGTTGATATCTGCACTATAGCAACCATGCAACCTTTATAACAAAAACCCATAATTTATGTTTCAAATGTATACAAAACAAAAAATTAAATGATATCAATATAGTGTTGGCAATCACCACAAGAATTAAACAATGACACACAGCAATTATCACTGTTCGCCACTCAAACACAAACACTTGTTCTTTGTCTTCTGCTTAAAACCTTCAAACAAGCACACAAAAGCACATGAATACATTTATAGAATTTTAATATATGTTTAGTTTTGACTGTCTACTATTCTAGTGTCAAGCTGATGATCTCTTCAAGCTGTGAAGCTCCCTGCATAAAAAAAAGATAAAAATTCGAATGAGAATAACACTAATTAAAAATAATCTAACTCAATGCAAATGCATATGTTTACCTGCAAATACTAATACTATAAAAAAAAATTGCAAAACAGGAACAGAGCATTTAGATGACAAATTGGTGGGCATTTTTGGCTTGAAACATATTAACAGGCAAGTGTACAAGTGTGAGAAACTTATTCATAATCTCAACAATTTTACCTGTTGAAGGCAGCTATCGAGAATAGCATTTTGATTTGTGTACTTCAAAAGTGCCTCACATCAAATGATCATACTAACCTTCTGGTTTGTGTACTTCAAACAGATAGAAAATAAAACGAGAATAGCATATACATCAAATGTTCTTACTGACCTTCAAACAGATAGAAAACAAAACGAGAAGCTTATAACAACTTATAATATTAACAATAGGAGATGTAATCCACAATTTCTTATTTTGATAATCGTGCTCCTCTCAAGGGGTATAAGGGGTATGAAACTGATAAATGATCAAGGGACTATCCAATGTTGCCATTTCTTTTTTTAATTCAGTTACGGGTGTTTCTAATCCCTTCCTCTTGTGAGTAACATCGCAGTTGGGCTAGACCTCCAAAAACATACTTTTATGTTTGGATTGAGGGGATGTCAGAAATTAGAAAGGGTCGGTATTGAAGGAAAAAGGAAACCTTCAAAAGAACTGGATTACAGCCCCTCAATAGCTGAGTTAAAAACATGCATCGGATTAGAGGTATTTCAAGAACCACAAATGGATTACTGCTAATAAGTCAACCAACAATCAGCTTTCGATTGGTAAAGGAATTCAATTAAATAATTAAAATCGACTACCAGGGAAATGTTGAGCTTCGAGTCAGTACAATCAACAGTACAGATCTTGTACAGTTGAATTACTTGTGTCAAATTAGAGACAATAGCAATAACAATACACAACCGACAATCAACATTCAGTGAGTAAAATCCTTCAACTAAACGACTAAAATCATATTCTAAGGTCACTTTAGATCTCTGGATCATCACAATAAAGAAAACAAATCAAGTGTAGTTGAATACTTGAATTACTTGTTTCGGATTACAGGCAAAAACAACAAAATCATTAAAATAATGTTTTAATCTCTGTTTCAAAAGAAGCCAAATCAAATCCTAGTCACTTTGAATGCCACGATCGAGTACCTAGATGAAATAGTCATAATTATGGAGTCAAAGGATATCTTATTTACTTTGAAGGGTGAAAATGTGGATTCGGACAGGAACTCATCCAGCATAAAAGGGAGTTGACACGACAGAGTCGATGATGATGCTGAGACGTTTTAAACTATGGTTGTAATGGCAGATACCTTTCATCAGATTAGAATCGAAAAAAATAAATTGTTGGTACGAGAGGACTAAACAATAAAAAGTTGTAAGATTTATGGACCTTCTAATTGAACAGGCTCAATGCCACAAACCATCATTGCTGCTTAAAAGGTTGAACCAAAACCTTCAAAACAACAAAAACATCTCTGATGAAACCTGCTCTATAAAGGTAACAGGGAACACCATATATTGATATGAGAGTGCTGAAATAATGAAGACTAGAGGTTTGTAAGAAACAAGTTGAACAAAGTCATGCTCAGAAAAACCACTAGAGACACACCTTTTCTATCAAGGTAACAGGTAAGAGGTAACACCATATATTGAAACAAGGGGTTTGCTAGGGACCATCACAGAAAGGCATTTTGTGGCAAGCTGTTGCATTTGAGAGCAGCCACCTCAGATGAATAAAGTTCATAAAACAAAATCTGATGAAAAGTGAGCCTGTGAGGCTGCTCTCACATGCAACAGCCAGCCATGAAATGCCATCCGGGATAGTCGCTAGCAAATCCCTTGAAGCAATATATGTACCACAACCCAATCAATGTAACCATCTACTAGACACATAAGATATAATCTAGCTAAGCGAACCATGAATATGCAGTAGCCTGAAACCCTCATTAGATGAACAATCTTAATTGTCTAGTCAGAAGATTTTTGTCCTCGTTGAGTATGAACCCGTAGTTAATTTCTCATTTTCTAGCATTTGAATATAACACATCGCAATAGAGTTTTCAAATGAACAATTCAGATATGATGCCAATGTAAATTCCGTAACGGGAAGAAGTTAGGAAAAGACCTTTTCAATTCTTCAGATATGGTAGGAAGAAGTTAAGAAAAGACCTTTTCAATTCAGATGTGGCAGGAAGAAGTTAAGAAAAGACCTTTCAAATTCAGATAAGGCGCCAATGTAGAAATGAATAGTGATACAAATAGATGTGCCCATATTACCTTTTGGTAATACAGGTTTCCAACTGTAAAAAATTGCACACCCAATGGTGTTCATCCTCATCAGTCTGGTGTGCCCAGCTAGTCTAGAACATTGCCTCCAGTCCCGAGGTGATCAAGTGTTCAGCTTGATTATTAACATTATGTCCTCATTTTATGTTAAAATCATGTCTTTTATCCTACAGTCATATCCTTTTATCCAGGTGAGGATCACCCAATAATGGTGAGACTAGAGGTAATGGTGGCACGCTAAATGAGTGGAACAAATGTCTAAGTGTGCCACATGTATTATAATGTGACAAAAAAACATAACGGCAGCCCCATCCTTCTAAGAAAACAGTCAATTGAAATTCATTTTATTGAAGAAAATATCATACCAAATTTCCTTGTCATCTTGCTGTGTTTCCTCGTTAGACATAGGATTGCTTGAATCTGTAACATAACAAAAAGATAAGACGAGCAAGGCCAACTGAAGAGCACTGCTATTGACAGTTAAACCCCTTTTATCTACTCTCATTTGTGACCCTATCAAAATGGTGGGTTCTTTAAGAATTTGCCCTAAAATTAATAATTTCCATTTGTAGGCCATGACAAAGGTTGACGTTATACATTCACCATGTGTTTATCCACAAAGCATTGAATAGTAACCATGAGGTCAACTGCCACAACAACAAAAAATGAATGCCGTGCAGTTTTCCCATGAGAAAAAAGGTCTTGAGGCAAGAAAGAACACCATACACCTGATCATTTTTCAAAAAAAAAAAAAAAAAGAAAAAAAGAACAGAAAAAAAAAATCGAGATGTTTTTTTTACCTTTCTCACTAGCAAACTTAGTCTCTGAATTCTTGACCTTCCCCTTCTCTCTGTTGGTATCCTGCCTACTTGGCCGCTGAGATTTCTTTTGCAAATTATTCCTATTATCATTAACAGATGCCAAATTTGAAGAGCTTTTGCTAACTGATGCCCTGTTCTTGACTGCAGTTCTTTTTTTACCACCCTCTTTCTAAATTGCTTCTCCAACTACAGATGCTCTAATATTTTCGGAATTCAATGATTTGGGTTTCAAATTGCCAGCTCTTGCAGTAGAAGTCGAATGACCATCTTCATCAGATGACTCAGGGACCAGAGAGCATGTCTCAGAGACCTGTACCTGCTCTAAATCTTCTGAAATATTGTAGCTTCTCAGCAATTCCTTTGTGGGTTCTCCAAGTTCCAGAAGGTTATGTCGAAGTACATATGATTTCAGCTCATCACGCAATCGCTGAAAAGGCTGTGAATTCAAGCCACAACGCATTAGCAAATTAGAATTATGTGGGAAAGAAAAATCAAGACAGGCAATGTCACAAATATCGTTCTTGGGAATTTCTAGGCAACGGAAAATCTCAGAATATATTAAATTTCTTTTATTTTTTCCAGGTTTATATCAGGAAAAAAAATAAAGTTATTTAAAAATACATAAATATATAAAATTTAAGAAAAATATATAATATAAAAAAATTGTAAAAATGTCAGGATAACATCATGATATTATTGCAATATTTTATGATATTATTGCTATATTTTTAAAATCTAGGGATTATTTCGGAATTGTCGTTTTATCAAAATGTCGCCATAAAAACGTGATAATTTGAAAATATTGGAGATATTTGTGGCATAGAATACAAGCAGTGTGTGTAATGTGAAATTGAAGAATATACGGGCCTAGATACCTCACATCCAGACTCTAAGGCAAGCTTGAAAAACCCAAGTGAAATTGAATGCTTAGCGGCAGATTCAGATATCTTAATCTGTGATATCCAACAAGAGACAGATAAGAGAACACTGAATTTCCGCATGTTTGTCGACTTTGACGCATCAGAGGCAGGTGTATCACAATTTCCCTGGCTGCTAGTTGATTTCTTTGTTCTAATTTCTGATATTGGAGTAATGCTGCTAACCGGTCTCGGTAGTGGGCTGACAGAAGACTTGGCAGGAATTGAGAGGCGTCTGGGTGGTTTAGCAGTTTTTTCCTTGTCAGAAAGATCAAGAACACTCACACTTTTGCTTACATTTGAGACAGCCCGACCCCTGCGCAAGTATGAAATTAATCTCTTCATCTTCTTCTACAGAGGATGTCGTAAACATCTAAATTTGAAATACATATATATATAGAAAGAAATAAAATTTTATATTATAGCTAAAATCTGCCTGTACCAAAATATCTTTCTCCCTCCCATTTTAGAAGGAAATTATATGCTGAAAGGGCCGTATGAACACATAAAGGCGGTACGATAAAGGTACCATCCTTGAGATTTGGTCCAACAGCAGCCCGTCAAAAAGTGAGCTGCTGTAGGATCAAATATGAAGGATGGGATGCTGAGTACGTATTCATAAGACCTTTCATCATATAATTCTCTTAGAAACAAGTCATTTCTCTCATATTTTGCTACTAGACACACCATCTCTCTACCATCTTTTCTTTACACAGAGTTCAATTGTACATGCTCTTTAGAAGATCTTTTTTTCATGTATTTATTTATCCCTTGATCTCATACACCAAAGAAAACAAGATTAAAAATAAATAAAAGGTTTGAAATTTTGAATGTAGTAGGAAGAGAGGACATCAAAATTTCGAATTTAAATATAACTGTGAAGTTAGATTTCTAATGGGTCATGACTAGTTCAACATGTCGAAGTGAATATGTAAAATTTTTAACCTAAAATTTGTTTAGAAAGCTTTAAATATGTAGTTTTATCAACAAAATGATGTATTGCAAGCAAAGATTATAATTAAATAAAATAATAACTTCAAAGAAATCTATATCAAACAAATTTGATCTGGAAATTTATAAATGATAAAGTATGCATATGATCGGTTACTATAAAATGCATAAAACAATAACCAAAAGAAAAAAATTATTTAAATAAATAAAATTTAAGAATAGCTTATGCGCAATCTGTTTATGTATGGATCTAATAAATAAACAATAGAATAATAAAAGAAGAGGATTAAATCTTTCACGATGCTTGCGATTCGTGGGTCCAATCACTGATGGTGGATCTGTCATGGATGGATTGAGAAGTTGGTATTCCGTAGAAGCCCTGTGTGAAAATCAATATGAATGCCGAAGATTTGACGCTCGCATCGCCCCAATATATAAGATCGAGATTAAATAAAATGCTTTGGAAAAAAGTATAAATTCTAGTTTGTATTTGTGTATTAATGGCTTGCATGGTGAAAAAAAACAATTGTAGAAAGTCTACATTATAGTAAAGTGTGTGCAGAGAAAGAAATGACTTTTTTAAGAGAGTTCTCCTGTAACCTTTTGAGCAATAGGAGGCGGGGAAGAGAGAGAGAGAATTGCACCAGTCGAGGGAAATATCCCCACCCCACCCCCTTCTAGGATTTTGAGGGGAAGAGAGAAATGAAAGATCCTCTTGAGAGGAGAGCCTACTGTTATTTTTTTAGAAGTAGGATAGGAGTCCATTTTTTGTACTGCTATAAAAGAAAATGGAAGAAAAAAAAAGATATTTGGGGAGTGCTTAAAATAAAAATGATTATTTTTAATTGAAATAGGGTTGTATTTCAAAAAAAGAACCTTTTCTATAATAGGAAAGTTCGTCGAAAATTGTGTTATCTTTTCTGAAATGACACGTCAATGGTGTTTTATTCAATTTCGCGTACTGTGAGAAAGACTATAATGCCTCGTTCATTTTTAATTGTTCCTGTTTTTTAATCTCCACCACCACCGACGACCATCGCTGCAACTCGAAAAAAGTTGGAGAAGAGGAGAAAGAAGAGAAAGAAGACGATGAAAAAGTGGACAAATTAGATGAAGAAAAGAGCATGAAGAAGGAAACAAAAGAATCGACAATGGAAAAAGTAGAAGACTCCAGAAAAAAAAATTTTAAAAAAGAGAGAGAGGAAGCAGAAATTGGGGCCGTGTCAGTGAGAATTGCGGCCGACTTCGTGAAATGTGGCGTCACTGAGTCGGCCGAAAAATCTCACAGAGTCAACTCTAAATTTCACCAAGCTGACTTTAAAAAATACTGAGTCATTCCTAAATCTCACCGAGTAGACCCCAATTCCACCAATACGACCCCAACATTCTCTTCTTCCCCTTTTTCATTTTTTCCAATCCATTCTTTCGAGTGTCGATTCTCCTTTTTTTCCTTCTCTCTCTTCTTTTCTATTTTTCTAGCATCTTCTATTTTTCCCGACATCGATTCTTTCTGTTTTCTTCTTCCTCTGCTTCTTCTTCCTCCTTCAAGTTGCAGCAATGGTCAGCCATGGCGGTGGAGATTAAACAATAGGAAAACAAAGAAGAATGAGAATAAGGAATTTTTGTCTTTTTAATCGTACAACACCAAACATACATGAAATGTCATAATGGTTCCATTTTGAAGTAATTTCTCCAACAGAACACAGTTTTTGAGAAACTTTCTCTTCTATATTTGGATGTATGTAGTTAGAAGATTTATTAGAAAGAACAAAGATTTTAGAAATATAAGTAAAAGAAACTTTTTGGAAAAAATAAGGACTATAGCCTTTTACTAGTTATGGTAAAAGGTAATCTTTTATTGAAATAAAAAATAAAAGAACAATAGGCTACAATGAGAATTTATATTGTGGCCGACCGTGAAAATCACAAGGGTAGAGTGTCAAAACTCTGCCCCTTGATTTTTTATCCTGGTCAAAGCCCATTTTTTGACTTTCCACTTAGATAAAAAATCAAGGGGCAGAGATTTGACACTCTGCCCTTGTGATTTTCACGATCGGCCACCATATAAAAACTCGGTTACAATTACCCCTCTTTTTCATCTCTTTTCTATATAACAAGTGGCAAAGAAGCAAACACATGAATAATATGTAGGTCGTAATTTAAATAGAATAAAATTAAACTAAATAGACACCTATAGGATACCCCTCTTGTGTGCCTGATTTGAAAGTGTGGTATCCAAATAAATAAACTCAAAAATAAATGACAAAAAATAGTAAGAAAAAACTAGTGGACACAGTAAACAGATTGGGGCAACAACATACAACATCCAATGAGAACACTCTCAATGGCAGCTCGTACACGAACCTTGCTCTGAATTGTTGCCTTGAGCACACAGGACCACATAAAATGAAATTTATACAACAACCTGGCTTTGATACCAAATATGAAGTGGAGCGGAAGTGAAAACCAAGTGGATTCTAAACATCGGCAGCAGAAATCATTGAAGCTTCTAAACTTCTACAGTTATACTCTTTGATTTGGTATGCTCTGATACCAATCAAATGTAGAGTGGTCAGCAAAAGCAACTTTTAATCACAGCAGTAGAAACTCTAGAATTGGTGTGCTTTGAAGCCACTACATATTCAGTCCTTAACTTAAATCCAAAGACGGAGCAACAAATATGAAATTGAGGCGCCCACTATAAAAATCTTTACCTCCCTTAGGCCATGTTTGGATCTCAAGAAAAATATTTCCGACCGAAACTTTTTCTAGGGGAAATGTTTCCTTTCCTCGATTTAGAAGGGAATAAAATTTTCAATTAATTGGGTCATTTTTTCCATCTCAAATAATTTATTTTAGAGAAAAATAAAGATTAAAATTTGCAAGATTTCAGCCCATATAGCTGAAAAATCTTTACCTCCCTTAGGCCATGTTTGGATCTCAAGAAAAACTATGCATGGGTGTAAAAATTGTGGCCCCACCCTAATGCATAGGTTAGTCTAGATTATGGTGGGCCCCACCCTAATGCATAGGTTATTATGAATTCATGAAGGATGCTGTATATGTGAGCATCCATTGGGGTGCAGCTGTCGAGCAAAGATATATATTTTACAGTTTTGTTCTTTTGATATTTATGAAAACACCAAGGAACCAATAGTGACCAAGGGTTAAATGGAGAAGATTAAAAGAGTTGAGAAAATGGTTTTACGATGTTGACATGAATTTTCACAATGTTAGCACTGATGGAAGCTCAATTTTGATGGCAGTAGACGAAACCTTGGCTACACTGGGTTTTTTAAGTTAGGCTCCTTCATCCAGATGTACATGTGTGTGGATCATACAAACTCAAATGATAGTATTAACTATTAAACAATCCCAGAAAACATGAACACATGGTTGAAATCATGGCAATCCTAGAAAATCCAAAAGCCGTGACTGTAATAAGATAGTACAAAGCAATATAATTATTAACTGCATATTAGATCATAAACTCTTAACACAGGAGATGCATAAATTAAAAGATTAAGTGGAAAGTTTGTGAATTAATATTCAACTAACATTCAAAAAAAAAAGTAAAGAAGGAAAAGATGAAAAGAAAATCTGATCTTGCCAACAGGAGACCACTGGAGCAAAAGAAATAAAGGAAATCAAATGCTATATCTGGATGGTAAAGGGTAAAACATCAAAGATAAAGGGCAAAATGAAAGAAAAAAAAAAGGCAAAATCTGGATGTAAAGGAACATAGCTGACGTCTGAATCTCTGTTATCCCTTTGCTTTGGTTCTTGCAATGAAGAAATATAGCTAACAAAGAAAGGAGGAGGATGCAAAGATAAGAAATGAGAAAGAAGCTGAATAAACTTACCGGTGAGCAGATGGATGTATTTGTTGTTCCTTTCCATTAATCCAACAGCAGGTTGGCTGATGATAGGCATGAGAATGTTGTTGCCGGCCGCCGCTATAGAAGAAAGGGGGTTTCTTGTATTTCTTCTGTAAAAGCAGGACTCCTCTTAACCTCTTATTTCATCTACCCAAGACTTCTATTTTGTAAAAGCCGGACTCCCCTTACTCTTATTTCTTTTACCCAAAATTTTGATTTATGATGATTTGCCGAGAATCAAAAAATAAGAAACTGAAATAGTATGAGCTGATATTTTGGGTAAATTATCCCAAAAAACCTCTAATGTTAAGCTACCGTTTAGGAAAAATTGTTGATTTTAAGGGGTGGACCGGTGGTAAAATCAAATCCGAGGCAAAATCGAATTGGTTTGGGGAAATTTAAATTGATTGGCAACTATATGTAAGGGCGGCAAACGAATTCTTATAGGAGGGAAACCCAAAAAACTTTTCCAAAGAAACCTTTTTCCTAGAAAAGGTGAATGACATTTTGTAATCCTACAGGCTTAGTATATATTATAGATAGATTATAGATATATATACCCATCATGTGACCAAAATTGAACATTTTAGATTTTCGGATAATTCCTTAGTCATACTCATGTGAAGAATATTTCTTATCTTGATTGAAGTTAAATATATTTTTTAAAATGCAATAAAAGAGAGTATTCCTACTGAAACCTCTGACAGCCTAACCGAGTGTGGAACCGAGCAAATCCCTACAAGCCACATAACATAAAGGGAGTAGTTGTCCACTTGTTAAGAGCTCAAAAATGAATTGTCTAAGTACTCTTCCCTTCGGGTTTGGGTGAGTGATGATGAATATGGGCCAGTTAAAAAGAATCTCTTTTTTCTTTTTAGACTCAAAGTGAACTCTTTAATAGCTCTCCCTTTTCTGCTTTCTCATTTCCTATCTCCTCCTTCAATTCCACCCAAATTCACTCATTTTCTTCTCCAAGATTGTCAGTGGTTGGTCCTTCATTAGTAGTAGAAATTTCAAATGCACTTATGTCCTTCATTTGTAGTAGAAATTTTGCAAAAAAACCATTCCATAGCTTGCTGAACGACCAAGTTATTTATGAAGAAGCATCGACTAACCCACTAAGAGAGATTTTCTAGGCAATTTCACCAAAAAGCCATTTCGTGACTCACTTTTTAGAGAAAGAACAGCCACATAGCAGCACATTTTGTCTTATTCATTTAATTCACATGATGCATTTGTACTGTCCTGTTCAGTCTAAAATGCCAGGGCACAGTCGGTCAGTGCAACCGTGTGTGGGGAGTGTGTGTATGTGTGAGTGATGCAAGGGCGTGCCAGCCAAGGAGGTATGAAATTGGAAACTCATTTCGAGGATTCAGCAACCGAAACGTTTCCATCCCCTGAGATTGGATTTCAGGTGATTGAGATGAAGAGGAGAACGTCACTTCTTCCTCGGGCTCCTCTATCTATACACAGATGGAAAGGACATCTTCAGTACATACATAATGCCAACTGAGGAGATGTCGACACGCGCAAATTGTCAATGACATGTCGACATGCGAAGAACATGAATGACTCGCGATTGGCAAGGGAAACGTCACCGAGCGTAGAACGCAAATGTCGCTATCGATTCACGCAGAATGCAAACGACTCTCAGGGTTTACAAGCCGTTCTATTTCAACTAAATGACAAAAGAATAGAAACAAAACGCCAATGCGAGGGATAGTTGAATTAAAGGGAAGGACTCACTTGGGAAGATAAATTCATTACATCCTTAATCCGGATAAAATCTATAGCTAGGAAAAGTATAGGTACAGTGCTTGAAAGTAAAGATAAAATGTTAAAACTTGTTTGGATTTTGGTTTTGGTACCTCTTCCTTGGAGACAAATGTCTCTTTATATACCTTTATTTGGATAACTGTAAATACCCGAATTTACCCCTCCCTTTAATATTCGTCCGCTTTGTGAATCAAGGGTAATTTTGTCATTAGAAGTTGGATTAGAATTAGCGCTTCTTTAGAAAAGCCTATAAATACAACTTTAAGAGAGATTAAGAACCCTAAACTGTCTTTGTGGCCCTAAGAGAAGATCCATGAGGAGAAAGAGAGGAAGAACGTGATTCAAGAAGAGAGAACGTGAATCGAGGTAAGATCTATGTTCTACATAAGGTTTAGCATGTTGAGAACACTAAAAAATAATTAAAGTATTTAAAAGATAAGATTTGTGATCAATATGGCTTAGAATAAGAATATTTTGACTGATCTTGGATTCTTAGGGTTAGTATCGCCCTTCAACCCCCAACAAACCCAAGAATTGGCAGTTATATCATAGAATTTTAGTTTTAGAAAGCTTAACCTAAAAGATTAGATTATCTTACAATAATTACTCATACTAATTCAGAGCGTGAAATTGATTTAGATGGATTCCTCTCGTCGATATGAATCCAACGAATCCAACCACGAGCGAATCGGAGCTAAAACGGAAAAGTTATGCTCCGTTGAAGTTTTGGGAAAATCGGGACGAATCTGGAATTTTGGCAAAAACCAGTCAGGAATAGTGCTGCGGGCGTCCGATGAATAGTAAACCGAAAACCCGAAAGTGTGCAGAGGCGTCTGATGAATAGTGTTGGGCATCCGATGAATAGTGGTGCGGGCGTCCGATGAATAGTGTCGGACTTCCGAACCCATTGAAAATTTTGAAGTATTTTTCTTAATTTTGGGAGGTTTTAACCATTGCTTTGGCCACTATCCTAGGCCTATTTATTGATATGAATGCCATTGTTTGGGATAGGTATTATGCCCTAGAAATTGTTGAAGGAATATATATTCGGCATTTGAGGTACGTAATTTCGTACTACTTTAGTGCTGCGATTTACCTTTTGAATACTATGCCATTGTGAATCCCAAACTCTCTGAATCTTTGGAGCCATTGATAAACTTTAGACTTGACTTGGGTCTTGCATGCTAATTCCGTTATTTTTTGAAATCTATTGAATCTTATGGCAAAGAGACTTACATTGAATGATTTTTCCATTATATGAATTTTTTGTGAAACCCATTTGTGATTCCTTCACGCTTATGAACTTTGACCACTGTGTGACCATCTGCATTGACAACCTTATGAAAAATCTTTGTGAATTACTATCTTTGAATGTCGAATGAACTCTATTGAATTTGGTTATTTGGTGCACCTACACGGTATAATACTTTAGACTTGTGGAACCTCTTTCAGTTTTTCTAACGGTATGAATCTTTGAACTATCAGACATCCTCTACTATATGAATCCACTTTGGAACTAATGTAAAACAATCACTTTGAACTTTGAAAACATATATATATATATATATATATATATATATATATATATATATCGAAAAAGTGTTGCTACTCGGTCATGTAGCTAAGCTTATCTACTCGGTCGGGTTAAATACAGTACGGCCCACATTGTTTGGGTGATCCAAACCATTCATTTGAAAGTCCCTTACCTAGATAAGGTGTCCACAAAAAATTAGACCCATAGGATGATCCTAACCCATCCAACAGTGGAGGGGAAAATGGAAAAAAATGGACAGACACAGTGTGTCCACAAAGAGGAAGGGAAGTTTTACTGTTCACAGCACGTGTCATCCTCCCCTTCTTCCTCCTCCCGTTTATTTTGATTTTCTCAAATTCCCAAAAAATCAGCAAAAAATACAAAAAAAAAAGAAGGAAAAAAACCATTAAAATAGGGAAAACCCTCTCTTGCCGAGAATATTTCCCTCTGTATCTTTTGCTCGCCCCCAAATCCGAGATTTTCGACCCAAGATTCCCACGAAGACTCTCTCTCTCTCCAAAATCTCGGTATCGCGAGATCATTAGCAAAGCCCGAAAATCCTCACCGAACTTATCTTCTCAGGACTTGTAAATTTACAAATGAATGGTGACCAGTAATACTTTTTTTTGTAAATGTTTGACCTGTGCATCAGTAATACTTGTTTTTTTTTTTTTCATCTTGATTTGTGATTTTCGGTCTTGGGATTTGTCCGAAATTTTGTGTCTTCTTTCTACTTAGAAGCCTGATTGATGTTTTTTTTTTTTCTTCTCTCCCATATTTCTGTTGACTTTTTATGTGAAAAGAAGTCTTTTTGTAATTCAAACTTACAATGGGGTGTTTTTAGTAATTTTATGTATGCTTTTGGGCTTCCCTCCAAAAAGACTAAAGTCATGAGAAAACTTTAGTCCTAGATGGGAAGTGTGAGAGGATGAGAGTGGCCATATATATACTTTCACTCTCTTAACCTTGTAAATGATCAAGAGGTTATGGGGATCCTACGCGCACGGATCGCCCACTTGGGTCCGGTGGGCTTTTGATCTTACCACACACGCGAGCCGCCAGGCCCGGCGCGGCTCGGCCGGCCGCGCGCGTGGACCTAAGGCTTTTCTTTTTCTATTATTTATTTTTCCTTTTAACGGTCAAGAATTTATTTATTTTGTTTTAATTCTTTTTTTACCGTTTGAGATTCCTTAATCGTGGTTTAGTGACCGTTTGGAAAACGTCTCTCACGCACTAAAAGAGTGCGACGTTTCATCCTAACGGATCGATTACCTTTCTATATAAATCGGTTTTAGAGAAAACAGAAGATTATCCTTGACGGATTCTTCTTCTGCTCTTTCTCTTCTCTGCCTTTCTCTCTGGTTTTCTGCTCAAGGCTTTTGGCAAATATAAGCAAGTTCTTAGGCATCCGGGCTGAGTGAGTGCACACCCCTGGAGCGAGCGTTGTTGTATCCTGGAGGCATACGCCGAGACGCGCATCTGCACCTTTGATTCGTCATAGTGGGGGCGAGATTTGCCTTAAGGACAGCGAAGATTCTTCGTGCCTCAACTCGATAAGTGATCTAACGATTTCTTTTTCCTTTACAGATTATTATTACAGAAAATAGTATTAGTAATCTCTGTCTTCAAGTTGTGAGATTAATTTCTTATAAGGTATTTTCGAATCCTAAATTACAGATTTGCACATAAATTTTCTAACAATTTCTGCCCCTCTTCAAGAAACCCTATTTCAGGGTAAATTTTAGAAACCCTGTTTCAGGGTAAATTTTAGAAACCTTGTTTCAGGGTAATTTACCCATGTCACCTTTTAGAAACGCTACCTCTCTGTTCTTTTCTTTTTTTCATTTATGAAATTTCTTGGATTTGGGATTCTTCTGAGTTTTTCTTACTTATGATGATGATTCAAAGCTAGGTTTCTTTTTCTTTTGCTCAGTTTTTTCCTCAAGGGCAGTAGAAATGAAAAAGAGATTGGAAAAGATGGATTAAGATTGCTAGGGTTTCAGGTTTGGACAGCTTCTTTCCAGCATGTTTGTGTTTTTTTTTTTTTTTGTTTAATTTGTTGATACTTCGGAGATTATGAGGGTACTACTTTTTTCAGAGGATGTTGATGATGGCTGGCTTACTTGAATTATCTAAAATGTTCTTACAGGCAACATAGTTTAAGACCACTTGATGTTGTACTATACATGAGTTCATTGGGACTTGCTAGGCAATTTTAAGAAAAGCCACGTCACGGCTGACTTTTGCATGTGAGAAAATCCACGGAGGCTCGACAATTGTAACAGCTGAAAGTTCAACAAAAAAAATGGAAATTTAAATTAAAAGGAAAAGGGGATTATGAAAATTTGCAGAAAGTGAAATTACAAGCAAATTAATCTACTGATCTCGAACATCAAATCAATAGGAAGAAAACCCACTTGCCGTTTGTTTGATTATTTGTCAGAAAGGAGGGGTTGCAGCCGGAAAACCAACTTGAAACCCTAATTGGAATGGGTTGGATTCGAATAAAATTTGAGCGACCAAAAGTATAAATGGGGCCTCTTTTCTAGTTGCAACTTCAGTACTTGTTTTTAGCATGCGGGGGGATATATAAATGATATAATTGTCCCCTTTTCTTCCCCCGGTCCACCGTCTTGTAGTTTAAAGAGTGGGGTCACAAATACAGTAGAGGGGGTGGCCTGTGGAAGTAAGGGGGAGATAATGTATCATTTCACCCTGTTTCGATTGCAGAAATTTTCTAGAAAAGTTTGGAAAGGAAAAATATATTTAAAAGTCCCTACTGTTTTTTACACATGAAAAAAGATGACTTGAACTAACCCTATTCAATTTTTACTTAGAGGAGCCTCTTATGTATGATAGTATCCATTTAAATTAACTATAACCATATCATTTCCCTCTAAATTGTCGAAAGGAAGAAACCTTTTTCCGTCAAAAATGTTTTTCTTGTTATCCAAACAGGGGGAACCATTTATGTGAAAATGGGCAGTGATAAATTCACCCCTTCTAGGATAAATTGCCTAGCAAATGCCATATTTGTAGTTCAACTAAATTTTTTATCTAATCTCTACATGTTTTTTTTGACAATTTCAACTTTTATTTATTTTCCTAATCCCATGTATAATAGGTTTTGAAAATGGGGCCTAAAGGGTGCCTCTTTCCTATATTTTTTTCTTCACAATACACCCTCTCCTCATCTTACATCAAATGCAACCTCCTCCCCTCGAATTTCATATCAACACTCCCAAAAAATGCTGCACTCGAAAAGCTTTTCCTACCATATTCCTTTTATTTATCTGAGGTGGCGGTTCTCTGGTGCAAAAGTTAGCCACAAAATGGCTTTCGGCTAAATTGCTTAGCAAGCCCATTTATTCAACCGCTTTTCCTATTGCTTACATTTTCCCCCTTCGCTACTAGACCTATATCGTCATATGTAGAAAATCTCACGAGAAAATCGGATCGCTCTCTTTACTGGCGAGTTCTTAGGGGAGAAAATCGTGCAAAAAGAGATGGTGTGAATCTCTCTTCCACGAATTCCCTTCGGCATGTCCTGGTTTTTAAGACACCTTCTGTTGATATCTGCTGCTAAGTTTGGGTTCCAGACTTTAATTTCACCTCTCTAGCCTTTTTTTTATGGATTTATCAGCAAGGGATAAATCCTTACAATGAGGTTTCTTTGTTGAATCAATGGATATTTATGGCAGATGGACTGTTACAGCCTTGGTGCGTCATTGGGGACGATGGTACTTTTAGTGAGAAGGTGGTGATGAGCAGTTGTATTAATTTTTTTCTACTTAAAGAATGGTTTTTTGAGGGTTTTATCTATTTTGATTATGATCTTACTCTTTCTATTGTATTGCAGGTATACCATTAAAAAATAATTGTATTGCAGGTATAAACAAATCTCGCGAGATTTTCTCCTTCCCTCACCTGCAATATCTTCATGTCATTGAAGCTGGGGCACGATTTGGGTTTGGAACAGTTGCTTACTTGCTCGAGGGTTTGTAAGGTTTGTATTTGGATTTGGTGGTTGTCGTTTCGATATTTTCATGCTTCTCTTAGCCGATTAGGGTTTTTCTGATATGGAATTTCACTCCCAACTGAATCCGGGGAGAAAATTCAGGTTTGTCAAAGTGGCTTCAATCCACTCGAGGCTTAGATTTCCTTGGGAGCATTTTAGCAACTGAAGGTGAGTCCATCTATGAATCCATTTTCTTTATTCTGTTCTATGTAAACAGATTGTATGCACCCTTTTCCAATCAATTAATTAATATTATGCTTGCGCCATAAATCCAGGCTTTTGCTGATTTGATGGCGATGCAAGGGTGGTGGTAGTGCAAGGGATGGTGAGAGAGATGGGGCCGATCGAGAGAGAAAGACGGCGAGATTTTGGGTTAGCAGTGCCGTCGTCCTTGGAGAGAGAGAGACTGAGCTTGTGAGATATGACGAGCATTGCCACAAGAAAATTTGGATTCCTCTTTTGTTTCCTCTTAGTAGTTCCTTGAATTGTTCCGCATTTGGATTCCTCTTAGTAGTTCCTTTTTTGAATTGTTCCTTTTTTTATTCCTCTCTATTTCTGATTTTTTGGTCCACAACAAAGCATTACTTAGTAGTTCTGAAAGAAATTGGCACGGTAAGGGAATTTCCCGTTTTTTAATATATCCTTTCAACTGACCCATTTCCTAACAGTGAGCATGTGGTCCTTGGTTGCTTAATCATGTTTTTTCTAGGCTTTTATTGAATTTTTTACGGTGTTTTGCTGAGCCTAGCAGTCTTCTTTTGGGGTTGGTTTTGAATCTTTCCATTTTCATATGCTTGGCGTTGACGTGGAAATTGGGTTGTTTTTCCCATTTTCCATGTTTGTATTCTACTGTTCGGCCTCTAAAGGATGTTGTTTCTTGAACGATGACTCTTCTTTTTTCCCCTGTTTGTTCATTGAGATTTCTTCCGTTCACAGATTTATTGCAAAGTGATGTGCTGGAAAAGATCAGAGGTGGCGAATTGTCTCTGTCGATGATTCACTTGGGAGGAATCAATGGTAGTCACCCTCATTTCCCACAGACTTATTCTCTTGGGAGGAATCAATGGGAGTCACTCATTTATCATGGAATTTGGTACCAGCCAACGTAACAAATCTCAGATATCAAACCCTGACAATTTCCTTATGAAGTTAAACAACCAACATACCTCCTATCTCTGTTTCTATGCACATGCATTCTAATTTTCTACTAAACTGCTATTAGGACAAGGAGTTTGACTCCCTATTGGGATGCAAGATGTTGATAATTGAGCCTTTTTAGTCTGCCAAAACACCTTCCATTCACTAATAACAAGGTACTTCTGGATCGAAAATAGTGAGACCTTCTAACTCAACCTATTTCTTAGCTTTTTGGTTTCCTTTGGTTTGACCATGTGATCCAATTTGATGATTGTTCGGAATGTATTGTTTAGTGGTGAGTAGAGAAGTGCACTACTTTAGAGAAGAAATCCACGAGACAACTAGATTGTTACAACCATGTTAATGAAGCACTATCACCTGATTTGTTTTTGTGTTTCTCATTTTATGGTCTGTATGTGAGTAATTTTGACTGCAAAGTGCATATTACTTCTGTTGTTGGGTTCCTATGGCAATTTTGTTTGTTTGATGGCTTGGATCATATGCAAGTAGCCTTAGGATTTCTGGGGTTGCCTTTGTTTCTTACTTTCCCTATTTTCCGAAATTGAACATGTGTGGTGTGGGAGTTCTTAAAACGAGGTATGGGTGATAAATAAACTGCCCTAATTTACCATCTTTTTTATTATTTCCTACTATAGACCAACGTGATTCGGAATTACTGAGTCCTAAACTGAATATTGAATTCCAATAGTTTGACTCCCAATCCCTCTCAAAATCCAAAACAAACAGGGCCTAAGGTATGTTTCAATTTATGGAATGCAATGAACTAACTGTTTGGTGTTGTTTAACCACTTATAGCCATCTAATGTGTTTTTCCCTTTTACTTTGTACATAATCATTTGAGAAGGTCCCGGGCAACGATAGTTACCTTCTCTAAATCTTACAATCCATTCACTTTTGATTTGTTTTTCTGCAATGTTTTTAACTAATCTATTTGGATTTGTGGATAGATGTTGTGAACTTCAATTGCATTTTGTGTTATTTTCCTTTTATCTATCATGCTACATCATTCTGTTTAATTTCAAAAACAGTTTTCTACTTTCAGGGTTTCCCCTTCGATCGAGATCGTAATGGGTTTTCTGTAAAATTGCAGGTCAATTTCAGATTACCTACTTTTCTTTTCTTTTTTGTTGTAAATATTGACCTTTAAAATGCAGGGTCATTTGAGATTCCATCATCCCTCACCTTTCTACCAGATATTTTCAGCAGGTCTAGATCTTGAGGTAAATTGATATGGATATTTTTATAAATTAGCATATATATTTGATGAGTAAAGATTGGAAGGTGGATTTTTTTCTTCTCTTCTACTTTTCTCCCATTCCTGCTATTCGATTCAGATACTAGAGTTTCATAAATTTATGTTGTTTCCTCATATCTCTATTTACTTTAGTTTCTAATTATTTTTTCCATTTAGTTTGTAGCTGATGGACTTTTTCCCGGAACTGAAGGAGGTCTTGACCAGAGAGCTTGGAGAGGAGGGATACTCCGTCCTTGAGGTTGGGATTAGGCCAATGCTCACGGAGATCATCACGCAGGCTACTTGAACTTAGAACGTCCTTGGTAATTTACATTAAAATTAGGGTTTGATGCCTTCTTTTGCTATTTGCATTCTACAGAATAGGCTTCCAATGTGCATATATTTTTGTGTCTAACATCAATTACGTTTTACAGTTCATAGTTATGAGAATGTGCGGATATTGCTTTTGCTAGAAGCTTCTCAATTACATTTCATGGTACATTATACTTTTCAGATTTTTTCCGTTGCTTTTGCTTTTAATTTGATTTTATTTCAGTTTACATCTTTTCATCTTCTTTCTTCATTCTTTTATTCCTAAAATGAGATTATGCTTACTTTTGAAAATCAGGTTGTTTGCAAATATGCATGTGAGCTAGAACCCACATGGATTGAGTCGAGCTTATGCAAGTAAAAATTAGTTGCTAATGTTGGACAGAGAAACATATTCAGTATTGATCTAATCTTCTCAGATTTTTTTCTCATGGGGTATGAAGTGTTAGTCCCAAAGTTGTTCAATTTAAGGCTGTAAATTCCTTAAGTTTGAGGGAGGACTGCGTTTTTCTTTCAGCTGAAGGTGCGCTCTTTCTTTCAGCTGAAACTGAAAGAGTTGAATATGAAGAATACTTTCAAATCTGAAGCAGTTATGAATACGAGGCATTTATTCATATTATTGAAACATAATTTATTCAAGGATTAGGTGCAAATTCCAGGCATTCCTCCCCCCTATACCTGTTTTATTTTTCCCTAGGCAATTGTTAGTTTTCAATTCTGAGAACTTAAACTTTCCTCTACTTGGAAGGAACTGTTAACCTGCTCTTCTCATCATCTCTAGGATGACCCCTGGTTTTCTATGATCTTAGTTTGCTTGCAAGTATAAAATCGCTCGAGTAAAACTCATATCGGCGGATGCCTTCACCCTCAGGCCAACTCCATTACAATCTCACTCCCTTTCTTGATGTGTTATTTGTGCCATCCTTTGAAGTAAAAAATGTGTGTATCCTGAATTCCGAGACAAAAAATAAAAAAAATTGCATTTGTGTACTGCAGGATCAATGTTTCTTTCCTGATAATTTTCTGTGTCTCTCTTTTATAATCTCAAAAAAGGAAAAAGTGTATATCCTGGGTACCGAACAATCCAAGCATTGTATTCCCTTGCTACCTTGCAACCATTTTGTCTGTTTTAACTTGAATCCCCATTCGAATTTTCTATGGAATTTGCATTGCAGTACAACACAACAACTGGCTCTCACTGCCTGTGATAGGGTACTGGTTATTCTATGATTTTTGTGAGAGGTTATTATAAGAAGTGTTAAGGCCAGCAAGTAGCTTATTTCAAAAGGAGCTCTCCCAAGAACATTTCATTCATTTGTTATCTCCACTCCTTACTGCAGATCTCTTTTTACAACTGATTTACTTGATTATGCAATTCTACAAGTTGTAAACCCACTGCTAAATGTTGTTTACTTTTTCTTTGTCGCCCCATACATGATGCACAGGTGAAAGTAGAAAACAAAAAAAACTTCTTTATTCCTTTTATTTTTGCTTTTTATTCTTTCTTACTCTTGCTTTTCTGTTTTAGTGTGCAATCTTTTGGGATTTTCTCTAATATGTGATGACATTTTTGGATTGTTGTACATTTCTTCTTCAGTAGGTCTCATGGGTTTATATTTGTTTTGTTCTTGATGGGATTAGTTTCTCATATGTGATTTTGGTTTCTGTCCTTTATGTGCATTCTTTCTTAGATAAAATTTAGATTTTTCGTAGATAAACTTTGTAGGTGATTTTTCCTAAATATCATATGGTTTTTTGCTGCAATGAGACTTCTATCCTCCTTGGTGCAACCAAGAGGAAGAGAAAATTAAGAAGGATTAGAGCTTCAGACATTATTCTACCCTACGAGGAGATTGAGGTGATGAGAAGTAATGCTCGTGAAAATTTTGTCTTTGTGTGCTTCAAATTTAAGAAATATCTATTTCTATTTCCTTTCTGGCTGTTTAATTAATAGCTGGAAAACTATTTCCTTTCTCTTGGATCTCTTTCCTTTCTTTAGACTCTTGATGTGGTATTTTCAATTGAATGTCTATAGACTTGATTTATATATATGTGCACGTAGGTGGAGTGGTTCAAGTGTGTTCCTGATTTATACTCAGTTTTTTGGTTATTCATTTATACAGTTTCTTACTAGTATATATATATATATACTAGCAAAAAACCCCGTGCGATGCACGGGCCGACAAAGAATTGTACAAACCACATCATAGGTTGATCTAAACCGTCCATGTGATGGAACACAACATAAATAGGTTGTGCCCGTAAAATAATTTCCATAGGTTGATCCTAGCCGTCCAATCTATACAGGTTTCCATAATTGTTGTTCCTCTTAAGGTGCCCAGGATTCGTCAATATTTTTACAGGTGTCCTACATTCGTAATATCAAACTTTCCGTAATTTGACTTGCACATAGTGGATAAGGAAAAGTCGTTTTTTCGTCATCGTTAGGGGTGCAACTTGGGTCTCAACCCGACCCAACCCGAGGAACCCATGTTTTCCAACCCAACCCGACCCAACCCAATTTTCAGCCTGACTGGGTTCAACCCGACCCAACCCGATTTGCAATTCGGGTTGGGTTGGGTCGGGTTGGGTCGGATTTCCCGATTATTGCTACCAATTGTTGACCACCTCAACTCAAGCTAGGTTGTTTTGGATTTGAGAACCAATAGTGAGTCACCAATAATCAGTTTTTAACTCACAATTGGTTCTCAAAACCCAAACCAAACAGAGACTAACAATTAACAAAGGGAAATGTTATCCGCACTACTATATTTTGATGATCACACTCCTCACTTTATTGAAGTAAGGTATGGCCCGCACCATAGGATTATCCAAATCTTCCATTGTGGACTGTGGAGACTATTTCAATGTTGAAAAAGAAAAAGAAATATACAGAACTTCTTCAGATGGAACCCAAATTCGGGTTTCGGGTCGGGTCGGGTTGCCCGACAACCCAACCCGACCCGATTTCCAATTCGGGTTGATTTTTCCCAACCCAACCCAACCCAAATTCGGGTTGAACCTGTTGGGTTCGGGTTGAACCCGACCTGCGTGGGAACATCCAAGTAACAACGATGGTTTCAAATTATATATAGTGCTAATGTCCTCATTACCATATTTTATAATGGCACTACTCACGGTATTTTGATGATCGCACTCCCCACTTTATTAAAATATACAGTATGGCCCGTACCATAGGATGATCCAGACCGTCCATTAGATGGGCCACTGCCTACATAGGTTGTGCCCCAAAAATAATTTTCCTAGGTTGATCCGAACCCTCCAATCTATAGAGGGTTATTGGTTGATCCAAACCGTCCATGTGATGGAACACAACATCAATCGGTTGTGCCCGTAAAATCATTTCCCTAGGTTGATCCTAGCCCTCCAATCGATATAGGCTGATCCTAGCTCTCCAGTCGATAGAGGTTTCCATAATTGTTGTTCCTCTTAAGGTGTCCGGAATCCGTCAATATTTTGCAAGTGTCATGCATGTGTAATATAAAGTAGTTCTTTCGTCATTGTCATATGTCTTTACCTCTTCTTGGTATTTTTTTCCGTAATTGTCATAGACAGGTACCCTGTGTTAGTACTTTTCGTATGTAGATTACGATTTTTCCCTCAAATAATTTCTCATAGAGATAGATGTTAGATATCAGCAGAGGGGTTAATGGTAAAAGAGTAATGCTGACGTGTAAATCCCAGATAAAAAGAAAACAATTTTCTTTTTCCTCCTGCTAGATTGTAGTATGTGTATATATATATACTAGTTAAAAACCCCGTGCGATGCACGGACCGAAAAAGATCTGTAAGGACCGGCCTCTCCTTTCGTCTTACCGTATATTTTCTACGATTTTAAAAGACTTTGCTTACGTGTCAACCTCCTATTTCGTCTCACTTGAGAGAAAACCTCCGCCCGATATTTTAGAGATTTTCTCTCGATATTTTCTCACCCTTTTAGTTAGCGAGAGAAAATCTCCGCCCGATAGTTTCAAGATTTTCTCTCCATATTTTCTCTTTCTCTTTCTCTCTCGAGATTTCCGTGCGTCCACATCATGTAACGCGAGGCGTGTCCTCCTCCCGATGTTTCTCTTCCCACATCCCTCCATCTATCCAACCGAGCAAAACCCTAAATCGTTATTTCCAACCTTGAGAGGGTTTCTTCATCTCCCAAAAATCATCACCTCCAATTCATCTCCATCACTCCATGGCTGCCCAGATCTTTCCTTTGGCTAAGCATCCCGTCAACTGATTCTCGGTCAGATTGGTGAGGATTACAGGGCCTTCTGCAAAAATGGTGTGTAAGTTGGAATTTTCCTTATAACTTAAAAATTCTTCTATATTTTTACGAGTATTTGTTCTGTAATTTTATCTTTTTATGTTCTATATAGGGGCATTTCTAGGGCTTCTATAGGCTTTTGCTCTGATAACGGGAGGGGATTTTTTACAAAGAAGCAGCACAAACCTCTTCATCTCTCCTCAAAGACCACCGAAGGTCAGACACGTTTACTGATTCTAATTGTGAAATCTCTATTTCTATTTTATCTCCTTTTTTTAATTTTTTCCATATATGTTTGTCATTTTATTCTTTACTTTGTTATCTACTTTACTCTTACTGCCTTGAGCTTGAATTTTCTGATAGTGAGATTAGATCCTTCACCTTTTATTTAAGGAATTATCTGCTTTTATGTCGCCCTTTATTGAAGCTGAGAACAATTTGTATTTCTCTTTTAAATGGTTTACTTTTTTGCAATATCAGTAATGGATCAATTGAAGTGAGGTCCTGCAAGGATCACGAAATGCAGTTAGGTTGAGTCAGACTTTGATGCATAGGTTCAATTGTTTTTTGTACTAGAGATTTTTGGATTCTGAAGGTGATGGAAAATCAGATAATTTTAGGTTCTCTTCTATAGGCTGTACATTTCTTTCCTTTCATTTTCTTAGTATTTCACATACTAGGTTTCTCATCCGCTTCAAGGCTAAAGAATATTGCCCTCCCCTCCCTCAAAAGAAGAAACCAAAAAAGGGATAGGAGCACCAATTACCTTCCTCAAATAATTGTGATTGATATAAGTGGCAAAAAACAAAATTAATAACAAAATTTTATGTTTTTTCTCTTTCACCCACAAACACATTCTTCCAATTAATGGCACTACTCACCGTATTTTGATGATCGCACTCCTCACTTTATTAAAATGTACGGTATGGCCCGTACCATAGGATGATCCAAACCGTCCATGAGATGAGCCACTGTCTACATAGGTTGTGCCCCAAAAATAATTTTCATAGGTTGATCCGAACCCTCCGATCTATAGAGGGTTATAGGTTGATCCAAACCGTCCATGTGATGGAATACAACATCAATTGGTTGTGCCCGTAAAATCATTTCCATAGGTTGATCCTAGCCCTCCAATCGATATAGGCTGATCCTAGCCCTCCAATCGATAGAGGTTTCCATAATTGTTGTTCCTCTTCAGGTGCCCGAAATCCGTCAATATTTTGCAAGTGTCCTCCATGAGTAACATAAAGTAGTTCTTTCGTCATTGTCATATGTTTTTACCTCTTCTTGGTAGTTTTTTTCCGTAATTGTCATAGACAGGTACCCGTGTCGGTACTTTTCATATGTAGATTACGATTTTACCCTTAAATAATTTCTCATCGAGATAGATGTTAGATATTAGCAAAGGGGTTAATGGTAAAAGAGTAATGCTGACGTGTAAATCTCAGATAAAAAGAAAAGAAATTCCTTTTTTTCTCTACCTACATAGGATGATCCAAACCGTCCATTAGATGGGCCGCTGCCTACATGGGTTGTGCCCCAAAAATAATTTTCATAGGTTGATCCAAACCCTCCGATATATAGAGGGTTATAGGTTGATCCAAACCGTCCATGTGATGGAACACGACATCAATCGGTTGTGCCCGTAAAATCATTTCCATAGGTTGATCCTAGCCCTCCAATCGATATAGGCTGATCCTAGCTCTCCAATCGATAGAGGTTTCTATAATTGTTGTTCCTCTTCAGGTGCCCGGAATCCGTCAATATTTTGCAAGTGTCCTGCATGAGTAATATAGGATTTCTTACTTAAAATCCAAGATTCTAAAGAGAAGCGAAATAGATGGTCTCCTTCTCTTGTCTCCCATCTACAATTTTGAAGAAATCCAAGATTCTAAAATCCGCGTATCCAAATGCCCCCTAAGGGATTTTAGAATCTTGGATTTCTTACAAATTGTAGATGGGAGACAAGAGGCAGCCTTCTATCCAGGTTTTAGCTTGAAAACAATGTAAAAGAGGGTTCATGATCAAGCTGTTGTATGCTGTCTTGATAGCGTTTCTTTGATTTTAAGTGAGAAATCCAGGTTTTAGAAATCTCTCCCAGAAATCTCCCATCTTGAGATTTCTACAAGGGATTTTTGCTGATTAGTCTCTACATGGCAAAATAATTGCTTATTAGTCCCTAAGAAAAGCATATTTGCTTAACGGTCCTACTTTTAGAAAATATTTGCTAAAAGGTCCCTAAAACTCATGAACTTCAATTTTCTCCGTTAAAAATTTTAAAATGGCAAATTTACCCCCCAACCCATTTAATCATTTTTAGTGTTTTTGGATTTCCCTTCCAATTTTTTAGGAAAAAATCTAGGAAATAAGCAACAATATTCTCTTCCAATATTTAGTTTCCCTTTGAAATTCTCCCTTCTTCTTCTCCTAAGATTAGAAGCCAAAACCTAGTTCTTATTCCCAAAACAAAACTAAAAGCCTATCATATTGCGACTGGTGGCAGTGATCAAGAACACCGAGACCTCCAACTGTTTGAAACTGCAGCTCCTTCCTAGCAAGATGGATTAGTGCTTCTCTTACAAAATGCCTTCTACTTAAGGCCCGTTGGATTGTAGGAATTTTATTGGAAAAGTTAGGACATGAAAAAAAACCTAAAATTTCTTATTACACATAAAAAAAAGATAAGGTAAACCAACCCTATTCAAATTTTCAGTTAGGGACCTTTGGTTTATGATGTTATCCCTCTAAATTAATGAGACATAATTCCTCAATGAAAAAATTTCCATAGAAATTTTTTTCCATTAGAGATATTTTCTTGCAATCCAACCAAGATAGGATTTCTTAGAAAAATTAGAAACGAAAAATATTCATAAAATTTCTTACTTTATTTATCTATGAAGAAAAGATAACTCAAACCGACCCTATTTACTTTATTTTAGAGGGATTTTCAATTTTTTTTAATTCCTAAAACGATTTTTTTGTTGGAGTTTTTTTGGCAAGAATATTGGAAGAGATAATATTGTCGCCTATTTCCTAGTTTTTTTCCTAAAAAATTGGAGGGAAAATCCAAAAACGCTAAAACCGATTAAATGGGTTGGGGGGTAAATTTGCCATTTTAAAATTTTTAACGGAGAAAATTGAAGTTCGTGAGTTTTAGGGACCTTTTAGCAAATATTTTCTAAAAGTAGGACCGTTAAGCAAATATGCTTTTCTTAAGGACTAATAAGCAATTATTTTGCCATGTAGGGACTAATCAGCAAAAATCCCTTTCTAAAACCTGGAAATGGGACGATCTCCTGCTCTCTGGCTCGACGGAAAGAAGGGCGTCAAATCTGAAAACGACAGACGGTCTCCTTCTTCTCTCATCTTCCATCCAGGATTTTGAGAAAATCCAAGATTCTAAAATCCGCATATCCAAACAGCCCCTTGGTGTTTGTTCCGAACCTCGTAGTGGGAGGGGTTGTCATTACCAATATAGAAAACGAAGAGGGAGAGACAAGAAAGGAAGAGCATCATTCTCCAAGTCAAATTCTATGAGTTTGGTAACTGAACACTACTTATCACTATTCTACAAGGTAAATTCAAAGTAAATCAAATGTTTCTCTCCTCCCTATAGACTACTTATACCACTAATTATCAAGGTAGCTACCTGCAGCCAAACAAAGCCACATCATCAAAATCCTATTGTAAAGATACGAGATTTCAACTGGGGAGGAGCGATCTTCTCCCATTTGTATTGATAGAGAGCACGTGTCTCCCTTCATCTGTTTTCTTTTCTTCATCTTCGTTTTTCAAAATTGGAGAAAAAGGCTCTAGCCTCTCAAATTTTACACTATTCGCCACCCATAATAGTTGTAGGACCTAAATTAACTCTATAGAGATCGGTCTACACTTGGAAATGGGCTCCCGGACAGGTTATGGAATCAAACGGCATCGGCTCAGCATGATTTTATGAATTAGTCTCTACTTGAAAATATGGCTTCCATGAATAAACTTCAAAATTAAAAAAACTATTTATTCACCCTCGTGGCTTCGTCATGAATTTTTCCTCATATGATGATATATAGTGATGCAAGCATCCATACCAAATTGTTCTGATGCCATTTGTGATTGCATGATCGTATGCGATCATGAATAGCTCAAAGATTGTTATCCTGAATCATTAAAATCCTGAATCATTTGCATGGATTTGATCTCCATGTTTCTGAAATTCATAATGCAACAAATATATAGCTCTAGAATGCTTTCATTCTTTATTTAATTAAGTCTAATAGAATAAAACTGACCAAATAGACACGTAATTGAACATAGAAAACCCATCATTGTACCCACCATTCTATCTATCCAATGTGAATTATATCAAATTTTTTTTGGCTATGCTGTATAAGGCTATTCTATTGAGGAAGACCTATTTGACATTTTCACGAAACCTTGAACTCAAACATGTCCCCCATGATTCAAACCTGAATTCCTATGATCTAGAGCTTAGCCTCAATAATATCCAACTCTAGAATTGGAAGGATAAGAAACAAGGAAAGGGAAAAAAATCTCAACTAATATGGATCTTTCCTAAGGAATTGAAATTAGAAGGAAACTCAGTTTCCTAATGTAATAATGGAAATTTACTATGAAAACGCAGCAAATATACTTAGGGATATAACTAGAAATGGGCTTGTTGTTGCAGTGACTACTCCTAAGATCTTTTTTTTTTCTACAAGTCACAATCCAAAATTGGGGAAACATTTCTAAAGATCGAGTGTTATTTAACTCTGTTCCAGAAGAACTCAGGCACATTCTCTCCTGGAAGGATGAAGGAATGCTCTTATACATTGAATTCTCTTGTACAACGTTCTGAGTTTTATTGTACATGGAATTTTCTTATATATCTAAGGGTGTGTTTGGATGCTGAAAAGATTTTGATTTTGATTTCTCACATTTGCAGCCCTTTTTGCATTGTAATTTGGATCGGATCAAATTCTTGGATTTCTAATTCAGCATCTGACAGTGAAAAAAAATCAGATTTCTAAACTTGCTGTGAAAATAAGAAATTGGAAATCCACAATTCTGGCAGTTTCCTTCACCCTCTTTGCTCCTTGACCTCTCTCCTCCACTTGGGAGTACCCTCTTCTCTCTCTCTCTCTCTCTCTCTCTCTCTCTCTCTCTCTCTCTCTCTCTCTCTCTCTCTCTCTCTCTCTCTCTCTCTCTCTCTCAACATCAGTTGCCGGATCTATTCATTTTGTAGTCAAAACTCAATTCCAAATCCAAATACAAAATATGAGGTATCCCAACGGGCCCTAATTGTATTGATTTGAGTGCGATATATAGTCCTCAAATTATGGGATATGGATGGTTTTAGTCGATGTGGTACTAAACATTCTACCTTAATTTTGAAATTGCAGAATTTTGGAAAGTATTGCTAGAGTTTCAACCAACTTTTGAAATTACAATTTGCAGTGGTTAGAGTTTCTCACATGCAAAAGCCAGCCGCGAAATGGCTTTCCCCGAAATTGCCTATCCAAAAGTATACTTTTGTCAACTAAATATGGATCTTTGCTTCCTTTTCTTTTAGGAAGTGATAGTTACGCCCCTCTTGATCACCAGGGACACCCAGCGGCAGTGTATCAATGGCAAAAAGGGGACTAATGTACTTTACATCAGAAAAATTCAGTGGCTTTGATTGCTAAGTACACTAGCAAATGGGTGTCCCTGGTGATAAAAGGGGTGTAAATATCATTTCCCTTTCTTTTTTATGATCATCCATCTGTATGGTCTTAATCAGATGTTTACGTTTATTGGCTCTATCATCTATGTGGTTTTGGATGGTTACAGGCCAAGGTGACCTATGACAACGTGACCGTCTAGATTGACCAAAGGTGAGTTTTAATGTTAAGTCTCATCTATAACATGTGTGATCTTCACAGTTTTTTTACATCAGTATTTTGGTAAATGATATTATCACCCCATTGTCGTCCTTGGCCACACCCCTTCTAGTGTATTCAGGGTGAAAATATCACTTCCCTTAAAAAAATATGGGATACACCAAATGCTAGTTATTGGGACTATCCCTGTGAAGGTAAGATGAGAGGCAATATAAAAAGTGATGGGGGTTGCTCGCAAGGGGGTTCTCTAAATTAGGGCATGCTGAAAAACAGCACAGGATCCTCTATCGTTACACCTGCACAAGAGACAAAAAGAGAGAGCGTGCATCCCTACAAATCCAAAACAAAAAGGGTAAAACTATCCAAATCCTTCGGTGGTTCTCATCCCTTCTTTATTTGGCACAGGATCCCATTTTGAAGTGTTTTCCAAGTGATTGAGATTGTCACGTGGAGTGTAGGGCACGCCATACAGAGATTATCTTGAGTCTCTTGGTTTCTAGATCCCACATGGACCTCTGAATTGTTAGAGGATGGATAAGTAAAATACATTTCTAGCATACACGCAACTTTATCTAATTGTTTAGATAATTCAAAAATGCTAATTAGTGTAACTATTTTCTATGAGGGTATGTTTTGCGTGGCATGGACTAGAGAGTACATAAGCCATGTTTTGCGTGGATGTACATAAGCCATAACATCTCTGATACGGTGATAGCAAGAGCCTTGTACTCAGCTTTGGCACTTGAGCGAGTAACAATGAGTTTTTTCTTTGAGCCCCATGAGAGAAGATTGGAGCCAAGAAATACACAATATCCGGTGGTGGAGCGAAAACTAGTGGGGTAACCGGGCCAATCAGCATTAGAAAAGGATACCATAAGCGATAGATGTCCAGGTCGAAGAGTGAGGCCAAGCCCCAATGTTCCTTTGAGATAGCGAAGAATACGCTTAACGGCTTGTTCATGAATTGTTGTCGGCTTGTGCATAAACTGACAAACTTGATTAACAGCATAACAAATATTTGGTTTGGTAAGAGTAAGATATTGTAATACTCCAACAATACTGCGGTATTCATGAGGGTCTGGAAGAAGAGATCCTTCAGATATAAACATTTTAGAACCACTAGTAATAGGTGTGGAGCATGGCTTGCAGCCTATCATTCCTGTGCGGCTATGAATATCCAATGTATACTTGGTTTGAGTGAGAAGAAGGCCTGATGAAGAGCGTTTGACCTCAACACCCAAAAAATAGCGAAGATCACCAAGATCTTTCATAGCAAATTTTTCCCCAAATGGCGAATAAAGGTAGAAATAAGTGTTGTATTGTTACCAGTGAGGATAATATCATCGACATAGAGTAAGAGATCAATAGTGCCAACAGAGCAAGAAAAAACGAACATGGAAGTATCTGCCATACTATGACGAAATCCAATAGTAAGAAGAAATGCGCTAAACCGTTGAAACAATGCACGTGGGGCCTGACAATGTCCAAAGATGGCATTATGTAACTTGCAAACATATTTAGGATGAGCAGCATCAATGAAGCTAGGAGGCTGGTCCATGTAAACCTCTTCTTCAAGAAGACCATGAAGGAAGGCATTCTTAAGATCAAGTTAGCGAATAGACCAACCGTTAGAGAGAGCAACAGTTAGAATGGTTCTAATGGTGGCAGGTTTGACAACGGGGCTGAATGTTTCCGAGAAATCTATGCCAGGCTGTTGGTGAAATCCTTTAGTAACGATTCATGCTTTGTACCTCTCAATTGTACCATTACTGCAATGTTTAATCCTATAGACCCAACAACAACCAACAACATTCATAGTTGGATGAGGAGGAACAAGGGTCCACATGTTGTTCTCATGAAGGGAATTGTATTCTTCAGACACTGTAGCTACCTACTTAGGATCATGATGTGTTGTTTGTAGGTGGATGGCTCAAGGGAATTGGACTCAAGGATGGCTACATAGGCTGATTGAAGAGGATGTTCCGTGGCAAAGTACACTTTGAGCTTTCGAGTACTGTCTTGAAGATGTGTAACCATGGGATGCCGTGGTGGGGGAGGGGGTGTGAAGGTGGGGATATTCGATCAACCAAATGAGGGGACTTGGGTGGTGGTGAAGATGGGGATATGGGATCAGCCAAATGAGGTAGTTGTGGTGGTGAAGGAGGAGCCAACTGAGAGGAGTCAGTGGGTAATGTTGGTAGATCCACAATAGGGATAGGAATTGTGGGTAATGTTGGTAGATCCACAATAGGGATAGGAATTGAGGTGGTAGCAGATTTCGCTGTAGAGGGAGATTGAGACACAACATGCGAGATAGCAAATGAAAAAATGTCCTCATTAAAGACAACTCTCGAGATATAAACACGTCCTGATGTGGGTTCATAACAACGATATCCCTTTTGAGTGTCATTGTAGCACAGGAAAACACATTTTGGTGACTTTGGACTCAGTTTGTCATGCTGATATGACCTAAGATAGGGAAAACACTGACAGCCAAACACGCGAAGTAGCCCATAGTCTGGACTTTGTCCATAAAGAGTTTCATGAGGAAATTTTCCATGTAGTACAGGTGTAGGCAACTGATTAATTAAATAAACCGCAGCATAGAAAGTCTCAAGCCAGAAACATCTAGGCATGGAAGCCTGAAATAGAAGAGTGGTACCCATCTTACTATTATGTCTAATCTTGCGCTCAACTACCCCATTTTGTTTAGGGTATGGGGACAAGATATCCGCAAAACAATACCACATATATCTAAAAAAATTTAAAGTCCCCTTTAGTTAACTCATAGGCAATATCACTTTGAAAGCACTTAATAGTAGTAGAGAAGAGATTTTCAACCATCAACTTAAAGTGTCTAAAGCACTCAATGCTAGAAGACTTAACAACCAGAGGATAAATCTAAGCATAGCGACTAAAGTCATCAATAAACAAAATATAGTACTTGAAACCACTAGCAGAATTAACTGGTGCAGGTCCCCAAATGTCACAATAGACAAGTTGCAATGGAGCAGTAGACTGCCTACTAGATGAAGAGAATGAAAGTTCCCTACTTTTACCCATCTGACAAGAGTCACAAATAGTATTAACAGATAAGAAGTCTGAAAATTCTAGAGTTCTACTCATCTTAAAATCAGAAAGTATCCTTGCAACAGGATATCCATGTCGCCTATGCCGGATGCGAGCTGGAGCTTTGGTCCCATAATACACGATGAACTGCTTAGTAACTGTATCTTGACATCATGTTGGGATAGGATAGAGGTTGTCCTTAACGGGGCCCGTTAGCACCTGTATCTTGGTCCGCAGATCCTTAATAGAAAAGCCCCATTGAAAAAAAATCAATAGAACAATTATTATCCTTTGTGAGTTGTGCAACTGATAACAAGTTTTATGTAATGCCAGGTACTAGAAGAACATTTCCATGTGCCAATTTAGATTGCAGAGTGGAAATAAATGAGTGGCCAATATTCTTAGTAGGTAGTGCCTTACCATCACCAATGAAGACTTGATCCGATCCATCTTAAGCCTGTGATTGCTGAAGGAGCGATGGGTCAAAGCTCATATGACTGGTCGCTCCTGAATCGAGAATCCATTGCAAATTGCGCGGAGTATTTTGTTGTCCTTGATTTCGAGGAGTAAGATGTAAGCCTGCAAAATCATGAGATAGCCCACTATTGCTGTAAGATCCATAATGAAAAATAACACTTATCTGCCTCATGACCTATTTTTTTGCATATTTGACACCGATTTGGACCATCAGATGATTTGGAGTTGGATTGGTTGGTATTGGAGTTGTGAGGCTCATTGTTGCTGCTAGAGTCAATTTGACAAGGACCAGATCCAGAACCATAAGAAAAGCCACGATTCCAAGAGTTGTTATTCCGTCTATTGGAGTTGTTACGCTGTCCATTCTTGTGATTTTGGCTAGAGTAAAGTGTTGATTGGATGCCTAAGTCAGCGATGGCAACATGCATGCTGGTGAGTCGTTGTTCATGACTCAAAAGATGAGCATGCAGCTTATTGAAACCTGGTGCATTCGATCTACTCTCCATGGCAATGACAAAGGAATAATACTCCGGACCTAATCCATTAAGATTCGATGTGACAAGGTTGTTATCTTATAAACGGTCATCATTGGCAGCCAAGGAGTCAGAAATTGATATGATGTTTTGAAGATATTCGGTGATGGGTTTTTACCCTTTTTTGAGTTCAACGAGTTCATTTCGAAGGAAAGAACGTCTTGCTTGTGATTGTTAGATGAAGAGTTCATATAGTGTATCCCATACTTCTTTTGAGGTTGGAATACCAAGTATTTGTGCAGACAATCCTTCGGTTAGAGTTGCCAACTCTTGACATAATGGTCGGTTTTACGCCATTTTGTGTATTCCGGATTAGCAATGGTACTGGTTCCGAAGGTATTTTTCAATTGTTTTTGGTTAGGCCTCAATGGAACAGTAAACATGGCCCAAAAGATCAGAGGAGATTAGATGGAATTCATTTCATCTTCCCATAGTAGGTAGTTGGATCCATCAAGTTTTACGGAAACAAAGTTAGTGATGTTTGGAAAGGGAAAGGACGATGATGTTAAATTTTAAAGTGTAATTTTGGGTAGCTTTTATTTTGAGAGATGTAGTGAGGAGAAATATGTATTTTGTGTCCATGGGCATTTTGGTCTTTTGTTGGCCTAGCTTGCACATGTGTGAGCCACACATGTTTGGTCCATCTTTTCCCACTACTCACCTATTTCAAATTCAAACCCTACTTGAAACTCTAAACCCACCACTTCCCTAAGCAATAATGACATCACTTTCCCATACCCACTACCACTTACCTAAGCTATTTTCTCTTTACTTTCCATTGACTAAGCCTATTCTCATTAACTTCATTTTGGTAGAGATTCTCCACTATCTACCTAGACCTCCATTGAAGCTATTGAAGCTTTGTTGAGTTCAAGCTTAGGTTTGAAGCAAAAACCAACTTTCCATATTTTCTCTATGTGTTGAAGCTTTCCTCTTGAAGCTTTCTACTTGTAGTTTTGTTCTTCTCTCATATATATTGGATTACATCTTGTGGTGATTGTTCTTCTTCTCTTTTGGTTATTGTTCTTGGGCTAGTGTAAACCTCGGTTGCACTATTTGAGAAGCGGATATTCCGGTGTTGTGAAATCTGTCTTTCTCCATATGGTATCAAAGCCACAATGGTGGTAGTTGGTGCTTGTCTAGATTTCCTTGGTGAAGAAGTTCCATCGGTGCTTTGAAGATGGATATGAGTGGAAGGGTTAGTGGACTCAATATTGAGTTGCTAAATCGATCAAATTACAAGATATGGAGAACATGTATGGAGTCTTATCTTGTGAGAGAAGATTTATGGGAGGTTGTTTGTCGCAATGCCGTTGTAGTTTCGAAAGATACACAAGAGAATGCTGATGTATTGAAGGCGTGGATAATGAAGAATGCCAAGGCCGAATTTCTTTTGAAGCCGTCTATTTCACATTACTTGTTTGAGTACGTCATTGGGTGTAAATCGGCGAGTGAGATTTGGATTACCCTTAATGGATTGCTCAACAAGAAAAATATAGCTCGTGTACAAATGTTGGAGAATGAGTTGGCAAATATTATACAAGGTAGTCTCTCTATTTCTCAATTCTTTTTTAAGATCAAGAATCTTTGTTCTGAGATTTCTTTATTGGATCCGGAAGAGCCCATTTCAGAGGCACGAATGAAGCGGCATATTATTCGTGGGTTGCTTTACAAGAGAGGAGTTGATTTTGTGTTGAATGGATTTACCGATGCCGATTATGGACGGGACTTGGATGATTGAAGATCTACTTCTGGTCATGTGTTTTTTGTGTGGATCGGCAGGTGTTTCTAATGTTGGAGAATGAGTAGATATAGTTACTGATATGGTAGAATAATGGGAGTAGGCATGATACATGTACTTTGGGTAAGATAGATGATGGGCATAGGGTGTGGTGATAGGAGAGGCATGTTGATCGGATGGAGCATGGGATGGGATATGAATTAGGTGGGGATTGAATAAGGATAACAGGTGCTCGGTTGGGATTGAGATCAGGTTGGGTTGGGGCTGAACCGGGTTGGTTCTGGTTGGCTTGGGCTGGACCGGGTTGGGTGGGATTGAACCGGTTGGACCGGGTTGGGTCCGGCTGGTTTAAGGTTGAGGGATTGGGTTAGGTGTAACTTGGATCCGGTTGGGTGCGGCTCGGGTTAGACTCAGCTTGGGCGCGGCTTGGGTTAGACCGAGTGGGGACTGAACCAGGTTGAACAAGGTTGGGTCCGAGTTGGACCGGATTACGTCGGATTGGTCCGATTGGGTGGGTTCCTTGGCTAGGCCGAGTAGTGTGGGGTCCTACGGTAGGCTGAATAGGCCGGTTGAGGGTGGCCGTAGGTTTGGGTAAGGGCTGACTTGGGGTTGGACCGATCGGATTAAGCGGGACTGGGTTTGTCCGGGTTGACTTGGATTAACTTGGATTCGTCCGGGTTGGGTCTGGGTTGGACTGATCCAAGTTGGCTTGGGTGTCATGGCTCGGTTGGTTTAGGTGGGCTGGCTGGATGGAATTAAATATGAAGGGATGTGGATATGAGGCATGGGACATCAGGGCCATGGGGATTGAAGATGATGAATGTGCTTGGGCTGGGGTATGGGTGCTCAGTTGTGGGATGTAGCTTAAGCTAGGAGAGATGAGACATGGGATTAAGCTAGGTGGGTAAGATTTATTGGATAGCAATTATTTGGAATAACCATGGGTCAATGGAATTAATTGGGATGTCTGATGGAGTGAGTATTTAAATGGGTGATGAGTGATGAGATGGGATGGCTGAGAGATGATGGCATGGTAGTTATAAGATGATGGGTATGTCTGATTGGAATGATGAAGCTATGAGATGGTTGCATGGGGTAATGGTCATGAAATAAAATAGTTGGCTGATGGCCTCATGGGACATGGGGATGGAGGATGTGAGTATGTGTGTGTGGATATAGGGATAGGGGTAATGACCATGGGTGATGAGATGTGAGGCTTATGGCTATGGGTGATGGAGTATGAATTTTGACCGTGAGCTTATTGTGGTGGGGTCAGCTACTGGTGAATGGGGCATGTGGTTTGTGCATAAGTATGATGGGTAGGTTACCTAGGTTACACTACATGAGTTGCGCTACATGGGTCGAGTTAGTTCTATAGGTGAGCCGAAGTGGCTGAGTTCTAAGACATGGCTGAGTAGGGTCTAGGTTAGGGGTGCGGCTCGGACCGGGTTGAGCTTGACGGGGCTAGGTTGAGTCAAGCCAGGTTGGGTTGACTTGGGGTGGACCCGAGTGGGTCCAGTTAAGTTGAAGAGGCTTGCACAACACTTATAATCAGTGCACAATGTATGGTCTTAATTATTATTTTTGATGTGCATTACTCATACGCATGTCATAGGGCTTGGAGATATGTTCGTGTATAGCCCTTGAAGTGCACTCGGTGTATATAGAATTGACACAGTGCACATTGAAAAGAATTTGGGAGATTCAAATACTTGTACATCTCATAAGCAAATCTTTGTAATGCACAGAGTGCATGGATTTTGAAAGGACTAGCATCGTTTCGATTTTTATGGTGCAATTATCAAAAATCCGAATTCTTTTAGATGGCCTACCTCTTCCGGGACGGTTGATACAGACGGGTGGACTGTTGGGTTATAGCTATGGTCAAATAGGGTCTGCTGGGACTGAAATATGGACGGGGGGAGGTGTACTTCTATGGAGATGGAATATTGGATGTAGTATAAGAGCATGGGTTGTATGGAGTGTGTGGTTATGAAGATTTGGGCATGTTGATGATGAAATCTGTTAGGGATGTTGGGCTATGGATGTATGAATTTGGGTTTCATACATGGGATGAATCGGATGATAAATTGATTATGGGATTAAAAGAGGGTGAGCTTGGACGAACTCTATGGGAAGGGGAGATTGATTCTTTGGAGAGGGAAGCAAGGAGCTATCTGTCCCTTGAATGGTAGGGAGAGTAGGGTATTTATAGATGACCAAGAGGCAAGAGTTGCCAAATTGAGGACTCAATCGATCTGAATTGAAGGGAAAGGACGATGATGTTAAATTTTAAAGTGTATTTTTGGGTAGCTTTTATTTTGAGAGATGTAGTGAGGAGAAATATGTATTTTGTGTCCATGGGCATTTTGGTCTTTTGTTGGCCTTTGCACATGTGTGAGCCACACATGTTTGGTCCATCTTTTCCCACTACTCTCCTATTTCAAATTCAAACCCTACTTGAAACTCTAAACCCACCACTTCCCTATGTAATAATTACACCACTTTCCGATACCCACTACCACTTACCTAAGCTATTTTCTCTTTACTTTCCATTGACTAAGCCTATTCTCATTAACTTCATTTTGGTAGAGATTCTCCACTATCTACCTAGACCTCCATTGAAGCTATTGAAGCTTTGTTGTGTTCGAGCTTAGGTTTGAAGCAAAGACCAACTTTCCATATTTTCTCTATGTGTTGAAGCTTTCCTCTTGAAGCTTTCTACTTGTAGTTTTGTTCTTCTCTCATATATATTGGATTACATCTTGTGGTGATTGTTCTTCTTCTCTTTTGGTTATTGTTCTTGGGCTAGTGTAAACCTCGGTTGCACTATTTGAGAAGCAGATATTCCGGTGTTGTGAAATCTGTCTTTCTCCATATGGTATCAAAGCCACAAGGGTGGTAGTTGGTGCTTGTCTAGATTTCCTTGGTGAAGAGGTTCCATCGGTGCTTTGAAGATGGATGAGTGGAAGGGTTAGTGGACTCAATATTGAGTTGCTAAATCGATCAAATTACAAGATATGGAGAACATGTATGGAGTCTTATCTTGTGAGAGAAGATTTATGGGATGTTGTTTGTGGCAATGCCTTTGTAGTTTCGAAAGATACACAAGAGAATGCTGATGTATTGAAGGCGTGAATGATGAAGAATGCCAAGGCCGAATTTCTTTTGAAGAGGTCTATTTCACATTACTTGTTTGAGCACGTCATTGGGTGTAAATCGGCGAGTGAGATTTGGATTACCCTTAATGGATTGCTCAACAAGAAAAATATAGCTCGTTTACAAATGTTGGAGAATGAGTTGGCAAATACTATACAAGGTAGTCTCTCTATTTCTCAATTCTTTTTTAAGATCAAGAATCTTTGTTCTGAGATTTCTTTATTGGATCCGGAAGAGCCCATTTCAGAGGCACGAATGAAGCGGCATATTATTCGTGGGTTGCTTTACAAGAGAGGAGTTGATTTTGTGTTGAATGGATTTACCGATGTCGATTATGGACGGGACTTGGATGATTGAAGATCTACTTCCGGTCATGTGTTTTTGTGTGGATCGGCAGGTGTTTCTTGGTGCAGTAAGAAACAAGACTCGGTGTCTCTTTCAACAACGGAAGCGGAATATAAGGCCGCCGCTCTTGTGTCTCAAGAATGCGTTTGGTTGCAGCGATTGATTGAAGATGTTCATTTACCTATTCACAAGGCAACAACTATTTTTTGTGACAACCAAAGTGCACGCAAACTTACTACAAATCCGGTTTGTCATGCAAGAACAAAGCATATTGAGATCAAGCATCATTTCATTCGTAAAAAGGTGTTAGATGGTACAATTGGTGTAGCGGAAGTGAGAAGCAGATCGAATTATTGAGATTTTCAAAGTAAAGAGTGATCTTTTTATGGGCAGATCGAATTTATTAAATCACTAACATTATTGGGTCATGGGGAGGTGGTGGGCCCCACCTATCAAAACATGAAGTGTAAAATGGTGGGCCCAACCTGCTATAACAACCATTGTCTGCCCCTAGAGTAAATTCCTGGCTCCGCCCCAGCATATGGAGTATATTGCACGGCATAGACATTTAGTGGGGTGTTCTTTTCATAAGAGGAATATACATGGACACTGAGAAAAAGAAAGTAGATGGGTGAGAGAGAGAGAGAGAGAGAGAGAGAGACTGACTTTAGTGGGCAACCCATGTTGTTTGCAATTGAGAAAAGATGATAACAATAAAAAGTCTCCTACCTCCAATTGCTAAGTGGCCTAAAAAGCAAATTGGAAGGTAAACAAAATGACTATACCTCTTTATCATTCCCAAAATATCTCTTGGATTTTAGATTCCGTGGAGATAGACCTGGCAAACGGGCGGGCCAGGCCGGTTTTGACCCGGCTCGTAGGAGTGTGTGGTTATGAAGATTTGGGCATGTTGATGATGAAATCTGTTAGGGATGTTGGGCTATGGATGTATGAATTTGGGTTTCATACATGGGATGAATCGGATGATAAATTGATTATGGGATTAAAAGAGGGTGAGCTTGGACGAACTCTATGGGAAGGGGAGATTGATTCTTTGGAGAGGGAAGCAAGGAGCTATCTGTCCCTTGCATGGTAGGGAGAGTAGGGTATTTATAGATAACCAAGAGGCAAGAGTAGCTAAATTGAGAGGACTCAATCGCTTATTTTAGGTAATATTTTGATGGAGATTTAATGCCCAAAAGTGTGTGATATGAGAAAAAAGCAACCTTTTGGAGGGTGGGGATGATTACACATATCTTGGGATTATAAGGAAGATTAGCAACAATCTTTTTGAAAGTGAAAACGACCCAAAACGTGTAAAGGAGAGGGGATTTAATAATTTTTCATTTTGGAAACTCTTAAGGAGGTGTCTTTATAATCTTTTGTTGCCCAATTTGTTAAATGTAGAAGCTTTCCCCAATTTGTTTCCATCAGCAAGCTTTGCTTTCACTTTTTCAAAAAAATTGTTTCTAAGATGAAAAGGTTAAATAAGAAACGTTCTTATCCTTCTCTCTTTTTTAAGAGATGATAAGCTTATCTTTCCCAAAGTGGACCCTACCTATATTGACCAAATTTCACACACAATTTAAATAAGAGTGGGGTTCATTTCCAAAATGGCCCTACTTTTAAAAAAATAAAATTCGAAATTTAATGTGGATGGGCCCTTCCTAATGTGATCGAATTCCAAAGATTAAAATGATAAAGGGCCCAACTACAAGTTGGGTGAATTCTCTATTTGCCACAAAATATGATTTTTCAAAACAAAGGCGGGTTCCACAATAAAATCTGAAGATTTAAAATAATACTTGAATCCATTAGTGGAGCCCACCATAGTAGGCCGAATATCCTTGGAATTTAAATTTTAAAATGATAGGCCTCCCATAAAATTTGGCATTTTTAACAATAACGGCCCCACTAAAAATCAAAATTTAAAATGGTAGTTCCCACTAGACATTGGCCGAATTGATATTTCCTTTAAATTCGAATTATTCTTTTTCACTTTCCTCAAAGTTGGTTGGCCCCAAAAAAAAATAAGCCAAATTCTACCCTCTTTAGAATTCCAATTTTCCATGAAAAAATCCCTAAGAAAATGAGAGATAATAGATGGAGACGAACGGAAAAGGGATGCATAGCTAGGGAAAACACCAAGAATCTAACTCTAAAATGTGGGACAAAAAAAAAGAGAAAGCCTTTGTTGGCTAAAATGGAACAAAATGGGAGTGTCTACAACGGGTCACTATGCTTGGACCTAGACCCGCGGGCCACCCGGATTTTTGACATATTTTTTAAGATTTTTTTTATTTGTATAGGGATTTGCTAGCCACCTTCGCAACCCATTTATGTTCACTGTTTTGAGAGATTTGTCTTATTGTGGTTGGCAGAAGTGCCATTTGTGAAAAGGTGGCTAGCAATAAATAATAACAATAAATAATAACCATGGGTACTAAGTTTTAAATGAGAAATTACGGAAAATTGGAAGCAAAGTATAAAAATTACAAAAAAAAACCTGAAAGAATGTCCTAAAATATGACAATTACGGAAAAAAATACTTAGAAAAAGCAAATGTTATGACAATGACGGAAACAAATACATAGAAAATATCAAAGTTATGACAATTACGGAGAAAGAAGTGCCATAAGGTGCCAAAATAACTTCTCTACGGGCACCCACGGGTCCACCTGGCCCGGCCTAGTTTTGACGGGCCGGGTGGACCCGAGGGTCAATTTCAAACGGGTCAGTGATTGGTGACCCGGACCCGTAATTTACGGGCGGGCAGGGTGGACTTTTTGCCAGGTCGACGTGGAGACTACTTTGAGTCATGTGGGACACTTATCAATGAATCTAAGGAGAGACATACTAACGAGTGATTGTAATGGTCACGTGGTGTGTATGACACGACATGGTCTATTAAATTCTAGTTGTTTAAATCTCTATCAGCAAGACTGCTTTTTCACTAGTAGACATTAAAAACAGTCCGACGTGTACTCCACACTAGACACAACCGTCTCAATTACTCATCATCTTCCATCCAAGGATGATAAGTCCGACAAATTAAGATTTTTTGATCTTCTGGGAGATGATAACTTTGCACCCCCTGTAGGATGATTAGCACCCCTTTTACAGTGAATTGTGGCAGACGTTAACGCTTTTCTTAGGTGTAAAAGTCGTCCACAGGAGATGTCCTTTCATTTTCAGCTGGGTCCCATACTTTCAGATGGGCTTATCTGAGCAGAGCTCACAAACCATAGGGTGGCCGCATTTTTGGGGGATCCAAAGCATTCATTCGGAAGGCCCTTCCATGGATAGGGTGCGTACCAAAAATCAGCCCTATAGGGTCATCCTAACCCTGCAGGACGCATCTACCCCCCCCCCTGCGTATCGTGATTTGACGTAAAAAAGCATTAAGTTGCCTACTGTTCACGTTATAAGGTTAGCGAATGCAGCATTCTGCATTAAGATATTGAACAATCCAATGGATGGCCTGAGTTTGAAATTGAATGTACGATCCGAGGGGAAACCCAATTAATTTGGATCCGCTTTGAAACAGATCCGAGTGGACAGGGCGAATGGAAGAAATTTTGGGTCTGAATTTATTAGGACATACCCATGAAAAAAAAATCCAATCATCATATATTTCCGTTTTAGGGTCAATTTGTGAAAAAGGAACTTTCAATTTATGAAGGTATTCCTCTAAATAAGCCACAAGGCCCATAACCATATTATTTTCCTCTATATTCCTCCGAGAATTCCTATAATCCGATCAGAGCCTATATTGAAACAAATCCTAACGGTCACTTTTGTGGATAATCCATCGGTAGGTTTGATGGGATTAGTATCATGGACAGCTCTGTAGTTTTTTGACGGTCTAGATTGACCAAAAGTGTCTTTGATCTAATTCTCATTTTGTAATATATATACCTGCATCTTCTTTAAATAAATAGAAAATAAATAAAGAAAATGATAATGAGTGTGAGACCTACCATCCTTTAATTATTGATGAGTGATTTAGAGTGTGAAGCACGCAGTGGAAGTATTCTCTTGACTCTCATGTTAGACGGATAGAAAGCCATTAAAAGAGAAGACCTTTCCTTTCACAGTTGTGGGTCTCACTCTTTATGAGATGTCACTATTAGTACGCATTTTTCCCTTATTTGTGATCTCAGCTTCTACTTTAGACATTTGGATGGTCCAGATTTATGAACGGTGAGGTGGCGAAGACTGGAAAGACTTTGGATCCACCTTCCACCTTTCCTACTATATATCAGTTGGAGAACTAGAGAGCTCCTGATCTTTTGGTGGTTTGGCGTTTCTCTATTAGGCTGAAAATTTTGTCATGCGTTTTAAGACTCAGTGCTAAACTTAGTTTAATGCCATTACTGAAGTAGGAGTTAAAGACCAGGACTTATGAGCTTAGTCAGCTTGCATTGTTTTATATAAAGCTAGTGATGGGGTGTGAAAACACCAGCCTCTCACAGGCTGCCACCTGTCCCAGAGTAGGTGAGATCCAGCCTCTCACAGGCTGCCACCTGTCCCAGAGTAGGTGAGATCCAGCCTCTCACAGGCTGCCACCTGTCCCAGAGTAGGTGAGATCCAGCCTCTCACGGGCTGCCACCTGTCCCAGAGTAGGTGAGATCCAGCCTCTCACAGACCACCACCTGTCCTGGACACCTGTCCAGGACACCTCAACAGATCTTCCCTATAAATAGGGGACTAAAGCTCAGACTAATGGGTAATGCTAAAAACCCTCTTCTCCCTAAAAACTGACATTTCCCTTCACTCTTGCTCATACTGACTTGAGTGTCGAAGGACCTGTCCGGAGTAAAATCCGGTCTGGTCTTCTGACCTCGTTTGCCTTGTGCAGAACTAAGCACTCACCACAGGACTCATACTCAACCTCCCTCGTCACTCGCTCTCAGTTCTTACGCCACTGCTGTACCTGTTACCGATTTTTGGTCTAACAGATTGGCGCCATCCGTGGGACCAAGAACTAAAAGCTGTTCTTACATATCTCACTTACAAAAATGGCAGGGCGCAAGAGTGCGCGGTTAGCTTCTGCGCAGACCGACCAAGCCGCGCTACCTCGTAGGACCCGGAGCGGTCGAATCGCCTCGATGGTAGTGGCAGCATCTGCCGACCAAAGCCTTCCTCGCTCGGAGCATCACAATCCCGTGCCCACCTCGGAGCAAGTCCAAGCCCTCTTCCAGCAGATGACGGCCCTTGTTGGTCAGTACCAACAACTACTTCAAGCACCCCCTCCACCTCCTCCAGAGGCCCCGCGATCTGCCCAAGGAGTCCACAGGGGAGAGTCATCACGTCATGGGGAGGGCAGAACTCATCACTCCGCTAGACAAGTTTATCGCCCCATAGTGAGGCACGCCCAGACAGAACCTCATCACCGCGAAAGATCGCGGTCTCGCTCCACGCAGAGGCGCCGGCCTCACGAAGATCGTTTGCCACCGGCAAAATCTCGACCTCGTCGTAGGAGTCCGGAAAGTCAGTCCGGTTCTGCGGCAAGCCCATTTGTGGGAAGAATCAGGTCCCCAGACCGCAGAACGGATCCGCTGCTACAGAGAATGGAGGAGATGAACCACCGAATAGAGGAATTGGCGAAGGATCAGAGCCGGCCCGCCTCCAGAGCGTTCTCAAGCAGAACGCCGTTCACTAGTGATGTCCTGAGTGCTCCAGCACCCAGAGGATTTAAAATGCCTGCCGTCCCTCAGTACGACGGCACTACCGATCCCGTGGATCATTTGGAGACATTTAGAACAATGATGCTCCTCCACGGCGCCTCCGACGGCTTCATCTGCAGAGCCTTCCCAACGACGCTCACTGGCGCGGCAAGAGACTGGTACTCCAGGATCAAACCAAACTCCATCAACAATTTCGATGATTTTGGAGAGGATCTGGTCCGCCATTTCATGAGTAGCCGTAGGCCGAAGAAAACGACTGCATCCCTGATGGCCTTACGACAGGATGATAATGAACCCCTGAAGGTGTTCGTCCGCCGCTTCAACAGGGAGGCACTACAGGTGCCCAATTTAGATCCCTCAGCGGCTATGAACGCACTCCTCACCGGTGCAAGATCTGATGATTTTCGTCGAGCGGTGGCTCGGCAAAATCCGCACTCACTGGCGGATCTCATGGCCGGGGCAGAAGAGTACATAACAGTGGAAGAAACACTGGCAGCTCTTAATTCAAACCGGAGGATAACCTCTGAAGAGAAGAATCTGCCTAAACAGCGTAGGGAGGATAAACCTCCCAGGAAAGAGAAGTCTCCACCCCCTCAGAGAAGAGAAGAGAACTTCACACCTCTCAATACCTCTAGAAAGCACATACTGGCGGCAATCAGTGAGGAAGAGTTTGTGAAGTGGCCGCCTAGAATGATCTCCAAGGGAAACAGAAGAGATCCTTCAAAGTACTGTCGCTTTCACAAGGACCACGGCCATGACACAGAGGATTGCTGGCAGCTCAAGGGAGAAATTGAGCAGCTGATCAGCCGGGGTTATTTGAAAAAATACATCCAGAATGACGGCCGCACCCAAGAGCGCAAAGGAAAGAGTCCCCAGGGCCGTAGCCCTCGAAGATCACAGCAGCCCCCTCCTCAGGATAAGACTTCTCAGGTCACCGACGCGCAGCCGGAGGCACCCCGATCTCAACCAAGGGGGGTTATCAATACAATCATGGGCGGACCAGCCGCTGGGGGCACCTCCTCTGCTGCTCGAAAAGCATATGCACGGCAAGTTAACGCCGTTCACACAACCAGCAAAAAGTCAAGAACGGAGAATGAGATCTCCTTCTCGGACGCAGATCTGGACAGCCTTATTTTGCCCCACGACGATGCATTGGTGTTAACCATGCTCGTTGCTAACTGGGAGGTAAAGAAAATTCTTGTGGACAACGGGAGCTCAGCGGATATTCTATACTACCATGCCTTCGAGAAAATGATGATAGGCGACGACCGTCTAAGGCCGGCGAACTCAGATTTGTTCGGCTTCTCCGGAGAGGTCGTAAAAGTGGTAGGACAGATCGAGCTCCCTGTTCTTGTCGGAGATTCACCATGTCAAGCGTTCGCCATGGTTAACTTCCTGGTAGTGAAGGCCACCTCGGTCTATAATGCTATCTTGGGACGGCCTGGCCAGAATCTGATCCGAGCAGTCGCCTCAGCCTACCACCAAAAAATGAAATTCATAACCCCTAATGGCGTGGGGGAAGTTCGCGGAGATCAGCCTCAATCAAGGGAGTGCTATGCAATGGCACTGAAAGGAAAAAACGCAGTGGAATCACTGCCAATCGAACTGCTTGATGTAAGGGACGAACTCAGGGGTACTCAACCCGCTGAGGACCTACTCTCCATCCCACTGTGCCCGGAGGACGGTGAGAAAGTTGCTCTGATCGGTTCCTCCCTTAGTAGTAGCATTCAACATCAACTCACCGAGTTTCTCCAGGGCAATGCAGATGTCTTTGCATGGGTTCCTGCCGATATGCCCGGCATCGATCCAGAGATCAGCACTCATAGGCTTGGTGTCGATTCAACCTGCAGACCGGTGAAGCAGAAAAGGAGACACTTTGCTTTTGAAAGGCGACATGCAATAAAAGAAGAAGTGGAGAGGCTTCTGAAGGCTGACTTCATTCGTGAGATTCGATATCCGGACTGGCTAGCAAACGTAGTCCTAGTCAAGAAGACTAATGGAAAGTGGAGAACCTGCGTCGACTTTACTGATCTGAATAAGGCTTGTCCCAAGGACAGTTATCCGCTCCCGAAGATCGATCAGCTCATCGACGCCACAGCGGGTCATGAACTGTTGAGCTTCATGGACGCCTTCTCCGGATATAACCAGATCAGGATGTACGAATCGGATATACCAAAGACCTCATTCGTCACAGATCAAGGGACTTATTGCTACCGAGTCATGCCCTTCGGCCTCAAAAACGCTGGAGCTACTTACCAAAGGCTGGTGAACAGACTGTTTCAGAACCAGATCGGCCGAAACATGGAAGTTTATGTGGACGATATGCTGGTCAAAAGTCGAAGTGCACAAGACCACGTGTCTGATCTCAGAGAAACATTTCAGGTCCTAAAGAAGCACAACATGAAACTCAACCCCACCAAGTGCACTTTTGGTGTCAGTTCGGGGAAGTTCTTAGGATTCATGGTGAGCCAGTGAGGGATAGAAGCAAACCCAGAAAAGATCAGAGCCGTGATGGAGCTTATCGCCCCAAAAACCATCAGAGAAGTTCAGCGGCTCACGGGGATGATAGCGGCGTTGGGTCGCTTCATCTCCAAATCGGCGGAGAGATGCCTGCCTTTTTTCAGTGCGGTTAAGGGCCTCAAAACTGCGCCCTGGACGGAAGAATGCCAGATTGCCTTCGACGAGCTGAAAAGGTATCTGTCCTCCCCGCCATTATTAACAAAGCCGGAGCCAGGTGAGGAGTTATTTCTATATCTCTCCGTTAGCTCCACGGCACTGGCAGCTGTCCTCGTCCGCGAAGAGCACCGCCAGCAAAAACCAATCTATTATGTCAGCAAGGTTCTTCACGACGCAGAAACAAGGTACCAGCGGGTCGAGAAATTGGCTTACGCGCTGGTAATGGCTGCAAGAAAATTAAGACCGTACTTTCAAGCTCACACTGTAAAGGTCTTGACTGACCAGCCGCTTCGGCAAGTACTCCATCGACCAGATATCTCCGGACGACTTGTGAAATGGGCCGTAGAGCTGAGCGAGTTCGACATCCAGTACGCTCCAAGGCCAGCCATCAAGGCCCAAGTACTGGCAGATTTCGTAGCAGAGTGCACCATCCCCCAGCAAGTCGCCGACCCTGAAACGGTACTACTCCCAGTTGCAGAGAAAGCGGTTCCTGACGAATGCATAGCAGAAACTCAGACAGAAATCTTGCAACCGCCGGCAGAGCAGGACTCCATGACCAGCACACCAACTTGGGAAGTATATGTCGACGGTTCTTCAAATAAAAACGGCTGTGGAGCAGGCCTCATCCTCACTGGGCCTGAGGGGTTCACTGCGGATTATGCTCTGAGATTCGGATTCCGTGCGTCCAACAATGAGGCAGAATATGAAGCCCTCCTTGCCGGAATGAACCTAGCAATTCAGACCGGCGCCCGGAAATTAAAAGCATACTGCGACTCACAGCTGGTAGCAAATCAGATCCAAGGGATCTACGAAGCACGAGATGAGCGTATGGTTAAGTATCTTGCCAAGGTTCATCAACTCTCCAGTCGGTTTGCCAGTTTCGAGGTCATCAGAGTACCACGAACAGAAAATGCCAAAGCAGATGTACTGTCGAAGCTGGCTGCTTCTGGATACACCACTCTTGGAAGCATACGTATGGAATTCCTACAAAGATCTAGCATCGAAAGAGAAGCCGCAAATATAATGCAGGTGGAGAACGAGCCGTGCTGGATGGATGAGATCATTCATTACTTACGGGACGCGAAACTTCCCGAAGATAAGAAGGAAGCCCGTAAGGTGATACAGAGAGCCGCCCGATTCTCTCTCAGCAGTGACATTTTGTATAAAAGGTCCTACACTCTCCCGTACCTGAAAGTGTCTGGGACCAAGTAACGCCGCGTACGCATTGCAAGAGACTCATGAAGGAATCTGTGGAGAACATCTGGGGGGCAAAGCCCTGGCGATCAAGGTACTCCTCAGAGGATTGTATTGGCCCACCATACGACAAGACGCGCTGAATCTGGTTAAAAGTGCGAGAGGTGCCAGAAATTCTCCCCCACCATCCACCAGCCTGCTGTGGCGATGGCCCCAATTATCAGTCCACTCCCTTTTGCAGTATGGGGGATGGACATTCTGGGTCCTTTTCCACCGGCTTCCGGAAAGCGCATATTCGTAGTAGTGGCAATCGACTACTTCACCAAGTGGGTGGAGGCAGAACCTCTAGCCCAGATCACTGAGCAGAATATACAGAATTTCTTCTGGAAGGCAGTGGTCTGCAGATTTGGGATTCCCCGTGCCTTAATCACAGATAACGGCAAACAGTTCGATTGCCGGAACTTTCGGAAGTTCTGCTCTGACCTAAAGATTGAACAGAGATTCACTTCGGTTGCTCACCCCCAGACCAATGGGCAAACGGAAGTAACTAATAGGATCTTGCTTCAAGGGATAAAGAAGAGGCTGGATGAAAAAGCTGGCCGATGGGCAGATGAGCTCTACCATGTTCTGTGGGCTTACCGCACCACTCCTCGCACGACGACTGGTGAATCACCATTCAACCTCTCTTTTGGAACCGAAGCCGTGATACCTGTTGATATAGGCACCCCATCTCCCAGAGTCATCAGTTTCCATGAGCAACTGAACAGCGACGGACTCCGCGCCAATCTCGACTTACTAGAAGAAATCCGGGAGGAATCTCGAATCCGGGTCGCCGCTTATAAGCAGAAGGTGTCGAATTATCACGACTCCAAAATTCGCCCCAGAGAATTCAGGACAGGGGATCTGGTCCTGAGAAAGGCAGCCGTCTCCCAGCCGACGAAGATAGGGAAACTTTCCCCAACTTGGGAGGGACCCTATCGAGTGAAGGAAGTTATCCGGCCAGGAAGCTACAAGCTAGAGACACTGGAGGAGCACCTATTACCCCACGCATGGAACTCCAAAAACCTCAGGAAATATTATCAGTAGTCGAATTATCCGGCGTGAAAAGGTGATCTTGTAAATTTGTATATTTGTTGTTATGAATAAATAATCTTCTTGCAAATTCAGTGTCACTTTTATATCTGAAAACCCAGTTCACAAAACTTGGGTACTCACTGGAAACCCAGTTCACAAAACTTGGGTACTCACTGGAAACCCAGTTCTTAAACTTGGGTACGCACTGGAAACCCAGTTCACAAAACTTGGGTACTCACTGGAAACCCAGTTCACAAAACTTGGGTACTCACTGGAAACCCAGTTCTTAAACTTGGGTACGCACTGGAAACCCAGTTCTTAAACTTGGGTACTCACTGGAAACCCAGTTCACAAAACTTGGGTACTCACTGGAAACCCAGTTCACAAAACTTGGGTACTCACTGGAAACCCAGTTCTTAAACTTGGGTACTCACTGGAAACCCAGTTCACAAAACTTGGGTACTCACTGGAAACCCAGTTCTTAAACTTGGGTACTCACTGGAAACCCAGTTCACAAAACTTGGGTACTCACTAGAAACCCAGTTCACAAAACTTGGGTACTTGTTAAAAGACCAGTTCGTCACAATTCGACCATCAACAGCCTCATTCACAGGTTATCAAAATTAAAAAGACAAAGTCAAGCAAATCACTCAGTTGAGAAGTATCAGAGACAGACAAATGTGATTTCATTGATCAGAATATGTGGGGCCTCGAGGGCCATTACAAAATTCACTTTAAAAATGCTGGTAAGAGCTGTAGGGTCTCAAGGACCATTACAAAAAGAGGTCAAAACAAAAACAAAAAAAAAAATTCTAAGCATCTGGAAGAGAGGTGATGTCAGCAGGAGCATCAGCAGGAGTATCTGGCTCCTCATCAGTAATCTTCGGCCTGGCAGGGAGAGTCATGTTCTGCATCAATAGGTTTGGATTGCAGGCCTGGAGCTCCTGGAGGCAGTCGTAGTATCCAAGACTATAAGCCTCGCTCGACAGGCTGAAAAGTTCAGCCTCCTTTGCCTCTGTGGCCTCTTTCACTGCCTTCTCCTGCCTTTCAGTAGCTCTTTCTCTTTGAGCCTCCATGGCTTCAGCAGCCTTGGCCAGTTTCCTCTTCTCTGCGGCTAGATCCTCTTTCAACAACCTCCTCTCCTCCTCTATTCGCCCAATGCTCGTTTGAAGCTCCTGCACCTCAGCGGCCAACTTTTCGTTCACCTCTTCAGATGCAGTAATGGCTTGGGAGAACTTCTTACTCTTCTCCTTGAGGTCATTATAGTAGAGCAAGATCTGAAGAAAGAAACAGGCATCAGTATGGTGAAAGGAAGAAATGGGCAGAAAGTTAGCAAATCGAAGCACCACTTCCTTACCTGGTAAGCTGAGGATAACACAGCCTCCTCTCCTGTAGCTGGCGGCTCGTAAAGGACCTGTTGCTTGTCCTTCCGCAGCAAACACTTGCTCATGAGCTCTGCTGCTACTCGGCTCTCGCCTAGGGCAGTGTCATCCTTCAAAACGGCCCAATTGGGTCGAAAGACATGCTCACTAAGCCCCGTAGGAGGACGAGCCCCAGAACCGGTTCCGGTAGAAGCACCACCGGATTTAGAAGAGCCACCGCCCTGAGCAAAGGGGCCTATTAGCTTCACCGTAGTCTTGGGCCTCTGGGATGGGGGTGGAGTGCCCTGTGACGGGGCCGGACTCCCCAGTACAGTCGCCTTTCTCTTCTGGCGCTCCTGTTGTGCCTGTGCAGCACCCTCCTGTGCCCGTGGCTGGGCTCCTTGCCTGATTTTCTCGACGGTTGATTGTTTCTTCATCTCTGCAAGACAAATGAGCAGCCAACGGTCAGAAGCAAGTATATAAAAAATAAACAGATTGCATAGACAAGTCTAGCTACATACGTTCTGGAGTCGCGGCACTCACGCCCAGCCCGACCAGAATCGCCTCTTCAGAAAACTCCTTACAACGGATGAGGCCCGATTGCTCGATCTCCTTCCGCATCAAGGCGAATGTTATCCTGTCCTCACCTTCGAGGAGCGGCTTTCGACTCAGTTTTGAGGTATCTGGAGTGTCCCACACTAGAGGGAAGGACCAGGGCTCACTGGCCTCCTGATCCACAACATAGAAGAATCTATTCTTCCACGAGTGAATCGACGAAGGAATGCCAGTGATTATCTTCCGTTCAGGGCGCTGGCTAATGTAGATCCAGCCCCCTTCTTTATGCTTCTTCAGGTGTGCACAAGCACGGAACAGTGACAAAGTCACGCTCCTCTCTAACCGACCGTGGACGAGGTATAAAAACCCAACTAATAATCTCCATGAGTTCGGAGCTACCTGGGCCGGGGCTAGTCCGTAGTATCGTAGCACCGCTGAGAAAAAGGGGTGCAACGGAAATCGGAGTCCTGCCCTCAGTGACTCCTCATAAATACAGAGGTCCTGGCTCTCGTTGCAGGCTCTGTCTCCCTCTATAGCTGCCCTCAGTTCAAATCTCGGGGGCACACAGTATTTATCCCTGATATCTCCCAGCATAGACCTGGTGAGGTAGTTCTCCTCGACTAGAGCTCGCAAGTTGTATTTTGGATCGGCATCCATCCGCGCTCTAGCGATCACCTCCACCGCCCGGCCAGGAAGGAATGTTGTGGACGCTTCAGCAACGTCGCTCTCAACACTCCCTCCTGCTCGCGGGAGACTGCCAGTCAAGGGTGGAGTGGCATTCAGATCTAAGAACACTTCATCCCTATCCCCTCCGTCGTCACTATCTACAAGGTCTATCCTATCAGACGCCCTAGCCACTACAGGCTCCTGAGGCATCCTAAACTCCGAACTACTGCTAGTGGAGGACCCCGTACCGGACTCGGAATTGGAAGTACTACCAGACATAGTAAAAGGAAGGGCTGAGAGGAATACCGGTGAGTGGAGCTCGTAAAGATCTTGGAACGCGACTGCGAGCTACGGGCTGCGAACTGCGATCTGCGATCTGCGGACTGCGAGCTGCGAACTGAGAAGTGGAAACTCCCAGAGCAAGAAGAGAAAAAAAGATGAAAAGTAAAAAGTAAAAAGTGAAGGGGGGTAAACCTCCTTATATAGTTTTTAAGAGGCGGTGGGGCAATAAATGCGATGCACGCATCTCGAGGTCATCCGGATTGCGCCACGTGTCCCCTATTTATGACGGACACATTCTCCCACCATCAATACGATCAAGCACGCGCGTAAACATTCACGTGCCAAGAATGGATCTCCGCACTCCGCACTCCGCACTCCGCACTCCGCATTCAGTCCGGAAAAAACCGTACTGGATATAACGCGTTCTCACAAAACGACAAAAATCAGTCCGGTCCGCACTGAACTGGCCGCAAGACGACAAAACTCAGTCCGGAAAAAACCGTACTGGATATAACGCATTCTCACAAAACGACAAAAATCAGTCCGGTCCGCACCGAACTGGCCGCAAGACGACAAAACTCAGTCCGGAAAAAACCGTACTGGATATAACGCGTTCTCACAAAACGACAAAAATCAGTCCGGTCCGCACCGAACTGGCCGCAAGACGACAAAACTCAGTCCGGAAAAAACCGTACTAGATATAACGCGTTCTCACAAAAAGACAAAAATCAATCCGGTCCGCACCGAACTGGCCGCAAGACGACAAAACTCAGTCCGGAAAAAACCGTACTGGATATAACGCGTTCTCACAAAACGACAAAAATCAGTCCGGTCCGCACCGAACTGGCCGCAAGACGACAAAAAACAGTCCGGTAAAAACCGAACAGGATACGGCGCATTCTGAAAAGCATCAAGAGCCAGTCCGGTTGAAGCCGTACTCCGAACTGCGGACTGCGATCTCCGTACTGCGGACTGCGGACTGGATACGGCGCATTCTGAAAAGCGTCAAGAGCCAGTCCGGTTGAAGCCGTACTCCGAACTGCGGATTGGATACGGCGCATTCTGAAAAGCATCAAGAGCCAGTCCGGTTGAAGCCATACTCCGAACTGCGGACTGCGATCTCCGTACTGCGGACTGCGGACTGGATACGGCGCATTCTGAAAAGCGTCAAGAGCCAGTCCGGTTGAAGCCGTACTCCGAAATGCGGACTGCGATCTCCGTACTGCGACCTCCGGATGGATACGGCGCATTCTGAAAAGCGTCAAGAGCCAGTCCGGTTGAAGCCGTACTCCGAACTGCGGACTGCTATCTCCGTACTGCGACCTCCGGACTGGATACGGCGCATTCTGAAAAGCGTCAAGAGCCAGTCCGGTTGAATCCGTACTCCGAACTGCGGACTGCTATCTCCGCACTGCGACCTCCGGACTGGATACGGCGCATTCTGAAAAGCGTCAAGAGCCAGTCCGGTTGAAGCCATACTCCGAACTGCGGACTGCTATCTCCGCACTGCGACCTCCAGACTGGATACGGCGCATTCTGAAAAGCGTCAAGAGCCAGTCCGGTTGAAGCCATACTCCGAACTGCGGACTGCGATCTCCGTACTGCGGACTGCGGACTGGATACGGCGCATTCTGAAAAGCGTCAAGAGCCAGTCCGGTTGAAGCCGTACTCCGAACTGCGGACTGCGATCTCCGTACTGCGACCTCCGGATGGATACGGCGCATTCTGAAAAGCGTCAAGAGCCAGTCCGGTTGAAGCCGTACTCCGAACTGCGGACTGCTATCTCCGTACTGCGACCTCCGGACTGGATACGGCGCATTCTGAAAAGCGTCAAGAGCCAGTCCGGTTGAATCCGTACTCCGAACTGCGGACTGCTATCTCCGCATTGCGACCTCCGGACTGGATACGGCGCATTCTGAAAAGCGTCAAGAGCCAGTCCGGTTGAAGCCGTACCCCGAACTGCGGACTGCGATCTCCGAGCTGCGAGCTCCGGACTGCGAACTCCAGGCTCTCCATTTCACCTCAGAACAGCGTCCGCCCATCCAGAAAAACAACCGACTACACTTTCCCAAGTCCCTCCATGACTTGGAAAACTGGGGGGCAACTGATGGGGTGTGAAAACACCAGCCTCTCACAGGCTGCCACCTGTCCCAGAGTAGGTGAGATCCAGCCTCTCACAGGCTGCCACCTGTCCCAGAGTAGGTGAGATCCAGCCTCTCACAGGCTGCCACCTGTCCCAGAGTAGGTGAGATCCAGCCTCTCACGGGCTGCCACCTGTCCCAGAGTAGGTGAGATCCAGCCTCTCACAGACCACCACCTGTCCTGGACACCTGTCCAGGACACCTCAACAGATCTTCCCTATAAATAGGGGACTAAAGCTCAGACTAATGGGTAATGCTAAAAACCCTCTTCTCCCTAAAAACTGACATTTCCCTTCACTCTTGCTCATACTGACTTGAGTGTCGAAGGACCTGTCCGGAGTAAAATCCGGTATGGTCTTCTGACCTCGTTTGCCTTGTGCAGAACTAAGCACTCACCACAGGACTCATACTCAACCTCCCTCGTCACTCGCTCTCAGTTCTTACGCCACTGCTGTACCTGTTACCGATTTTTGGTCTAACAGCTAGTATATCATGAATCTCAGATTCTTTTCATTTCTATATTATCCATTAAAGAACTTCCTCTCTTCTTCGCTTCAAAGTTTTCCTTGCTATCATTTAATGCGGCCATGAGAGAGTGCTATGGGGAATTTATTCTTTCACTTTTCTCGTTTCCCTATCAGTTTTCGATATGATGTAATTTTAAGTGTTAAAAGAAGCATTGTTTGGAGAAAGTTCAAACACCTCTGTGTGCAAACACACCCCTGTGACCTGGATAACTTCTCATTTTTTATTAGTGTTGAAAGGTCTGTATCATTACTTCTATAACTGATCTGCTATGTCCGAAACTGTTACCGAAACGAAAAATTTAAACCATGGATGGAACACAACATCAATCGGTTGTGCCCGTAAAATCATTTCCATAGGTTGATCGTAGCCCTCCAATCGATATAGGCTGATCCTAAAGGGGTTAACGGTAAAAGAAAAAGTTAAGGGCATTATTTTTGGACGTTTACGCGTATTTATTGCCCAACATGAATGACGAGAATACCCCTAAAGTAAATCAGAAATGTCAATGCAAAGGGTATTGTGCTGGGCTGTGGGACATGAATGGAAATAACGAAAAAGTGAGGATGACTTTAACCCCTGATTCACGCTTTATATATAGTATAAGGATTTGGACAGTTACTGAAAATGATGTGATGCCATCAAGGGCCTTTTTCCAGCTCTTTATCCAAGGGCGCCCTTGCATCTATCATTATAAATAAGGCACAGCTACTCCTAACCATTATATAAAATCTCATTCCAATCTGATAATGTTAGGTCATGTGATATGAGGGTCTCCATCTTTTCCTACTTACATGTGTGCATAATCCAGTAATCCACACATAAATATTGTCCATGGGTTATCAACCTAGCATTCTGCGTTAAGATATTAAACAATCCAATGGATAGCCTGAGTTTGAACAATTTGGATCCGCTTTGAAACAGATCCGAGTGGACGATGGGCTTGTTGACTCCCCAAAAATCAGGTTGCCAATTTTGAGCCAAGCGTTATATAATAATTTTGGGCGAATGGAAGAAATTTTGGGTGTGAAAAAAATGGGTCAATTTGTTTTGCCATAAAATAGGCGTAAAAGTTTACAGTCGTGAATTGTCTACTTTAAAATTTTGCACTTATTTGTTTTTAGCTGTGCATAACTCGTCATCTCCTTTTGAAAAATGCCCAAAGCAACTCTCTCATGACAAAAATACTCATATCTCATAAAAATAACCAAAGTACAGCTCGTTAAAAAATTGTAAAACCATGTGGGTTGACCTCATTATCAAAACATTGTCGTGGAGATATCAGTCCCACCAGTTTTAAATTTGCAGTTTATAAGAAGGCTATTGATTTTGGAACTACTGGGTTTTGATATTTGCACTAAGTTACCTTGTCTTTTATTTCATAATTTGCTTCAATAGCATTTTTTGAAATTGTGATATCCATTGACAGCTGGTTGAATACAAGACAATGTGAGTTAGTGAAATTATCAAAACATTTTCCCAACAGAAATCTTTCTTGCATCTTCTTTAAATAAATAAGAAATAAATAAATAAAGGTGACACAAAATGATAATGAGTGTGAGACCTACCATCCATTAATGTAAGGTGAAGGAATTATTGATGAGTGATTTAGAGTGTGAGGCACGCAGTGGAAGTATTCTCTTGACTCTCATGTTAGATAGATGGAGAAAGAGATGACCTTTCATGTCGCGGTTGTGGGTTTCACTCTTTAAGAGATGTCACTATTAGTACGCGTTTTTTCCTTATTTGGACATTTGGACGGTCTAGATTTATGAACGGTGAGGTGGCGAAGACGGGGAACACTTTGGATCCACCTTCCACCTTTCCTTCTCTACATATATCAAATTGGAAGGTAAACAAAATAATTATACTCTCTTGATCATACCCAAAATATCACTTGGATTTTAGATACCGTGGAGACTACTTTGAGTCATGTGGGCCTGTTATCAATGAATGTAAGAAGAGACGAGTGATTGTGATGGTCATGGCGTATATGACACGACATCGACTATTAAATTTTAATTGTTTAAATCTCTATCAACAACACTGTTTTCTCATTAGTAGACATTAAAAACAGACCGAAGTTGAATCGAACGGCTTGGGAGTTGTCGAGTTGGGACGGTGGGAGTGGGAGTTGCGAGTAGTTTCCACACAAAGGAAAAAAGAACTGTGTTTTTTTTTAGTGTGAAGTTCAAGTTAGGGTTTACTTTAGGGCAGTGATATTTTCCCAATTCCTCCCCACCAGCGTGATGGATAAAATCACCCCCCTTGAGTCCTTGACATTTCCCTTTAAGTTTCAAAGGTAAAGGAAAACGTCAAAAGTGGAGAATTTATCCTCGTGCAGTGAACCAATCTCACGATTATCATTGCCCTTACTTTATTTTTATATTTTGCTACTTTTCAACTGTTGTTTTCTAGAAAGGCATAGAAAAACTTTTCCAAAACTTTTAAAACATGTAATTTATTTAGTTTTTTTTTTCAACTCATGGGGGCAGCTGCCCCTGGCCCCATACAAATTTTGTATTACTCAACCAATAGGAAATTTAATATGAAAACATGGTTCTAAATTTTAAATATGATGTTTGTGCTTGATATGAGTTTTTTTTTTAAAAAAATTGGTCCTGCTTTGTTAAAAGATCCAAACCCTTCATTTGGATTACCATAACATAAATATGTTGTGCCTCAATAATCATCTCCACGGGATGATCCTAACCCTGGATCTGTTACATTACAGAAAATGATACAGATCGGAGGGTTAGGATCATCCTAAGGGGATAAATTTTGGGGCACAGCCTACTTACATTAAGGTGACCCAAACGAATTATTTTGGGGCACGCAGTAGAAGTATTCTCTTGACTCTCATGTTAGACGGATAGAAAAAGAGCCGAACTTTCCTGTCACAGTTGTGGGTCTCACTCTTTATGAGATGTCATTATTACTACGCGTTTTTCCCTTATTTGTGAGCTCAGCTTCTACTTTAGACATTTGGACGGTCCAGATTTATGAACGGTGAGGTGGCGAAGATTGGGAAGACTTTGGATCCACCTTCCACCTTTCCTTCTCTCTCTCTCTCTCTCTCTCTCTCTCTATATATATATATATATATATATATATATATATATATATATATATATATATATATATATATATGAGGGCTTTTAGTTTGGAGATAAACTTGTTAAAAATATGAGGGGTTTACACGCGTATAGTATTGTTGGGGTGTTGTTGTCTGTGAGTGTGTTGTAAATACCCGAATTTACCCCTTCCTTTAAAATTCGTCGCCCCTGTTAATCCACACATAAATATTGTCCACGGGTTACCAACCTATCATTCTGCATTAAGATATTGAACAATCCAATGGTTGGCCTGATTTTGAACAATTATGGATTATAAAATTGAACATACGAATTGGGAGTGAAATTATCAGGAAGTACCCATGAAAAAAAATCCAATCATCATGTATTTCCTTTTTAGGGTCAATTTGTTTTGCCATAAAATGGGCGTAAAAGTTTACAGTTGTGAATTGTTTACTTTAAAATTTTGCACCTTATTTGTTTTTAGCTCGTTATCTCCGTTTGAAAAATGCCCAAAGCAACTCTCTCATGAAAAAAATATTCATATCTCATAAAAATAACCAAAGTACAGCTCGTTAAAAAAATGTAAAACCAGGTGGGTTGTCCTCATTATCAAAACATTGTCGTGGAGATATCAGTCCCACCAGTTTCATTTTCCACTATTTTCTTGAAAGGAAAGAATTCCTGCAATCCGAACACAGCCTATATTCAAACAATCCTAACAGTCCCTTTTTTGGATAATCCATTGGCAGGGTTTGATAGTTAGGATCATTGTCAGCTCTATAGTTTTTTTACGGTCTGGATTGACCAAAAGTAGCTTTGATCTAACTCTCATTTTGTACCATACCAATACCATCCTTCAATGTATTATTGAGTAGTGATTGAGATGGTCGTCTAGAGTGTGTAGCACGTAGTGGATGTATTCTCTTGACTTTACATCCTGTCAAGGTTTGTGGGTCTCACCGTTTAAGAGATGTCACTATTAGTACGCGTTTTTCCCTTGTTTGTGAGAGGAGCTTCTACTTTAGACATTTGGACGGTCTAGATTTATGAACGGTGAGGTGGTGAAGACTAGGAAGACTTTGGATCCACCTTCCACCTCTCCTTCTCTACATATATCTATGTTTAAACTGAGAGTGAAACTACAACCGAGCTTTTAGTTTGGAGATAAACTTGTTAAAAATATGAGGGGTTTACATGCGTATAGTATTGTTGGGGTGTTGTTTTTTGTGAGTGTGTGTTGCTGCTTTTACGGGGGCCAAGCATGTTTGGAGGAAGAGAGAAAAGCTCTCTTGCAATTGAAAGACTCCATCAACAACTATCCAAATAATGCTACTTATCCCGTCTTGAAAGATTGGGTTGGAGAGGATTGCTGTCAATGGGGGGGTGTATCATGCTCTAATTCTTCATCTCACGTGATAGAAATCGACCTTGAAGCTGCAAGGTTTCCTTCTTGGTTTGGAGTGTGGTATCCTAATGCTACTTTGTTTGCCCAATTCAAAGAATTGGAGTCACTATATTTGAGGTTTAATCAGATCGGTGGATGGGTTATGCCAGAAGGTAATACTTGTTTCCTCCAATTTTATAAAATCCTTCCTCAAATTGCATAAAAAGCCTCAATCTCTTTTCTTAGGCAATTCAAAGATATTGAGGGATGTTTAGCAAATCAGGTTTTTCTTTTAGTTCAACAAAGACCTAAAATGGATTCACCGTCTATATATTTTTCTGGAATTCTCCAAAAGGAAAAAAAGAACAAAAACAACAATGGACAAATGGTAATTTGAAAGCAGTGGTATCCAACAATCATTCCCGCCATGAGGCCCATATATGTTTTAGTATTATTATAAAAGGGGAGGAAATATAGTCATCAGCACCTCACTCTCTCATCGTCTCTTCCTTTGGCAGGGTTCATTCAAATGATTTGCATGAAACATCTTCTATTCTTTTCTTCTTTGTTTTCTCATTTGTAAAAAGCTTGTTTTCACTATAATTTGCTCATTTCTTGCATGATTATGTGGTTTGAAAAACCTACTATATTTGAATCCTAGCTACAACAATTTTGAAGCACTTCCACCGTGTCTGCTAACCAAGCTCTCTGTATTGCAAGCATTGTTCTTCTATACGAATAACTTGAAAGGAGACTTACCTGGTATTCTGCATTTTGCCATTTCATTTATGTGCTTGTTGAAGTAGTGTGAAAAAATCAAATAGTAGATTTTTTCCATTTAGAATTAGTGATGTGGAACAGGTGAGTAGGAAATGGGTTTTAAGCTGAAAAACTTTAATCTCTATAGACTGAGGTGTTTTAGGTCAAAATTCAAGTTTAATTTTTAGAGAAACAGCACACTCTATCTTGGAACATTGTTATGAATGAGGATTTATCAATAACAACTCAAAACCGATCAGCCGGAAAGAAACACTTAAAACAGAACGTTAACCCCAACTCATGAAAGAACATGTTTCTATTTTTCTTGGCCCACTGACCGCTTAGAGAAATGATCAGATCTGATCACTATGGATGCAGAACTGATTTAGTAGGTGGAAGTTAAAGGAGATTCCTTAATTTCTCTTCACACTTGTCATCTGAGCATAGAGATGACATGAGATGGGAAAGACCCTTGCAGATTCAAAGTTGACATGAAAGATAAATTTTACAAGCGTGGGACTGATTACATTCAAAGCAATTCAAGACAAAGGAGATGAAATGGAGCACCTTACCTTTGAAAACTGCAAAAAATGAAACTCCTCTCCTTTATTTATAGAGGAAGAGAAGTCTACTAGAAGCTGCTGCCATCTTATGACAGCTCAAGCCAGCTGGCTTGCTGAAGTGGCATGCCACATGGCTTCTTGTAAGGCTCTCAATCATGTGGTCCCTTCTTGCTCAAAGGCCCCCCTTCTCGCCTTCTCTAAGCTCCCAGTTGAGTGACACATGGTGTGTTATTGTGCTTTAGCGCTTTTTAACAATCAGTCCTCCCAACCGACTATGCCCTACCATCCTTTCTACCCGATATTGCCTCTCATATGACAACATTGACATTACAACATTTAACCCCCTGTACGCATAAAGGAAAGTAAAAATACGACTACTCTGCTAAAAAGAAACCCACGCTCCTCGAACTCTCCCCCTTCAAAAGAACATTCCCTCAAGCTCACGTCTTTCTCCAGGCAGACTCGACACAGCTTCTAGGAGGCCCTTTGCCCGTGGCCGATCCATGTCAACACCTTGCCTCGTTGTCAATGGTGTATCGCACCACCTGCCTACTTCTGATGGTGCCTTGTCTTTATCTCCATCTTGAATTTCAAGTAAGTTTTATGTCCCAAGGCTATCCTCACGAATCAAATGTTTCTGCCATAATGTTCTATCATGATCCAGAAAAGGATCGTGAATGAAAAGCTCTATTAAGTCAAAATGGTCCCTTGTCATCTCAAGACCTAGGCCGTCCACTGCCCACACCCTTGGGCACAATATGGTCGTCCTCTGCAAATGCCATCCACTCTCCATCATCCTCTATGAAGTGTTCCTTGTATCTACGACGTCTGTGGACCCCGATCCGAGAGAGAGGGCAGCGGTGAGGGACGTGTCCCCACGCACTAACAATCTCTATGGATCATCCACGTGAATGGAGAGCTCTACCAAGGAACTCTCGAAAGAAAATGCCTCTCACAGCATGAGTGGCGATATAAAAGGTGAGATACCTCTCGATTCGGGGACTAGCCCAGATTCGAGGCGTACCTTAAACAAAGAAGAGTCGCCATCCAAGGAAATGGGCCAAGGATCCCATACTATGCTCTGTTGCAACGGATAACCAGAGATTATAAAAAGAGGGTTCGTGCCTGGTTACGAATTCGGAAGGTCTGAAGAGCACCTCATCCGCCCAAGTGCAAGCACCTGGTCTCTTATGCCATTTACTTAATAATTTTGAAGAGTTTTGGACGAGAATCATATGAAATGGGAACACAAATCTTCGAGAAGACGTCTATCTAATCATGCATGTCTCGGAGGAATAATAAACACACATAAAAGAAATAAAAGTGTCACCTGAGAATAACTAGGTTATGAATGTCAAACCTAAATTGGTGTCTAAGTTCTGATGAACAAACACATGCATGACATACCAAAAAAGTATAAGGTCTGCGCAATAAAGTAAGAAAACACTGCAAAACATAGAAAATGACTCGATACCATACAACCCTAAGACTCTAATCTATACCTAGGCCCGAGTCTTTAGATGATCTGATGTTCATCCAAAGAAGCCTACGTATCCCCGCCTCCACGAGAATCAAGGCAACGTAGTTCTTCGCACCTATTCTAAGCTATGATGCCTAAGACATCTAGACCTCTATCCTAGACTCGATCTAAAAGACCGGACTAGTTCTTAAAGCTTCTTGTGTGATTATTTAAATTCCAATGGATTGTAGATTTTAGGACACCCTATATGCCTTAACTAAATGCAGGTTAGCCCTAAGCTAATGCAGGTGGTTCCTATAATCTATGTGTAGCTAGGCTGTATGCCCTAAGGGAAACAATGGGATCACTAGCGTATCCAAGACTTAATCATCAGTCGGCGATATGAATCGCCAACTGACTGGACGGAGGCGCTCCTATAACTCTAGGACAAACTCCTAACTCTAACACAAACACAAACAAACCACACAACACATCAAAGACAAACTCAAAACTCTAAAACTCTTTATCTAGGACAAACTCCTAACTCTAGAGGAAGATCTTGTTGAAAACAAGGTTTTGAAGATTTTTGGTATTTTTTCTTAAAATGGGTAAATGATTTATTTACAAAGGTTTGGCTGGACCTGAGATAAGAATCTCAAGCTGCACTACGTACCTCGTGGAAGAGGATCAAGCCAACGTAGTTCGAAAATGATTTTCCTAACTACTCTGAAAGACTCAAGATTTTTGAGATTTTTGGTTTTTTAGATGTTTTTGTTATTTTTAAGTGTTTTTGACTCGAGGGGAATAAATCCTATCATCATAAGGGGAGGACAGACTCCCGATATCCCGCAAAGGTTGGACAGCATCCTATGCTTTGTGGGGGAAAAGAACAGAAACACAGCTCTGCAAGGGTTGGACAGCATCCTATACCTTGCAAGAGCGGATAGAAAAACACAAGATTTGATGAGAGGTTGGATAAAATCCTAACCCCTATGATGATAGGACTGACTCCTGAAAGAAAAAAAAAAGACTCTCTAGCTAAGGACAGATTCCTAGGCTAAGGACTGACTCTGAAAATAGGATTCTAAGAAGGAGGTGCTAATGAGACAAAGCCTGTCTCCTAAAAGAAAAAGAGATAAAGAAGGGTGCTAGTGAGACTATCAAGCTAAGATAAAACTCACAAGTAATAAGGGAAGACCTTGTGTATATTTAGCAAAGGTAAAACATCCAGCCGGGCCGGACAGCTACCTAGCCCTAGGGTGCAACAAATGTGCAACCCAATACCCATAAGGGTAAGGGGTATGATGCCAAGCCGAGTAGTATGTTCTCCCGAAACCAAATGATGCACAAAGATGAGGATGCTAATAGAATGAGACTGGGCAAGTCTCTTAGACATATAGGTAGGATAGAGGAAAAAAATGCGAACAAGGAAAAAGAGACCTTGTGCCTATTTGGTTTAGGTAAAACACCCAGCCGGGCCGAACAGCTACCTAGCCCTAGGGTGCAACAAATGTGCAACCCAATACCCATAAGGTAAGGGGTATGATGCCAAGCCGAGCAAGGTGTTCTCCCAAAACCAAACAACGCACAAAAAGGAGGGTTTAAGACCTATGAGACTAGAGGTAGTCTTCTAGAGGTTAACTCAGGTTGATTCATTAATGAGACAATGTCTGTCTCCAAAGATTTGGATCTAAAAGACTAGGCAAGTCTTTTGAGAAAATAGAATGCTATTTGGACTGTGCAAGTCCCCCTAGAGATGGGCTTGGGCTAGCGCCTTCATCGCCCTACAAGAAAAGGGGATTCTAATATCTAAAGAAAATTAACAGCAATCTATAAGACTGTGTTAGTCTATCAAAGAGAGAAGAAAAAGCTGCCAGATAATTGCAAATTTCACTCTATTTTTATAAAAATAAATCAAGTGCTAAGCAAAGAAGAATTTTCAATAAGAAAACAATACACAATCTAAAGCAATCATAAAATGATAAACATCATTAATTAGTCCAGACCAGCCGCTGGATAGCCTAATAAAGTAAAATAAAACAATATCAAACACTTCTAAACCAACCACAAACCCCAATACGGGGACTCCAATGAAATCAGATGATGCCAAAGTAATCATCTGATATCATATACACATGATAATATTTCCACATCCCGCCTTGAAATCAGACAGTACTCATGTCGATAATATCGAATAGAGTAGTCATCTGATCTCCTTCTTCCCATTTAAACAATTTATTTAAATAAAAAGAAATGAGTATAATAAGCTTTGAGATAATCTCACCTGAACACCTGAACAATCCATTTATTACAGTCTTCGAACCCTAACTCAAAGCTTAGTATGAAAGAGAAGTATTATATATGATCAAAAAATTATATAGGACTAAACTATATATTTGAACAATAACTGACATAAAAATTGAACCATATACAAAACACACACATACTTATTCATATGCATAGAGTATCATGAGCTAGATTCGAATGAATTTGACCTTTCAGCTAGACTCATGAAATTATTTTTGAAAGATGCTACCAAAACAACTTGAATTAGTGAAGTTAAGCTACAAAATAATAGGGAAGTATTCTCTTATAATTCATTCACTATTAAAATTCAAACATGCTGGTACTGAAATGGTAGCAAGAAGATAAATTGGGACCATACAAGCTTCAAAATTAGATAAGGCAAACAAGGAACATGCTGGGATTGAATTGTGCTAAACAGGGAATATAACCGTGGCTGAATTTAAACTCCCAATCACATGTCTGAGTCCCCAAAGAAATTAGCTTACAATGGGATAGAAGGCAAACAAAGCACAGGGCTATTTTCTACAAACCATATGAATGAGATGAAGAAACTAAAAGATAAGAAATCAAAGCTGCCAGACAACTTGCGTCTGACCATACAAAATCAAGGGAATAATATTGTCTTTGATAAATTTGAGAACATCTGTACACAAAGCTATATTTATTAATCAAAGACAAAAGGAATTTTCGAACAGTTGATTCTTCACATTCATTTAACTATCAAGACCACTAGAACATACACAGATGCTTAGCAAATACAAAAGAACAGAGACCCTATTCACAACAGGTTAAGCCATTGAAAGTCTTAACAATTGCATCCAAGCCCATAGAGAAAAAACCTTAGAGTATAGAGGCTTACAATAACAATAACAATACAAAATATCTGAACCTGAGACTTTCAATCGATCTAACCTTTGAAGGAACTCTAATTATTCAAAATACACCCTAACCTAAAGTCTCATATAACATAGTATATGACTCTTACTGACATACACAAATATTAGCACAGGGAATCGATCATATCACAAACAGTTGAAAAAAGAAAAAATAAAAAAATTAATCAAAAGAGATAAAGACTACAAAAGTTATTCAAGCACATCCGTGTATAATCAAAGAAAGGCAAACAAAAGAATACATACAAAATACCTGAAATCTCTTAATTTCTTTGGATTCCTTTACTTCTTCGGCAGATTTTGCGGAAAATGAATTCACTTCTCCTTCTTCATCCTTTCCTTGCTTCTCCTTATGCTGAGATTTTTAAGCTCTGATTCAAGATTTGAAATTCAGCTAAAGGTTTAGCTTCGGAAGCTTGCCGGAATTTGGTCGGAGAAGATGATTGGATAAACAAAGTAGAAGCAGACAACAATAGCAAAGGGAAAACAAAACAGCAAACTAAATTTGACCGGCTGGAGCTTCGAATTCCGGCAATAATCGCCGGAGAAGAAGGTAAAAATGGTTAGGGTTTCAGAAAGAGGGATAACATGCTAGGTGAAGAAGAGAAAGAGGAAGCGGATAAGAGCATACTGCTACTGGCAAGAGATTTGTCTGATCTTAACCGGAATCTTGACCGGAGAACAAGATTTCGATCGGAAAATGAAAATACAAGGGTTTGTGAATCGCCCTTTCTCTCTCTCTCTCTCTCTCTCTCTCTCTCTTAGATCTCTCACAGATATCTCTCTTCTCACGAATTTCTGTTCTTTTTCTCACCTCTCTCCGATTTCCGGCAAGAGTTACCGGGGAAGACGATCGGATCTTGATTCGGCCGGAATTTATGCTCACCGGAGGAAGTGAATCAGCTGGAATCGGAAAAGAGAATTGGGGAAGATGATGCCGGAGATGAGGAATGCGTGTGGCTGGCTGAGGGAGAGGTGAAGACCGGAGATTTGCCGGAATCCGGCCGGAGTTACGATCGGTGAAGAAAGGGGATCGGTTGGGTTTTGCAAAATTTGGAAAATGAAAATCTCTCTCTCGGCTTTTCTCTCGCTCTTTCTCTCTCCAGCCAAAAAAATTTCTTTATAAAATGACAGAAAATGAGTATTTGTAGGAAAAAAAATGAAGTTGATATTAGCACCAAAATTGATGGGCGCACAAATGCGCGACTCCTCTGGGATAATGCACCCCCTATACTTGATATTGGCACTAACTCAACTTGTCTTTTTCGAATTTTCCTGTCGGATTTTTCTGAAATTTTTCCGAGACAATTCTGAGATCCTAAGGCTTCTAAAAATGTATTCATGGATATTTGGGGTCTTTGGATAACTTGAATTTTCCCTAAAATACACGGATTTTGGGGTAAAATGAAAAACCTAGTGGGTCACCCCCTCATTTACACTACACACACTATTTCGGTCCATTTACTAGGCAAACGAGCTCCGATCTCAATGAAATTTTGCAAGGGGTTAGAAGAGACCCTCATCCAGCCTAGGGTGAAGTTTGGGACCCTAATGCTGAGATTCGGATGGATTTGGATGGATTTGGCACGAGCCGGGAAAGTTTAGGGCTTAGTCAAAATGGGGTGTCTACAGATGCCCCTCTTTGGCAGAGCGTGCTTGTCGCGCGAATGTCAAAGCTGAACAGACGTCACATTTTGACTAGCCCCAAAAATGATTTAAAGAACGGGACGGAGAAAAATGACTTGGTGAAGGTTGGATTATAAAAGGGTTGGTTTGTTAGGAATGTTGATTTTCTGCTCAGAGGCGAATGGTTTTATGCTCAGAGGCAAATGGTTTATGTACGGAGGTTGAAAGGTTTTAGCTTAGACGCTAGGGAATTTTAGCTCGGAAGCCTGAGTTTCTGCACAGAGGCTTGTTTCTAAGTTCAAAATCATGGTTTTATGCTCAGAGGCGAGGATTTATGCTTGGAAGCAAGGTTTTATGATCAGAGGCAAGGATTTATGCTTGGAGGCAAGGATTTTATGCTCGGAGGCAGGGTTTTATGCTCGGAGGCAAGGTTTTATGCTCGGAGGCAAGGATTTTATGCTCGGAGGCAAGGATTTATGCTCGGAGGCAGGGTTTATGCTCAGATGCAAGATTTTATGCTCAGAGGCAAGGATTTATGCTCGGAGGCAAGGAATTTATGCGCGGAGGCAAGGAATTATGCTCGGAGGCAAGAATTTATGCTCGGAGGCAAGGATTTTATGCTCGGAGGCAGGGTTTTATGCTCGGAGGCAAGGAATTTATGCTCAGAGGCAAGGTTTTATGCTCGGAGGCAAGGATTATGCTCAGAGGCAAGGAATTTATGCACAAAAGCTTGATTTTTAGCTCGGAGGCTCGATTGGTTTATGCACAGATGCAGATGATTTAATTTGAATGCTTGGTTTATTTATATTTTGTGGATAGACACTCCACTGGGGATTATGAGATAGATTTTCAATAAGAGGATAAGAAAGACTCTCAGAGGAATTTGACTAAAACTCTACTGAATCTCTTCTTATCTTTATTTAATGAAAGTAATTATCTCAATTATCAGAGATCACTTGATATCTTTTATAACCTGAACAGGTTATAAAAGATGCCCCTAGTACGAATTTACTTCCATGACAAATTCATAGGAGAACAAACATAGGGAACATTGTAGAAAAGGTTTTCATTTCCTGAATTTTTGAAGTTACAAATCTTTTCAAATACAACAGACTGAATCTGATAATTTTCTTCTCTTTCTGTCCGCTGCCAACACTTCGAATGGTCTGAGTACTATCCTTCTGAACTCTGTTCTGCTCTGCATCATTTTCAAGGATCCACAACTTCATCATTTTTCCATCACTCCAGCCTTGGAGAGACATTGACCACACAGGATTCCCCACACAAGATTTTGGAGTTTAACCTTGACTTGATAAGGAATGAACTGTGGCTAACAACAAAGGAAGGCTTTGACCATGACATGACTTGGGTTCTAAGAGAAACTGAATCTGCTTTTCAGCCTGATAATTATTTTAAAATGGTACAGTCTACCACTTCTTAGAATCTTTCGAAAACCGTATTTAAAGGTATTTCATTCCTCTTTTCAGGTTTTCCGTCATGGTTATTACCCCTTTGGTTTGCTTAGTCTTAACTCCTTAGCTTATAGAGTGTCAGAAGAATCTCTACTGGCGCTTACTCAGACTTCAGAGTAATGCCTCAGAAGAAATGAAAGTCTTGCTGGCATTCAGAGATTTTGTCCTTTTGAAGTCACTGCCATGACCAAATCGCCTTTTCAGGTTTTTGATTTGGCGGACTGCATGCCTTATATTTTGCCTGGACTGTCTGCCCTTGCAGATTTTCCATCCAGCAGGCTCTGCACCTTGATTTTTGCCTAAGCCGCCCTTTCGGGTTTTCAACTTAGCAGGTAAATGACCCTAATTTTTGCCTAGACCGCCCTTTCGGGTTTTCAGTCTAGCGGGTCTAAGACTCCATCATTTTTTCTTTCTTTCTGTTTCTCTACAAACCTTGACCTAAAATACACCAGAAGGACTTTTAGGTAGGCTTGGGTTCAAACAGGTTAAAATTTTGGTTTGTTTTATGTATTTAACCGAATCTGGCCCTCCAGACTGCCTACGTATCCCCAAAGAAAATGGGAATCAGGTCTGCGTAGTTCGCCCATTTTTGGGGTTTCAAGGATTTTTTTGTTTTGTTCTTTCTTTCATATTTTCAAGGATTTGAAAGATTTGAAGGATTTGAAGAATTTGACCGAACCCGAATTAATCAGGTAGCCTACGTATCCTGTAAAAAGGAATCAGGTCAGAACGTAGTTCAAGCTTACTATCTTTTATGACGCAAGTCATAAAAGATGCCCCTGGTTTGTGTTTGTCAATAAAAAGGGATTTTTTTTTTTTTAGGCCCAAAGGGTTTGCAAACGGTATTTTGACTTTTGGGTTGTTAGCTTTTGGCTCTGATCGATCAAGGATGGCCTCCTGGTGTATTTAAGCATAGTACTTCTTTAGTTGGTCCAGGTTTGTAGGTTCTGTTAATTTTTCACCATTTTCATTGAGGAGTCTTACGGCTTTTCCAGGCAGGACTTTATCAACAATGTAAGGACCAGACCAGTTTGGCCTGAATTTTCCTCTGGGATCGAACACCGGTGCTCGATAAGATTTCAAGACGAGATCTCCTGGTTTCAGGTCTCGAACCTTGACTTTCTTATTGAATGCCCTTTCAATTCTTCTCTGATATCCTTGGATGTGGTATAAGGCTCTGAGCCTCTTTTCATCAATCATCTGCAATTCATCATGTCTGACTTTGGCCCACTCAGACTCTGGCAGATTCGCTTCCATCATAACTCTTAAAGACGGGATTCTCACTTCAACAGGGAGGACTGCTTCCATTCCGTAAACTAGAGAGTACGGAGTTACACCTGTAGAGGATCTGATCGACGTCCTGTAAGCCCACAAAGCATACGGGAGTTTATTTGACCAATCCTTATAAGTCTCGGTCATTTTGCTAATAATAACCTTGATGTTCTTATTAGCTGCCTCTACAGCACCATTTGTCTGCGGTCTGTAAGGAGATGACTTATGATGCTTGATTTTAAATTCTTCGCACAGGTTCACTACCTCTTTCTTGAAGTGAGATCCATTGTCAGAAATCAACTCATGAGGTACTCCATATCTGCAAATGATGTTTGCACGGATGAACTTCGCAACTGTATTGGAAGTTATGGAAGCATATGAAGCAGCTTCTATCCACTTCGTGAAATAGTCAATGGCCACCAAGATGTACTCGTGCCCACTGGACGACTTAGGATAGACTTTGCCAATGATATCAATCCCCCATACTGAAAATGGCCATGGCGAGGTCATAGAATGCAGCTCTGACGGAGGCACATGAATAAGATTCGCATAGACTTGGCATTTATGACATTTCTTCACAAATGCGAAACAATCTGTTTCCATTGAGGGCCAATAGAAACCGAGTCTAAGGATCTTCCTTGATAGCATTTTACCATTCATGTGAGGACCACAAACACCTTCATGTGTTTGTTCTATGAGCTCTGCAGCCTGATCTTCATCAACACATAGAAGCTGAATCCCATCAAAGGATCTTCTGTACAATTCTTCACCACAAATGATGAAGTTAGCGGCGAATCTCTGAAGAGTTTTTCTCTCTTTGCTGGAAGCTTCAGGGGGATGCCCCTTGCCTGAAATGAGATTTCGGATATCAGTATACCACGGTTTTCCATCTGGACATCGCGCTGATATCTCAATGGCATTTACATGCGTTGGAGCCCATTGCGACCTCACAGCTAAAGGCTGGACCTCCATTGTCTCAGAAATATCCAACATCGAGGCTAAGGTAGCCAAGGCGTCTGCAAAATGATTCTTGGTTCTTGACAGATGGGTAAATGTGATATTCTTGAATTTCTTGGCCAGAGATTCGAGATAGAAATTATATGGGATCAATTTTGATTCTCTTGTCTTCCAATTACCATTGGTTTGACAAATTATCAGAATTGAATCTCCAAATACATCAATCTCTTGGACTTTCAAAATTAAAGCTGCTTCAAGTCCTGCGATACAAGCTTCGTACTCTGCCATGTTATTTGTACATTCGAATTGTAACTTGATGGATATCGGGATATATTCTTTCTTGGGAGATACAAGCACTGCTCCTATTCCTTGTCCTCGATTGTTAACGGCTCCATCAAAGTACATTGTCCATCTGGTACTTGGAATTTCTTCTTCAAGTTCCATGATCTCTTCATCAGGAAATTCAGCCTTCAGAAAAGCATTCTCCTCAACAGGAGCATCAGCTAGCTGCTCAGCAATAACCCGTCCTTTGACGGATTTCTGAGTGACGTATGTGATGTCAAACTCAGATAACAATAGCAACCACCTTGCAGTTCTTCCTGTAAGAGCGGGCTTCTCGAATAAGTACTTCAACGGATCCATCCGTGAAAGCAGAAATACCTTATTCGATAATAGATAATGTCTTAGCCTTTGAGTCGCCCAGACTAATGCTAGACAAGTCTTTTCCAAGATAGTGTACTTTATCTCGTACTCTAGCATTTTCTTACTGATGTAGTAGATAGGCTTCTCCTTCTTAGATCCTACATCTTGCTGAGCAAGCATACAACCCATTGCTGTATCTGTGATGGACAAATACATCAACAATGGTTGACCCGGAATGACTGGGGATAAGACAGGAGGCAAAGACAAACACTGCTTGACCTTTTCAAATGCTTCCTGACATTCTTCATTCCATTTCTTGGAGGAATTCTTTTTCAATAATTTGAAGATGGGTTCACATGTCATAGTTAAATGGGATATGAATCTCCTCAAGTATTGCACTTTGCCAAGGAATCCACGAATCTGCTTTTCTGTCTTTGGTGGTTGCATTTCTTGGATAGCCTTGATCTTCTGAGGGTCCACTTCGATTCCTCTTTCACTGACCATGAATCCTAGCAACTTCCCTGATGTGACCCCAAATACACATTTATTTGGGTTCAAGCGAAGTTGAAATTTCCGGATTCGCTCAAAGAACTTTCTCAAAGCGACTGTATGCTCTGGCCGAGTCCTGCCTTTGACAATCATGTCATCGACATAGACCTCGACCTCCTTATGAATCATGTCATGAAGAAGAGTAGTCGCAGCCCTCTGATAGGTGGCACCAGCATTCTTGAGACCAAACGGCATCACTCTGTAGCAATATGTCCCCCACTGAGTAATAAATGCCGTTTTCATCATGTCCTCAGGCGCCATCTTGATCTGATTATACCCTGAGAATCCATCCATAAAGGATAAGAGTGCATGACCAGCCGTATTATCAACCAGGAGATCAATGTTCGGAAGAGGAAAATCATCTTTTGGGCTCGCCTTATTCAGATCTCTGAAATCAACGCACATCCTGACTTTTCCATCTTTCTTGGGCACAGGAACTATATTTGCAAGCCATTCGGGATATTCCACTACTTCAATGAATTTTACTTCAAGTAGCTTCTTAACCTCATCATGAACTTTCAACTCCCATTCTGTTTTAAGTTTTCGGAGTTTTTGCTTCTTCGGCTTGATGCCCGGAATTAGAGGTAATTTGTGTTGGACAATGTCTTCACTCAATCCCGGCATGTCATCGTAAGACCAAGCAAAGACCTCCTTAAACTCTTTTAGCAAGGTGATTAATTCTTCGCGCTCCTCAGGAGATAAAGTTTTGCCAATCCGAATCTCCCGAATTAAAGTTTCATCACCTATATTTATGGTTTCAATTTCTTCTTCGAGTGGTTTTGCTCGGCGAATCTCCTCTTGTTGAATCATGTATTTGATTTCAAAAGGAGTTTCGTCGGCTTCCTCGTTTGAGGGGGAGTCTTGATTATTATTATTATTAGTTATTTGATCAGGCTTTGAAGCAGAATCAGAAACAGAATTAGAAATAAAGACAGGATCGTACACAAATGAGTCTTTTATTTCTTTTGCAGAATTGATGATTACATCGAATGATTCACCCACATCGGGCGTTACAGACTCTGAATTCAAATGAAATGACATGTTGACATCAGTATCAACATAGACAGGACTATGTACAAATGAAGAATCAGTGAAAACATCTTCTGACCGAGACTCGACAGGAACCGACTCTTCACCACCTCCGAGAACTACTCCGACCTCTATGGTACCTGCATCAAAAGAAAAGTTAGAAATGACAGACTCTGGGTTGAACTCAGAAACTGACACATTTTTTGAAATGACTGACTCTTTTGAAAGGACTGGACTATACTGGAGGACTACTTGGGGTATAACCTGTGCGGTCCAATTGTCTAAAGGTCCAGTGGCTGGAGTAATGCAATCCCTTGGGCTCGTGAAGGGCACATCTCCTCCAATCATAGCGACGATTGGGGCCTCAACCTGATATAGAGAGTCTAGGAGATGCGGCTCAATATTTTCCACCCAATCTGTAGCTGGTTTTTCTGCTATCGATGCCAAGGCAAACTGCTCACTGTAGAAATCTTCTGACAACTCATCTGTGAAGAAGATCTCTAACCCTGGAAGCCTCTTCCCAGTCTTATCGCACCAGGTCTCAGGAAAACCATAGAACGGACAGTCTGCCCCTTCTCTTCTGAATCGGCCGTTCATAATCATGCTGTACGGTCCTGTTAGAAATTCTATACCTCGACGACGGCATTCAGCCCACTTCATCATATAACGCTTCATTTCTTGAACCTCTTTCGGAGTTGGCTCGTACCCTAACCCGAATAATCCGCCGACTGCTTTCAATTCCGGCCACTCAGTTGGGCCCTGCAGATTTCTTCCCAGACCAGTTCCCGGGACATAACCATATTTTCGCATTATCTTCACCACTTGAGTGTTCGTGCTTGATAAAAACATTATCTCTTCATTCATTGCTTCCCTAAAGGAAATTGTAGAGATTTCTAAAGAAAAACCGGTTAAACTAACATCTCTTGATTTTTCAGTGTTCAGTTCAGATGTTATTTGTCCAACTTCCGGCTCAGGGTCTCCTCGGACTGTTATCACTTTGTTATTCCTAACAAATTTCAACTTCTGATGCAAAGTTGAAGGAATAACTCCGACCTTGTGCAGCCAAGGTCGGCCCAGAAGAAGGAAGAAAGAAGTCTTTATATCGAGTACTTGGAATTCAACCTCAAAGGTTTCTCCCCCTATTTCGATATCGGTGGCCAGTATCCCGATCACGTCTCTTCTCGTACCATCGTATGCTAATATGCCTTGCTCAGATGGTATGAAGTTGTTGGGCCCAAATCCCAAAGTAACAGCGGTGCTTAAGGGACATACGTTTAGAGCAGACCCGTTGTCTACTAGCACTTCAGGTACCCTTTTCTTGTTGCAGATTACGGTAATCCTGAGAGGTCGAGTGTGATCTCTACCCTCCGGAGGTAAATCCTCATCAGTGAAGGATAAAGTCTTTGAGGCCCTTGCCATGGCAACTAGACTGACTAGTTCGTCAGGAGTAATCTCGACTGACACTTGGGATGCGTTAAGCTCTCGAAGTACAACTTGTCGGTGCTTTGGGGATGCCATCAACAAACCCCAAATTGAAACATTAGCTTGTGTTTTCTTCAATTGTTTCAACAAGTTGTCTTCTTCTTCTTCCACAGTCTGTCTTTGCCTCTGATTTTCTGATGCTCAGGCTATTTCGGCAGGATTCTCAGCTCTGAGTTCAACTGGCTTAAAGACCCGACCACCACGTGTGACATGACGGAGCTCGTCACACTGATCCTCTAGAAGCAACAAGTCTTCTTCCTCTAGTCTCAAAACATAGGGGACTTTTTCTTTCATCTCTTCTTCTTCCTCACTCTTGAGGACATAAGAACAAGAACACTCAGAGGATCCTGTTAATCCTTCATCTAGAGGGGACAATATGTAGGGTTTCTTATTTTCGATCATTTCATCTTCATCATCCCATCTCAGAACATACGGTCTATCAGAAATAACCGCACAAATACGGGAGTGATCTAAGAGGATTTCTTCAGTGAAAATGGCATACACGTTCGGGGGAGGCATTGCATGTATAGGTAATGGGTTTCGAGTGACATTAGGCGCTTCTACGACAAGATCCTTTGCTTCCATCATGTCTTGGATCTTGTGTCTTAAAGCCATGCATTTGTCAGTCGAATGCCCTGAATTCTGATGATAATCACAATACTGGTCCTTCCTCCAATACTTGGGCAAAGGGTTAGGAAGCTCTCTAGGTTCCAACAAAGTGATTTTTTTATCTCTCAGTAACTTCTTCAAAGCCACTGATAAGGAGTAAGGGAGAGGGTCGAACTGACGAAAGACCTTCTTTTCCATCGGCCTCCTGACCTCAGTCACCGCTCTGGATTGCGGTCGGTCATAACCTGGTGGTCTGGCATAATTGGGAGGCCCGGTATAGTTAACATTGTGCACCTCCTTCGGTGCCACAATAGGTCTTTTTCCTTCTCTCACATCAGACAAAGGTCTTGATCTCAGTCCCTTGGACAAAGCATCTTCGATTTGAGTTCCGGTTTTGATTAGAAAATCAAAATCAATGAAGTACTGGATTGCCATGTGGTGATAGTATTGAGATGATAAGTTTTTCACAACAATCTTGATCTGCTCTGAGTCAGGCAAACGGTGAGTCATCTGCGCTGCCTTTCGCCTCCATCGGCGAATGAAAGAAGTGAAGGTTTCATTGTGCCCTTGTTTCAGCGCCTTCAGATCTCTTTTTGTCACATCTATTCCCTCCTCCATGGAGAATTGCTCAACAAATCTATTGGCAATATCCTCCAGAGTTCTGATCTCTTCGGTTTTCAAGCTTAAAAACCATTTCTTTGCTGTTCCAGTAAGAGATCTAGGGAAAAGAAGAGCAATCTGCTCTGGAGTAAGCCCATGCTGCTGTAAGAGAGGAATAAGGGCTTTCAGATGACTTTTGGGACATCCTGTCCCATCATACTTATCATGATCCGGCATCTTGAAATTAGGAGGTAGCACAACTCCCGGTATTATCATATACTCGGCCATGTTTAATTTTTTCGGACCCTGCATTTTCATGCTCTCCATCTCCTGGGCCATCTTATCCAACCTGTCGACTATCCCCTTGCCTTTATCCAGATGGGGGAGACAGTTCTCTTCTTCATACTGCTCGTCATCAGAATTGTCAAAGACTGGCAACACAGGAGGCTGAGCCATCATAGGAGGTGGGCGAGGCATGATTGGGGTTTGCTGAGGTGCAGGATTTTTGGAAGTAGATTCTCTGTCATTCTTTAATCGGGCTATTTCTTCATTAATGGTACTCAATTGTAACATTATCGCTTTCATCATCTCATTGGTGTCCATACTATTTTGCCCATTCTCTGCCATCATTTCAGGGGTTGGTTGGACTGGTGAAAGTATTTCTTGAAAATTCAAGGAAGGTGATAGAGGAGAAATAAAAGAAAAATGTGACAAGGATTGTCGGCTCAGCCTGGAATCAGATGTCTGACGGGACCAGGTTGGTTTTGAAACGAGGATTTTCTTAGGAGCAATGGCTGCTCAATCAAGAATCCTGAAATGGAAGTATAATCACTAGATTAAAATTTTGATAATCGAGATAAACTATCTTGATCAAACAATGACAAAAGAAACAAAAACACACTTTCATTAATAAAATCCAAATTGTGATTACAACGGATAAAAAAAATTAATCTCTGATCACAGCTGGATAAACAGACTGACAAGAATGGGAAATGCAGAAATCGGAATAACAAAACATGATATGGATCTTCAAGGTTCCTCAATCCGAGCTCTCCGGCTTGCGGGCTCTTCCGATATTTCTCCACGTCGGAATTTGCGAGATAAACCTAACCTCCTTTCTATATTTTTGTTTCCCCAAGCAGCCACAATGGATCGGACGAGATCAGGAGTAAGATCTTCACAAAGAGGAGGGACTATGATTCCGGGAGGACATGGAATTCCCGTAATCTGATGGAGAATTCGAATGGGTGCATAAAAGGAAGATTTCTCGGTACCCATGAGGTAAACAAATGAATGCGGGTAAGTGCTAGTAAAAACGTGGAAACATGAATGACTTACCCAGCGAAACTGGCTCTCTTCTACATGTTGTAACCAATTGTGCCATTCATCAATGGACTGAGGTTGGTTGGCTATTGGTTTCCATGTATGGAAATTCTTCAGGGTATACGGATTTTGTTTTTGTCGCTGAAGAATTTGAAATTTTTCACCAAGCCAGACATACAACAACTTCACACACCCACAGAAATTGTCTTTGATATTTTGGGAAGCAATAAGATCTAGTCCCAAAAAGGTCTCTGCTAACATGGTAGGAATGGGATTCCTCCCTTTGTTAATTTGGTCTACCACAGTTAACAAGGTTAACGGAGCAACACGAGGGTTTTTCCGAATGACATATCGCGCAAAGACACTAAAAATCAAAGCATTGCGTCGACAACTCTGAAAACGAGAGTTAGTAGGATCGACGTTTTCAGAAAAAAGGGTGATGAGGCTTTGAACTTGCACACACGTATCCGTTAAGCATGAAAGTGCATCAACGGTTTGATTTTTGAATAGCTTGCAAAAAATGGAATGAGAGGAATCTATGTTCGAAGATTGTATCCAAAGTCCATCTGTTGGGAGCTCTAATAAAGCACACCAATCTTCGAATATAGGACAAAGCTCGAATGATCCAAATCGAAAAACATGAAGATTAGGATCCCAGAATCTAGCGGCTGCCTGGAGAAACTTCCAATTTATATCGGAAACACTCAAATGACTGAAGGCACAGATGAACCGATCAGCCATACTCCTATCCGAGGATTCTAGCGGAAGAGCCCCAATAGTCTCGCTTATCCAGCCTTTCAACAAATTATTCGCCATGATTTAACCTAAACACAAAGAATAGGATGGGATAATTAGGGAATGGAGAATAACTTGGAATAAACAAAGAATAAAGATGGACTTAACCAATAATCACAAGAAGGATATAATTGGCGACATCAAATGTTCCATTGATGATCAAAGATGATCAGAAACTCAGGGAAGAGACCACGGTCATAAAATGACAAAAGTAGATCATAGACCGGATCTAAATCTGAAAGGTGGACGATAAAAATGTACGATCAAGAAGATCAATAATGATAGACTATGGTCATAGAGACAGCAGACAAGCTATCGACCATATCTAAGACAGGACGAACAATAATTTGAGTAATACAACAAAAGAATGGATAAATGAGGTTTGCATTTGAAGGATGAACACAGGTAATATTTATCATCACTGGGTCAAGGAATAAACCATAGCTATGAGTGTGACAGGTAGAAGCCACTAGCTAGGTTTAGATCTGAGAGATGAATATACACGACTGATTGATTCAAGCTAGGAATCTCTACTAGAAAGTAGGTCCTAATCTTATAATCAAAAGATATATGGACAAAATCTCCATGACTAGAGCAAAAGATAGGCCACGACCATGAGAGGGCAAGTAAAAGCCACTGGTCGGGTCTAGATCCGAAGAACAGACTGATATGACTAATTTGATTAGATAAGGAAGCCTCACTAATGAGTAGGCTCTAATCTGATAATCAAAATATAGATATATACATATATATCCTAACCAGGGGCACCAGCCCTAAAAGATGATCCCATAGAGTCAAGAAGCTTGACTCAAGACAGACATGTGAGTGTATTAGGACTGCGTCTGTAGCCACATAAGGTGAACTGCAATAATCTAATGATAGGACATGGCTCCTAAATCTAAGCTCCAACATGTGTAAGCAACACATGTTCGTCCTTATATGAATGCAATATATATATAAGCATATGCAGATCCTAATTGGGTTTTACTATATCAACAAATATATCCATGTACATAATATATGTAAAATGAAAGTAGAGTTCCGGACTCAATATCAGGTACTATGCATATGATCCATACTTTAAGTATATAACACAAGTACACCGAGTGTTATATACAGTATGCTTCATTGCTCACCGGCTGCTGTAAACACAAGTACACCGAGTGTTTACGACTGCAGCACTGGCGCATAGCTTGGTAATAGATACAACAGCACCATCTGGATAGTGATATCCCATGAGGCACGCATTATATCTATCCCGTGGAGCCAATAATAAGAAAATCAATAAAAGAAAATAAAGAACAAAATGATGTATGCTGTGCAATGTGTGAATCCCTTGTTTTAAACACCTATCTGGTGCCCCTGGATTTTAAGCGATTACATTCCTATTTATAATGATTTCAGCTCAAAATTCTTCAAAATTAATAACAAATGGCATTTTAACAGAGTTAGGCAATGTTCCAAGAACTCCCCAGCAGAGTCGCCAGCCTGTGGACCCCGATCCGAGAGAGAGGGCAGCGGTGAGGGACGTGCCCCCACGCACTAACAGTCTCTATGGATCATCCACGTGAATGGAGAGCTCTACCAAGGAACTCTCGAAAGAAAATGCCTCTCACAGCATGAGTGGCGATATAAAAGGTGAGATACCTCTCGATTCGGGGACTAGCCCAGATTCGAGGCGTACCTTAAACAAAGAAGAGTCGCCATCCAAGGAAATGGGCCAAGGATCCCATACTATGCTCTGTTGCAACGGATAACCAGAGATTATAAAAAGAGGGTTCGTGCCTGGTTACGAATTCGGAAGGTCTGAAGAGCACCTCATCCGCCCAAGTGCAAGCACCTGGTCTCTTATGCCATTTACTTAATAATTTTGAAGAGTTTTGGACGAGAATCATATGAAATGGGAACACAAATCTCCGAGAAGACGTCTATCTAATCATGCATGTCTCGGAGGAATAATAAACACACATAAAAGAAATAAAAGTGTCACCTGAGAATAACTAGGTTATGAATGTCAAACCTAAATTGGTGTCTAAGTTCTGATGAACAAACACATGCATGACATACCAAAAAAGTATAAGGTCTGCGCAATAAAGTAAGAAAACACTGCAAAACATAGAAAATGACTCGATACCATACAACCCTAAGACTCTAATCTATACCTAGGCCCGAGTCTTTAGATGATCTGATGTTCATCCAAAGAAGCCTACGTATCCCCGCCTCCACGAGAATCAAGGCAACGTAGTTCTTCGCACCTATTCTAAGCTATGATGCCTAAGACATCTAGACCTCTATCCTAGACTCGATCTAAAAGACCGGACTAGTTCTTAAAGCTTCTTGTGTGATTATTTAAATTCTAATGGATTGTAGATTTTAGGACACCCTATATGCCTTAACTAAATGCAGGTTAGCCCTAAGCTAATGCAGGTGGTTCCTATAATCTATGTGTAGCTAGGCTGTATGCCCTAAGGGAAACAATGGGATCACTAGCGTATCCAAGACTTAATCATCAGTCGGCGATATGAATCGCCAACTGACTGGACGGAGGCGCTCCTATAACTCTTAGACAAACTCCTAACTCTAACACAAACACAAACAAACCACACAACACATCAAAGACAAACTCAAAACTCTAAAACTCTTTATCTAGGACAAACTCCTAACTCTAGAGGAAGATCTTGTTGAAAACAAGGTTTTGAAGATTTTTGGTATTTTTTCTTAAAATGGGTAAATGATTTATTTACAAAGGTTTGGCTGGACCTGAGATAAGAATCTCAAGCTGCACTACGTACCTCGTGGAAGAGGATCAAGCCAACGTAGTTCGAAAATGATTTTCCTAACTACTCTGAAAGACTCAAGATTTTTGAGATTTTTGGTTTTTTAGATGTTTTTGTTATTTTTAAGTGTTTTTGACTCGAGGGGAATAAATCCTATCATCATAAGGGGAGGACAGACTCCCGATATCCCGCAAAGGTTGGACAGCATCCTATGCTTTGCGGGGGAAAAGAACAGAAACACAGCTCTGCAAGGGTTGGACAGCATCCTATACCTTGCAAGAGCGGATAGAAAAACACAAGATTTGATGAGAGGTTGGATAAAATCCTAACCCCTATGATGATAGGACTGACTCCTGAAAGAAAAAAAAAGACTCTCTAGCTAAGGACAGATTCCTAGGCTAAGGACTGACTCTGAAAATAGGATTCTAAGAAGGAGGTGCTAATGAGACAAAGCCTGTCTCCTAAAAGAAAAAGAGATAAAGAAGGGTGCTAGTGAGACTATCAAGCTAAGATAAAACTCACAAGTAATAAGGGAAGACCTTGTGCATATTTAGCAAAGGTAAAACATCCAGCCGGGCCGGACAGCTACCTAGCCCTAGGGTGCAACAAATGTGCAACCCAATACCCATAAGGGTAAGGGGTATGATGCCAAGCCGAGTAGTATGTTCTCCCGAAACCAAATGATGCACAAAGATGAGGATGCTAATAGAATGAGACTGGGCAAGTCTCTTAGACATATAGGTAGGATAGAGGAAAAAAATGCGAACAAGGAAAAAGAGACCTTGTGCCTATTTGGTTTAGGTAAAACACCCAGCCGGGCCGGACAGCTACCTAGCCCTAGGGTGCAACAAATGTGCAACCCAATACCCATAAGGTAAGGGGTATGATGCCAAGCCGAGCAAGGTGTTCTCCCAAAACCAAACAACGCACAAAAAGGAGGGTTTAAGACCTATGAGACTAGAGGTAGTCTTCTAGAGGTTAACTCAGGTTGATTCATTAATGAGACAATGCCTGTCTCCAAAGATTTGGATCTAAAAGACTAGGCAAGTCTTTTGAGAAAATAGAATGCTATTTGGACTGTGCAAGTCCCCCTAGAGATGGGCTTGGGCTAGCGCCTTCATCGCCCTACAAGAAAAGGGGATTCTAATATCTAAAGAAAATTAACAGCAATCTATAAGACTGTGTTAGTCTATCAAAGAGAGAAGAAAAAGCTGCCAGATAATTGCAAATTTCACTCTATTTTTATAAAAATAAATCAAGTGCTAAGCAAAGAAGAATTTTCAATAAGAAAATAATACACAATCTAAAGCAATCATAAAATGATAAACATCATTAATTAGTCCAGACCAGCCGCTGGATAGCCTAATAAAGTAAAATAAAACAATATCAAACACTTCTAAACCAACCACAAACCCCAATACGGGGACTCCAATGAAATCAGATGATGCCAAAGTAATCATCTGATATCATATACACATGATAATATTTCCACATCCCGCCTTGAAATCAGACAGTACTCATGTCGATAATATCGAATAGAGTAGTCATCTGATCTCCTTCTTCCCATTTAAACAATTTATTTAAATAAAAAGAAATGAGTATAATAAGCTTTAAGATAATCTCACCTGAACACCTGAACAATCCATTTATTACAGTCTTCGAACCCTAACTCAAAGCTTAGTATGAAAGAGAAGTATTATATATGATCAAAAAATTATATAGGACTAAACTATATATTTGAACAATAACTGACATAAAAATTGAACCATATACAAAACACACACATACTTATTCATATGCATAGAGTATCATGAGCTAGATTCGAATGAATTTGACCTTTCAGCTAGACTCATGAAATTATTTTTGAAAGATGCTACCAAAACAACTTGAATTAGTGAAGTTAAGCTACAAAATAATAGGGAAGTATTCTCTTATAATTCATTCACTATTAAAATTCAAACATGCTGGTACTGAAATGGTAGCAAGAAGATAAATTGGGACCATACAAGCTTCAAAATTAGATAAGGCAAACAAGGAACATGCTGGGATTGAATTGTGCTAAACAGGGAATATAACCGTGGCTGAATTTAAACTCCCAATCACATGTCTGAGTCCCCAAAGAAATTAGCTTACAATGGGATAGAAGGCAAACAAAGCACAGGGCTATTTTCTACAAACCATATGAATGAGATGAAGAAACTAAAAGATAAGAAATCAAAGCTGCCAGACAACTTGCGTCTGACCATACAAAATCAAGGGAATAATATTGTCTTTGATAAATTTGAGAACATCTGTACACAAAGCTATATTTATTAATCAAAGACAAAAGGAATTTTCGAACAGTTGATTCTTCACATTCATTTAACTATCAAGACCACTAGAACATACACAGATGCTTAGCAAATACAAAAGAACAGAGACCCTATTCACAACAGGTTAAGCCATTGAAAGTCTTAACAATTGCATCCAAGCCCATAGAGAAAAAACCTTAGAGTATAGAGGCTTACAATAACAATAACAATACAAAATATCTGAACCTGAGACTTTCAATCGATCTAACCTTTGAAGGAACTCTAATTATTCAAAATACACCCTAACCTAAAGTCTCATATAACATAGTATATGACTCTTACTGACATACACAAATATTAGCACAGGGAATCGATCATATCACAAACAGTTGAAAAAAGAAAAAATAAAAAAATTAATCAAAAGAGATAAAGACTACAAAAGTTATTCAAGCACATCCGTGTATAATCAAAGAAAGGCAAACAAAAGAATACATACAAAATACCTGAAATCTCTTAATTTCTTTGGATTCCTTTACTTCTTCGGCAGATTTTGCGGAAAATGAATTCACTTCTCCTTCTTCATCCTTTCCTTGCTTCTCCTTATGCTGAGATTTTTAAGCTCTGATTCAAGATTTGAAATTCAGCTAAAGGTTTAGCTTCGGAAGCTTGCCGGAATTTGGTCGGAGAAGATGATTGGATAAACAAAGTAGAAGCAGACAACAATAGCAAAGGGAAAACAAAACAGCAAACTAAATTTGACCGGCTGGAGCTTCGAATTCCGGCAATAATCGCCGGAGAAGAAGGTAAAAATGGTTAGGGTTTCAGAAAGAGGGATAACATGCTAGGTGAAGAAGAGAAAGAGGAAGCGGATAAGAGCATACTGCTACTGGCAAGAGATTTGTCTGATCTTAACCGGAATCTTGACCGGAGAACAAGATTTCGATCGGAAAATGAAAATACAAGGGTTTGTGAATCGCCCTTTCTCTCTCTCTCTCTCTCTCTCTCTCTCTCTCTCTCTCTTAGATCTCTCACAGATATCTCTCTTCTCACGAATTTCTGTTCTTTTTCTCACCTCTCTCCGATTTCCGGCAAGAGTTACCGGGGAAGACGATCGGATCTTGGATCGGCCGGAATTTATGCTCACCGGAGGAAGTGAATCAGCTGGAATCGGAAAAGAGAATTGGGGAAGATGATGCCGGAGATGAGGAATGCGTGTGGCTGGCTGAGGGAGAGGTGAAGACCGGAGATTTGCCGGAATCCGGCCGGAGTTACGATCGGTGAAGAAAGGGGATCGGTTGGGTTTTGCAAAATTTGGAAAATGAAAATCTCTCTCTCGGCTTTTCTCTCGCTCTTTCTCTCTCCAGCCAAAAAAATTTCTTTATAAAATGACAGAAAATGAGTATTTGTAGGAAAAAAAATGAAGTTGATATTAGCACCAAAATTGATGGGCGCACAAATGCGCGACTCCTCTGGGATAATGCACCCCCTATACTTGATATTGGCACTAACTCAACTTGTCTTTTTCGAATTTTCCTGCCGGATTTTTCTGAAATTTTTCCGAGACAATTCTGAGATCCTAAGGCTTCTAAAAATGTATTCATGGATATTTGGGGTCTTTGGATAACTTGAATTTTCCCTAAAATACACGGATTTTGGGGTAAAATGAAAAACCTAGTGGGTCACCCCCTCATTTACACTACACACACTATTTCGGTCCATTTACTAGGCAAACGAGCTCCGATCTCAATGAAATTTTGCAAGGGGTTAGAAGAGACCCTCATCCAGCCTAGGGTGAAGTTTGGGACCCTAATGCTGAGATTCGGATGGATTTGGATGGATTTGGATGGATTTGGCACGAGCCGGGAAAGTTTAGGGCTTAGTCAAAATGGGGTGTCTACAACGTCAGACTGACAATCCTCCCAAATCTCATTTTGTGTGTCAAACTCCCCTGTCTCCACACAAGAATCTATCATCAACCAGCTCATGTACACACATCAATTGATGTAGATTGCCACGTTTAGATCAAATTGTCATGCTAGTTCCCAAAGGTTAGCGGAAAACTCTGAAGATCTGATCTTCAAGACTTGGATCTCAATGCAAAGCTTTCAACAACAGTGATGAAGTTCGATCTACTCACTCTTCAGAAATGAGTTTTAGAATTCTGGTCAGGTTGAGGCTTCGCTATCACTATATTCTTTGTGAAATTAATGCTCGCGAATGTATACTGCTACTCAGATTGAGCTCTCAGATTGAAGATTCTTCTAACCAAGGACTTTTGATTCTTTGGGATTCAGTTGTGTTTCAGTGATGGAAGCTGCTAAGCAATCTCAGATTTGCAAGCTTCAGGTTGAAACAAACTCCTCCAATGATTGCTCCTTAGTAAACTCAATTTGGCCAGATCCTCTCACTTGTTGTTTGACAAAGCTCGCTGGATTGGAGTTCAGCGAGGTTTCCTTCACTCACTGAACTGGTTCGAGTTTGTTGTGAAGAGGAGAAGTAGATCCACAGAAGATATTAAGAAGTATCAAATTGGTAACTGAATACCTTCATCTCTGAGTTCTCCTGTTCTAGGAAACTCAGATCTAGCACTTGAACCCAAGTATTGGAGGGGAAAATACAAATCAGAGAGAAGGAGCAATAGGACCTAGTTGTAGAATTCTAGAGTGGAGAGCCGGAACTTGTAGATCCGGAATGCCTTTGTATTCAGGTGGACCGAAGCTCAGCTTCAGAAAATTATCGCCTCAAGCTAGGATACGACAAGCAGGTGGCAGCTCAAGCTCCACATAGTTGATTTTCATGATAACATAGCACGGTGTCTTTTCTCCTTCCAGCTCAAAATGGATCAAAGGTTCATCAATACCAATTCTCAAATACCTGTTTGGGTCGAACAACCAGAAAGCATAGAATTTTCTCAAAAACAGAGTGTCGGTGGTACTCTGTTTCTGTGTTCTTCTTGAATATAAGAAACAAAAGTTGAATCCTTTAAGATCAAGTGGATTTGTTGTTTTGTAGAGATGTAAGAAGATAATAAGTATAGGATCCACAATACTTGTTGTTAACAGTTGACACTCTGTATTCCATTAAGACGAATGATCAGTTTTCCCAAAGACGAATTATCTGCCATGAAGTAGTGTAAAAACACAGTGGTTTTATTGCCTCCTAGATGACTCCTTTCCCGATTTCAATTCTGTTCAAGGAAGGCTTTCGAAATTTCATGAAAAACGTGAATAGATTCATGCATTTTCTATTTTGATCTATTAGATCTTTATGAGGAAAGATCTCAGAGATGAAGTCCAGCAATGAAGGCAGAGAGGACCTGTAGACACCCCATTTTGACCGGGCCCTAAAGTCCCTAAGGTGGGGTCGAGATCCCTAAGTTGAATAATTTTCAGAGAAAGTGGGCCCAAAATGAGAGGGTAGCCTGAGTTTCCATCAGCTTGTGGCCCACATTCGTGGGTACAAATTTCCCGGGGGGTTGTTTATATTCCCAAGGTTATCCCCGCAAAATTTCGGGGCAATCGGGCGAGAAATGGAAAATAGGACAAGCGGAGTGTGTGCAATAATAAAAAAATAGAGGTGTTGGGGTGAATTGTCAAAGTATGGGTGTGCGGATATCATCCCCTTTTATTATAAAAGGCCAAGAGAGTTTTATGGGATTTGTTAACTTGGGAAGGGCATTTTCGTAATCTCCACATTACTTTAGCCTTAAGCAACCCCTAAGGGCCCTTGGATCAAATAGAAGGCTAGGATTGTGCAAGGAAAATGGAATCTTCCCTTTGCTACAAAACCCAACTAATTAGGGTTTTTCAAAAAAAAAAAAGAAAAAAGACAAAAGATACAAAGAGAGAGAGAGAGAGGGAGAGAGAGGGAGTTTCCACCGGACTCCGGCCACCCAACCGGATTCCGGCCGCCACCTTTGCAGCCACCTCTCCAGGCCACCATCTCCCATCTCCGGCCAACCTCCCACACCTCCACCATCACCTCCACAGAACCAGCAAACCGGCCACCTCTCCACCACCTCTCCACCCTCAGCCTCCCCTCTAAACCCTTCTTAAAAAAAAAAAAAAAAAAAAGAAAAGGAAGAAGAAGATGGAACCCATTTTTATCTGCAAGACAGAGAGAAAGAGAGAGATTTGCAGAGAATAGGGAGGAAGCCACTATCTCCACCATTGTCATCTTCTCCGGCGGCCACTCCGGAGCTCCGACCTCCATCATCCCTCAAAACCACCATTTCCACTCCTCCTCCCGCCGGCACCACCACCACATCCCCAAACCCTCTTTCATCCCCACCTCCTCTGCCATCAAACCCTCTGTGGAAAAAACCCAAAAATCCATTTCAAAATCCGCACCACCACCTCTACAACCTCCGATCTACACCCCCATCAATCACCTTCCGATCATCCTCCCCTCCCTCTGCATTTCCGTCAACCCAACAACCCAAAACCCAACTCTCCATCTTCTCCGGCAAGTCCCCGGAATCCGACAATCCCCATTTCTGCAACATACCCACCATCCAGCTTCACCAAACCCTCTTCCCCATCCACCACCGTTCTCACCATCTTCGCCCATTTCCGCCACATCCACCTCTCAACCTCCACCGAAACTCCACCTAAACCCACTTCTTCTTCTCCGGTAAGTCCGCCGGATCTCCGGCCCATACCCGTATCCGCTCCACCATCGCCCCAATTAAATCCGGCCACACAGCCACCATCATCTTCCAAGCCACCCTCTCTGCCTCCGGATCCCTCCTCGCCGGTAAGCTTCTCCGACCGTCGGAATCCTACCCTACCTCGACCTTTATTTGGGCTGAGCCACCACCACCATCCGCCCCTCTCCCTCACCGAACTTTCATCTTCCCTGTCTCATTAAAACCCATTGCAGCCACTACCTGCACTTTCTAACCCATTTTTGTCTTCCAAACCCATTTCAAATCCTTATATATATATAAGAAAAAAAAAATCTCCAGCAAGCCCACGACCATTAAATCCGGTCATTCCCACCTCCTCAAGCTCCACCTCTAACACCACCCAAACACCATTTTCCCCATTTCCATTTCTTTAAAAGCCAAAAAAAGAAGAAGAAGGAGAGAGTAGAGATAGAGAGAATCAGAGAGAGGAGACCGAATCGGCTCAGCTTCTCCCGTTGATTTTGCTGGAATCCGATCCGTTCTCCGAGTACAACAGTGAAGGAGATCGAAGAAGAAAAAGGAGGGCTGGGGTTTGGCTTCATCTCAAATCTTTTACTCAAACCTTCATTCTAATCCTTTCACCTTCAAGGTATTTTTCCTCTTTACTTATCAATTCTCGATCTTCTTAATATCTGTGTTTGTAGTTTGGCTTTCAAAAAAAAAATCAATTCCACCACCTCTATGTCTAGGAGACTTGCCCAGTCTCGCTAGCACCATTCGTCTCCTCTTCTTCTAGGAGACTTTCTTTAGACTAGTCAGCACTCCCCTTTGTGGCTTATAGCTTAGGAGTCAGTCAAGTCCACCCATAGGTTAGGAGTCAGTCCCACCATCCTAGAGTTTAGGAGTCTGTCCATCGGCATAGGAGTCGGTCTTATCATCATAGGGGTTAGGATTCTGTCCGACCTCTCATCAAGTCATGTGTTTCTGTCCGACCTTCCGACTCTTGCAAGGCATAGGGTTCTGTCCAACCCTTGCAGAGTCGTGATTCTGTTCATTCCCCCGCAAAGCATAGGATGCTGTCCAACCTTTGCGGGATATCAGGAGTCTGTCCTCCCCTTGTGATGATAGGATTCTGTCCTCTTGCGTCGAAAAAATCAAAAACATCTGAAAAATCAAAAATCTCAAAAATCTCGAGTCATTAGGAGTGTAGTTAGGAAAATCTAGTCCGAACTACGGATGGCTTGATCCCTAGCTGAGGGGTACGTAGGCAGCTCAGGCGTGCTGCTGGCATCCTGAGTCCAGTCACCCTTTCTTTTTACACTATTTTCACCATCTTTTTACACCCTTTTTCATCACCCTTTCACCATTTTTTTTAAATCACCATTTTACAAGTATTTCTCATCTTTTCGTCCACCCAAGTTCAGTCAAACATTTTTAATAAATATTTTCAAACATTTCAAAACAAAAGCAAAAATGGGCAAGTATGGTGATTGCCCGGTCACTCGGAGCCCTCTTTTCATTCCATTTCCGGTTTTTACCTTGATTTTCGGTTTCCATCGGTTTTCTGATGTTTTATCGGGTTTTGGGACGGGCGATGACGTAGCGTGGCCCCTTTACAGGGATTGCCCTCGCTGAGCCCAACGATAGGTTATGACGATCGCGAGACTTGTCCGATCTTCAGCAGATTAGGATCGCTGGGCTTGATTCCTTTTGAATCGCCCTCTGAGCCTATCGTGTGTTCCATCTTCTTTCCCCTGGCATTTTGGTTCTCACGTGCCGTTGATTTTCCGATTTCTTTCTTTTCTTACACCTTTTGGCTTGCTGTGCGCTTATCTTAGATTTCTTATGCATTCTAGTTTGTTTGTTCTTCTAGCGTGCGATCGATTGCCATTTTCTTAGTCTTATCTCTTGCATAAGCTCGCATGCTAGTGTGTTTACCTTACTGCTTTGATTGCTTAGCTATAGCGTTTATCCATTCGTCTTAGTTTGATTATCTGTCTAAACTTAGATATTTGCTTTCCTTATCTCATTATATCTGTCATTATCTGTTTAGCTGTAGCTATGCATGCGATTGTTTATTGCTTTCTTAGATGTGATGAGTTAGGATTAGATGCGATGAGTTAGGATTTGGATGTTCACTTTCTTTGCCCATCCCCGGGTCATGCATGCTTAGATAGACGTTATCTCGGGGATGATGGTTCCCATTTCACATGATTTTTGCCCAAAACTCTTCAAAGTTAATAATAAATGGCATAAGAGACCAGGTGCTTGCACTTGGGCGAATTGGGGGCGCCTAACCCCTTCCCCATTCGTCATCAGGCACGGACCCTTTGTATCTCTGGTTATCTGTTGCGACAGAGCACAGCATGGGATCCAGGGCCCACTTCCTTGGATGGCGACTCTTTCTTTGTTTAAGGTGCGTCTCGAATCCGGGCTAGTCCCCGAATCGAGAGGTATCTCACTTCACATCGCCGCTCATGCTGTGAGGGGCACTCTTTCGAGAGTTCCTTGGCGGAGCTCTCCTTCACGTGGATGATCCGAGACTCGCGTGGGGGCACGTCCCCCCGCCTCTCTCGGATCGGGGTCCACAGGACCGAATGGATTGCACGTCCAGAACAAAGCGAAAAAGAACACTCAAGGATATGGAATCGAACAACGAGGCTCTCCTCCAATTGCTAAATCTCTAAAACTCCAAGTCTCATGAAAACAAAGAGAATTCCTCAAGTATCCTAATAAGTTGCAGTTCGTGTGACGGGGATGGTTTTCTTGGTATGATCCAAGGAAAAAAAACAATGGAGGCAGAGCAATGTGTGATGCTCTGTTCTTTTATTCTGTGAATAAATTCAATGGAAAACTGTAAAACTCTCAATGGAGGAAATATGAGCGACCAAAGAAGGACTTTGTCACTCCTTGATGTGCTTGTCATGAGGCTTTCCATTTGAGTTGCTTGTGGAGTAATCTCATATTGACTTGAACTTAATCCACAATACTAACAAGCGAATCATTAGATTATAAATTTCAATCAATTTGGGTTTGGGATCAATCAAAACAGGGGTGATCGTTGAACCACTGAGCTTACAAAATTTCCGCAAATTTGGTGGACTTTTCGACAATTTCTATGGAAATTTTGGTCGACATCTTTAAAATTTCGATGGGAATATTTAAAATCTGGGTGGAAATCTTGTAAATAAGCATGAAAATGAAATTTTGGAATTTCAATGAAACCGTGTAAAATAAATGACTCATTGTGAATTCTGTTTCGGTCTTGGCCGAATTCCGAAATTTCGGCTGAAATTTAAAACCATGCCACCAGTCTGATGTCTTGGAAAGCAGCCCTCACTTCCGCTTTGTTAGATTCCTTGATACCAAAAGGCCCAGGGAAGGCTCGCTTAGTATCACCAGTCTTGTCTCTAATAAGGCCTCCGATGCCGGTCAAACCTGGGTTGCCAAAGCTAGAACCATCGAAATTTAGCTTCAAACAACTGGGGTGTGAGTGACATTTTTAGCATTTTTCATAGAAGTGATATAGAAATTTGTGTTAGTATCTAAGTCAAATAAAAAATGTGGAAAATTGATCGTACCTCTTGCCATGATGATCATATTGACATTGCTTTATGATATGTGCTACTATTGAAAATGCTCATATCTTTGAGTATTGTTGATCACTGGAATGCTTTTGCAATATAGCCAAGTTATGATGCTCAGATCAATAGAATCTTTGGCCTTACCTTTGGTATATCAAAGAAAAATCATAATAAAATCCTGAGATCTAAATATCTCTTGCTCCCATCAATCAAAAACCCATATTAATAAAAGAGATTAGGGTTAACCCTCCTAGTGAAACACACCTTCCTTCTTAAACTTGAACTTCTAATAGATTTAATCTTTAATTTATCTAAAATCCATTTTAGCAAAAATCCTAAACATGGATTAATAAAAAATCTAAGTGGCAATGTCGGCTACCCTATTAGATCTCACGAGAGATTATTCCAGTATTCTCCCAGCGGTCCATATTGACACTGCTATGTTCTGGGTAAAAAAAGACCGGGCTTTGGACACTTTAAATTTCTGAAGTATGGGCATACATCGTTTCCTTTAACAAATAATCTCTTTAGTCTAGTCTTTCAGGGAAAATATACATTCATGTAAAGAGAACTAAATATATAGATCATGGCAGCAAATACCCAAATAATGAGCATTACATTCCATATATCACGGAAATAATGATTTCCTTTTATGAGTACTTAATGTGGTGCACTCTTTATGATAAGACTAACTAATATCCATTCCATTCCAACTTTATGTTGTGCTCGTGGTTAATCTTCCTTTGACTATATCCAAATGTATAAACTTTACCTATGATACGAATCATCAAATTTTGTTTCAACATTAAAGTTAAAAGTGTCTCGTAATCGCGATCAAACACTAAGGCCCTGTTTGTTTTAGATTTTGAGAAAGGATTGTGAGTTCAAAACTGATTACTGGACTAAAAATTAAATGTAATTTTGATTCCAATAATCAGTTTGGGACTCACAAACGATTCTTAAAATCCAAAACAAACAGGGCCTAAATGAACTAATCAATCCCATATGCTCTACTTGCCCCTTATGTGATATGTATGGAAGCCTTTCTTTGTCACTTGGTATGCGGCTATCATCACAATGTATATGTGCTTCACAGTAGGGGTGGACATGGTTCCGGTTTGAACCGAGGAACCGAACCGAACCAGCACATTTGGTTCTGTTCGGTTCGGTTCGGTTCCATTTCTATATGGTTCGGTTCCGGATCAGAAATCCGGGAACCGGTGCAAATTCGGTTCTGTTCTGGGTTTGGGATCCCGGAACCGAGAACCGAACCGAGAACCGAATTGGTTTAATGTGATTTTTGCTTTGGATATTAGGGACTGTTTGCTTTGAATATTAGGGCCTTATTATTTCCCAAATTTGTAGTTCGTGGCTTCATGCATTGCCAAAATTTGTGCATGATTATCCCACTTGTTTGTACTTCTTCATACTTCATATAAGTTTTGCATTGCCCAAATTTGCGCCTGTTACTGTTACTGTTAGTGCTTGTAATTCATTAATAAACAGGGCCATTGGTGAAGGTTGGGTAAACCCAGAACCAAACCGAACCGATTATATATGGTTCTGGTTCGGTTCGGTCCCACACATATGGTTCGGTTCTGGTTCCAATTTCAGGGAACCGATTATATACGGTTCGGTCCTGGGTTTAGCCCAAAACCGAACCAAACCGGACCATGTCCACCCCTACTTAATACCCAAATGATGATCCCTAACGTTCTCCCTAACAATATGATACTTTAAGTAATTATGCTTATTGTCGTTGTCACTCTTCTTTCTCCTTAGAGAAGAAACCTACTGTAGCATTATCCCAATAAATAACATATAGCCTAGAGATATGAGTGCACGACTCCAAGCCTTGTGATAAAATTCTGCAACCATAGTGCCTGTATCGCAGTCTTGTAGCATGGAACGAACTCTGCCTCAATACTAGAAGAAAAGATCTAACACTAATGCTTCATGTTTTGAATGAGATGAGATTTCCCTCCTTCCACATAAGTAGGAGGACATCCCTAAGGTAGACTTCATATAATCGAGGTATTGTATTTATAAGAGAAAATTAGCAGGTTAGCCTTTTGTGAATGATCCTTAAACAGAACATCGCTCAAACAAAACCTCAAATGAGTCTTACGATCAAGCCTAGCGTCAACATCATGTCATACATAGGGACAAGGGTGTGGAATCAAGATCATTGATCTGGTGAAACATGATGAGGAAAACCCATATGGTTCTAGTCCCGTACCTAATGGACATCCCATTCACCCAATTAATTGCTATAAATAATCAAAGGTTTAGCTTCTGATAGAGAAAACCTTAACGAAGCCTAATACTCAAGTGCTAGGATCATTCAATCAACGTTGGGCAAACAATAATGTGCCAGGTTTAAGTTCGCCAGTTAGTTAACAAAACAGATCACGTCCACAGGGCACAAGTGGAGGGCCCAGGATGTGAGCCCATGAAGTTATATGTCTTCAAGGATGCGAAGAATTGATAATGACTATTTATCTCGTAGACTATGAAAATATAATAAAACAAAGTTAACTTTTTCCTTCTTGCAATTGACTATTCGGTTTTAGCTAAAACAACATATTTTTGTTGTAAGGTGGGGTCCATTTTTTGGCTATCCATGTCATTCAACTCATGCTCATATGTTGGTAGATCAATGCTATTAAAAAGAATTTTATTGTTGGACAAATTATGCAAAAAAAGAAAAAGAAAAAAGGGAATATAAGGGGAAGAAACGGAAATTGGGTCCATTTTATGCAGGCATCATCGCAGGGAAGTTGGTGGTCATGAGAGTCACACCTTTGATTGATTTAATCAAAAGAAAACAGGGCCTAAGAATCACCGTTTTTTTCATTATTCCTTTGCATTGAAAGGAATTTGTTTTTTGGTAATAAATGAAATGTGCTCATACTTTTTTGTCATCATCATTTTCTTGTAGGTTTATGCAGCTTGAAGAGACTCAAGCAACTAAATCTCTGGGGAAACCAACTCGATGATCGAAGTCTTCCATCATGTCTAGGAAACCTTTCGTCCTTGGAAGATTTAGATTTATCAACTAATAATCTTAGAAACCCATTTGGCATCTCGACAGGTACGGAGTGGCAATAGTATTTTTCTCATCTGAAATGATGATGGTTGAAGTATTTTTTCTCTTCACTCTCACTTATCTCATAATTTCAATGATAAGATGATGCATATAATATGCTTTTGGTATAGGCCTCAGGGATCTTTAGTAGCTGTACCCTTTTTCAATTTTCGAAAGGCAACTGATCAAGGCACAAACTTGTTTTGACAATAGAGCAAATTAACTCATCTTGTCCACATGGATGGGGAGATCAGATAATGACTGTCGTTGGCGAAATTAACAAATAGGCTAGTATCATGTCTCATGGCGAAATTAACAAATAGGCTAGTATCATGTCCCATGGCGAAATTAACCAATAGAAGCTAAAGCTTTGATAGTTGTAGGCCTTTAATCTGACATATGTGATCTCTGATTGGACTATATGGGTTGCCTCATGATAGTCCATTAAATCAACGGTCTTAATTACACCCTTGACCATTAAATCATGATAGTCCATTAAATCAACCTTGTGGGCTACGCCATGAGGAACTACGCATATGGCCCTTTTGGATTGCAGGAATTTTCTTTAAAAGTTTGGAAAAGAAATTTTCTATAAAATTTCTTCCTTTTCCATTGACTGATTACAAAGTTTTATTTATTAGGACTTTCTTTTTATAATGGTACCCCTCTAAATAAACCGTAACCATATGATTCCCCTCTAAATTGTGAAATAAAAAAAAATCAAAGAAAATATTTTCTGCGAGAAATGTTTTTCTGCAATCCAAACAGGGCTGAAACAAATCTCATATGTTTTTCTGCAATCCAAACAGGGCTTAAGCAAATCTCATAGGATGAATACTAGGCCAAGATCAGATACATTGCACATAGGCACAAGGGTGTGCGTAACAAAGGCCCTTGATATGGCAAACTATCATGAGGCAACGCATATGGCCCTAGCACTACACCCAAATGCCATCCCATCAGTAAGGGCCCATTTGGATACCCAGAAGATTTTGATTTGGATTTCTCACATTTGCAGCCCTTTTTGTGTTGTGATTTGGATCCGGATCAAATCCTTGGATTTCCAAATCAGCTACTGACAGTGAAAAAAATCAGATTTCCAAATATGCTGTGGTAATAAGTAATTGGAAATCCACAAATCTGTCTCCCTCAACATGAGCTGCCGGATCTATTCATTTTGTATTCAAAACTCAAATCCAAATCCAAATACACAATATCAACTATCCAAACGGGCCCTAAGATTATTTGTTGAATACAATATGAAAGCTTTAGCGGCTTTTGGTGTGAGACCTACTAAATCAAGGCTTAGGATCATCTGATCAAGATTGGGAAAATGATAAAGAGCCACTTTTGTGGCTGTCTTCTAAATCAAAAAATAATTATGACGGTAACATTACCCACATGACAAAGCACGATAACCTCCCGACATATTTTTGTTATGTTAGTCTACCTACTACACACGTCTTTCTAGGACTTAGAAGTTGTCTTTTTGACCTTTTTTTTTTTTTTTGTTGAAAATTCATTACAAGCAGGCACAAAAAGATCTGCCACTAATGCTTCATGTTTTCTATGAGATGAGATATCCCACCTTCCACATAAGTAGGACATACCCTAAAGTAGACTTCATATACTCGAGGTACTGTATTTATAAGAGAAAATTAACAGGTTAGCCTTTTGAGACTGGTCCTTAAACAGTACATCACTCAAACAAAACCTCAAATGAGTCTTACGATCAAGCCTAGGGTCAACAATCATGTCATACATAGGGACAGGGGTGTGAAACATGATGAGGAAAACTCATATGGTTCTAGTTCCGTACGTAATGGACATCCCATTCACCCTATTAACTACTATAAATATCAAAGCTTTAGCTTCTGATAGAGAAATCCTTAATGAAGCATAATGCTCCACAGGGCAAACAATAATGGGCCAGGTTTGTGTTCGTCAATTAGTTAACAAAACAGATCACATCCACAGGGCACAAGTGGCAGGCGCAGGAAGTGATATGCCTTCATGGATGCGAAGATTGGATAATGACTATTTATCATGTAGGCTATGAAAATATAATAATACAAAGTTAACTTTTTCTTTTTCGGAAACCTTAAAAACGAGGGTTATGAGTCACACCTTTGATTGATCTAATCCGTCTATTTCGTCAGCATTGCTTTAGTTCTCCAAAAACCCAAGTCTCACTCCAAACGGACACTCCTAACATCTCACAATGTGTCTATCCAAAAGAAAACAAGGCCTGAGAATCACTTTTTTAGCTTTTTTCTTTAAAGTAATATAGAAATCTGATTTTTTTCCTTTGCATTGAAAGGAATTTGTTTTTTGGTAATAAATTAAATGTGCTCATATGTTTTTGTCTTCATCATTTTCTTGTAGGTTTATGCAGCTTGAAGAGACTCAAGACTCTATCTCTCGGGGGAAACCAACTTGATGATCGAAGTCTTCCATCATGTCTAGGAAACCTTTCGTCCCTGGAAGATTTAGATTTATCATTTAATAATCTTAGAAACTCATCTGGCATCTCAACAGGTACGGAGTGGCAATAGTATTTTTCTCATCTGAAATGATGATGGTTGAAGTAGTTTTTCTCTTCACATTCACTTATCTCATAAGAGGATGTATCTAATACGCTTTTGGGGACCTTCAGCAGCTATACCCTTTTTCAATTTTCGAAAGGCAAACTGATCACGGCATATAATGACTGTCATAGGCCTATGAAAAATATAATAATAAAAAGTTAACCTGTTTTGTCTTTTTGGAGAAACCATAAAAACGAGGATTGATTGATCAGTAGGCTACTATCATGTCTCTTGGGGAAAGTAATAAATTTTCCTTCCTTCAATTTTTAAAATAACACAAATACACATTAGATTAATTGTCTATTCGGTTTTAGCAAAAACAACATATTTTTGTTGCAAGGTCGGGTCCATTGTTTGGTTATCCAAGCCATTCAACTCATGTCTTCAAGGATGCGAAGAATTGATATTGACTATTTATCTCGTAGACTATGAAAACAAGGCCGAAGAATCACTTTTTTAGCTTTTTTCTTATAAGTAATATAGAAATCTGATTTTTTTCCTTTGCATTGAAAGGAATTTGTTTTTTGGTAATAAATTAAATGTGCTCATATGTTTTTGTCTTCATCATTTTCTTGTAGGTTTATTTTTTTTGAAAAGGGCAACAGAATATATATATATATATATTCTTGTAGGATTAAAGAGACTCAAGACCCTAGAACTCAGTGATAACCAAGTTGATGATCGAAGTCTAGGAAACCTTTCGTCCCTGGAAGATTTAGATTTATCATAGGAAGCCCTAACCCAGGTTTTGCAAACAGACAAAAACTCCCACTTTGTCTAAAGAGGAGAACGAATTTGGTTAGGGTACTTTCGGGCTTTCGGTTAGTATAAGACTAGGCTCAACTTCTAATCCCATTAAAAAGGGCGGTGATAAATTCGCCCATTGGAGTCGGCATTCGCCCCCTTTATCACCTCTCTAATGCAAGCTAAAGCTTTTATGTGGCCCATTTCCTCGTCCCCAATAGAAGCTAAAGCTTTGATAGTTGTAGGCCTTAAATCTGACATATGTGATCTCTGCTTGGACTATATGGGTTGCCTCATGATAGTCCGTTAAATCAACGGTCTTAATTACACCCTTGACCATTAAATCATGATAGTCCATTAAATCAACCTTGTGGGCTACACCATGAGGAACTACGCATATGGCCCTTTTGGATTGCAGGAATTTTCTTAAAAAGTTTGGAAAAGAAATTTTTTATGAAATTTCTTCCTTTTCCATTGACTGATTACAAAGTTTTATTTATTAGGATTTTCTTTTTATAATGGTACCCCTCTAAATAAACCGTAACCATATGATTCCCCTCTAAATTGTGAAATAAAAAAAAATCAAAGAAAATATTTTCTGCGAGAAATGTTTTTCTGCAATCCAAACAGGGCTGAAACAAATCTCATATGTTTTTCTGCAATCCAAACAGGGCTTAAACAAATCTCATAGGATGAATACTAGGCCAAGATCAGATACATTGCACATATGCACAAGGGTGTGCGTAACCAAGGCCCTTGATATGGCAAACCATCATGAGGCAACGCATATGGCCCTAGCACCACACCCAACGGCCATCCCATCAGTAAGGGCCCATTTGGATACCCAGAAGATTTTGATTTGGATTTCTCACATTTGCAGCCCTTTTTGTGTTTTGATTTGGATCCGGATGAAATCCTTGGATTTCCAAATCAGCTACTGACAGTGAAAAAAATCAGATTTCCAAATATGCTGTGGTAATAAGTAATTGGAAATCCACAAATCTGTCTCCCTCAACATGAGCTGCCGGATCTATTCATTTTGTATTCAAAACTCAATTTCAAATCCAAATACACAATATCAACTATCCAAACGGGCCCTAAGATTATTTGTTGAATACAAATATGAAAGCTTTAGCGGCTTTTGATGTGAGACCTACTAAATCAAGGCTTAGGATCATCTGATCAAGATTGGGAAAATGATAAAGAGCCACTTTTGGGTCTAAAAAGTAGGAAAAATAATAATCTAAGGGTGATTTTTCTAGCAATTTTCATATAAGTAATATAAAACTTCGAGATTTTTCCCTTGCAGCGAGAGCAATTAATTGTTTAGTAATAAATGAAATGGGTTTTGGGTTTTTATGTCTCGATCCTTTTTCTTGTAGGTTTATGTTTCTTGAAGAGCCTCACGCAACTAGATCTCAGCTATAACAATCTTCACGATCAAAGTCTTCCATTATGTCTAGGCAACCTCACCTCCCTGGAATATCTGGATTTATCAGAGAATAATCTGACATTCACATCTGGCGCCATCTCAACAGGTACGGGGCAGTAGCATTTCCTCACCCAAAATGATGATGTGTGAAGTATATTTTGACAGGATTTTGTTATTTTTCTGACATAATACTACCCGCTTTATGAAAAGTAAACTATACATTTAATAAAGAAAATGGGAAACAATATTCCCACCCCCTCTTTTAAGATCTTGAGATCTCACAAGTCACGAGACAACCAATACAATGTCTGGGCCATATCTTATAGGTAAATCATCTCCACATGTTTAGAGGACTAATTATGTTATTACTTTGAGTGGTCATGGTTAGGGTCAAGCCTAGTGTCAACATTAAGTTCTACATATGGTCAGGGTGTAATCAAGACCGTTGATCAAGTGGACCATCATGAGGCAATCCATATTGTCCAAGTCTTATGCCTAACTGAGATCCCTTTCGTCAGATTAAGGACTACAAATATCAAAGGTTTAGCTTCTTTTAATAGAATCCTTAAAACAAGGCTTGATTGGTTAGTATCACCCATATTTATTTAGCATCTTTCTTGTGAAAAAATAAAGCGAGCCCTATTTATAGTTCTCAACAATAAAGCGCGATTTTCTCCTAACAAGAGGGATATTTTTGTCTTAAAAAATAATTATGACTGTAACGTTACACACATGACAAAGCATGCTAAAAAATAATTTAGCATCTTTCTTGTTATGTTATTCTACGTACTACAAAGGCCTTTCTAGAAGTTGTTTTTTACCTTTTTTTTTTTGAACTACTGAAAATTTATTCCAAGCAGCCGCAAAAAACACAGAGAAAACACAACACAAGAAATCTTATGAAACTATGAGGGGAGAAAATAAAAAAACTCTAAAGTTGCATGATCTCCTTACAAGATGGAACGGGACATGGTGACCCTTCACGCGATCAAGTATCTCAAGTTCTCAACAATGAACTCTGAAATTCTCCATGGAGAGGGAGATCTCTCATCCAGCCCATCGAGCAACCTGATAACAATTAGGGAGTCAAAAGTTATCTTTTACCCTTTTTTGGCATGCTAATTGGATCCAAAATTTATAATTTTTTACAAAACCCGTCGTATCACATGTGCAACCTGAATAGGTTTAAAGGGAACACAGTAAAAGACAGTCTTACCGGATTGTGTCCATCTATCCCAACTAGTGCAAGAGTCCTTTTGTTCCCAACAGGCTAGCCTACATAGTTGTAAACAGTTTCTAAACAGCCACTAGTCACCGAGAGACTAACCCTTGCCTTCATCAATAGCAGTCATCGTAGGAAGATGGGCACCCACTGCACACATGGGATGATCGTCGGACCCCAACCTCTCCTTGTACTTTCTATTGATGCAAGAATCCAGACTCGAGACTAGGGTGTTACTTCGAAATGAACGAGGTTATGAACACCCTTTCTTGGCTCAAGTATTAATTTTCCTTCCATTAGTCAAATAACACACAATTTCACAGACGGAGGTCCGCAAACTCTGTAGCGGATGCTTTGGCAAAGACTGGGAACCGTAACGATACCATTATTTAATACCATCTTAAACGTGCTTAAAACATTTTCCACAGAAAATGGGGGTTTTTACTATAAAAGTTTTAAACAAAGTACTAACTCGATGCCAATAAAAAGAGACTTTTTTCAAAAAAAAAAAAAAAAGAAAAAGAAAAGAAAAACTCTCCTTAAACAGTGTTTCGTTCACTACGGTTAAAAGATACTATGTATATGTAATGTAACAACAACTAGGGGTGGACATGGTTCCGGTTCGAACCGAGGAACCGAACCGAACCGGCACATATGGTTCGGTTCGGTTCGGTTCCATAGTTATATGGTTCGGTTCCGGTTCTAAAAACCTGGAACCGATGGAAATTCGGTTCGGTTCTGGGTTTGGGATCCCGGAACCGAGAACCGAATTGAGAACCGACCCACCTTAAAACCCTTAGATTAATCAGCACTTCCCAAAAAATAAAGTGAATGGACTGATTCCACTCACTCGATTTTATAAAATGTTTGGCAAACAAGCCATAATATTTTAATGGCAGGAAAGAAGATGTGGGAAGGGAAAGTGACTGCATGCTTTTTTTTTTAATATTAACTTTGTATAACGCCCCCACAAAGTCATATTCATCATCTCATTAGAGACTTTTGTGCTCTGCTTTTCCCAACAATGATAGGCTGGAAACATAAAGTTATTCTATCTCAAGAAAAAAATAACCAAACATTCAAACAAAGGAGGAAACTGTTGTGAATAAATTCCGTTGATTTGGTGAATGTCGGGTAAACCCAGAACCGAACCGAACCGAACCGATTATATATGGTTCTGGTTCGGTTCGGTTCCAAACATATATGGTTCTGGTTCGGTTCCAATTTCAGGGAACCGATTATATATGGTTCGGTTCTGGGTATACCCCAAAACCGAACCGAACCGAACCATGTCCACCCCTAACAACAACCACCCGATAACAACAACTTTGAGATGATTTTTTAGCAATTTTTTAGCATTTTTAGTTTTATATTCCATTGAGAGCAATTTATTGTTTAGTAATAAATGAAATGGGTTTTGGGTGTTTATGTCTTGATCATTTTTCTTGTAGGTTTATGTGGCTTGAAGAGACTCACGGATCTATATCTCAGAGATAACAATCTTCACGATCAAAGTCTTCCATCATGTCTAGGCAACCTGTCCTCCCTGGAAAATCTGGATTTATCAGAGAATAATCTGACATTCACATCTGGCGCCATCTCAACAGGTACGGGGCAGTAGCATTTCCTCACCCAAAATATGATGTGTGAAGTATTTTTTGACAGGATTTTGTTATTTTTCTGACATAATACTACCCGCTTTATGAAAAGTAAACTATACATCTAATAAAGAAAATGGGAAATGATATTCCACCCCCTCTTTTAAGATCTTGAGATCTCACAAGTCATGAGACAACAAATACAATGTCTGGGCCATATCTTAAGGCGGGGTCCATTGTTTGGCTATCCAATCCATTCAACTAAATATATAAAAAATATTTTTTATGAAGATAAGCAAAAAAATAAAAAAGGGAAGAAATAGCGAATGGGACCCCACATTGGAGATTTGATGTATGAGGGCGTCATCCAGAGGAAGTTGGTGGTCTTGAGGGTCCCACCTTTGATTGATCTTATCCTTACATTTGATAGGCCTTACATTGAGTCAAGGTGTGAGAATATTATTTCCCAAAATATGACTATTTACATTTACACTAATAAATTGGAATTTTTTTTATTATTATTAGAAACTTGTTTTTTAGCGAAGAATTTTATCTTGCCTCATAATCATACAATGGGGCTTCCTCGTTATCATTTTGCAACATCAATCTAATTTTGTCACCATTTTCTCTGTCTTATTCTTACAGGGATTTGCAAACTAAGGAACTTAAGTTACTTGGATCTTTCGAACAATTCAATTGAGGGCATTCATCCATGTATGGAAGGCATGCATAACCTGCAAGAGCTTTATCTCTCCCACAATCGCTTTACAGGGAAGATTCCTTCATTCATTTTCAACAACCTAACGAAGATAGAGTCTATTGATCTTTCAATTAATCAGTTCATGGGTGTGTTCTCATTTTCAACAACCCTGACTTGATGATTCTTGATATGCGAAAAAATACCCTATCCGACACTATTCCTAGTTGGTTATTCTCCCTCTCAAAATTGGTATCAATTCTTTTAGGGAATAACTTATTTCGAGGAAACATTCCAATACAACTGTGTCAACTAAGTAACCTCTATACCTTGGATCTCTCCAACAATTCTTTTTCTGAAAATATACCTTCTTGTCTCAACAACATAAGTTCATGGAAGAAAACAGATCAAATTCAAATTCCTGTTGTTTTCTTTAGTCATACAAAATTTCGTCCTAAGCCTTCAACTTCTTTCACCACAAAGGGTATAACTTCCTTTTACGAGGGCCTTCCTTTTGGCTTGATGACTGGAATTGATTTGTCCATGAATCAATTGCAGGGTGATATTCCATTCCAAATAGGAGACTTGGAATCGCTTCACTCATTAAAATTTTCCATCAACCTGCTAACTGGCCATCTTCCACAATCCTTTCAAAACCTAAAAAGCTTGGAGAGTTTGGATCTTTCCCACAACAAGTTAGTTGGGAGAATCCCTTATGAATTATCTCAACTGGATTCACTTGGTGCTTTCTCTGCGCCTACAATAACCTATCAGGTAAGATCCCTTTTGATAAACACCTTACCACATTTGGTAAGGATAGCTATGAGGGAAATCCTAATTTTTGTGGACCACCACTAGAAAGAAATTGCTCCGTGGAAATCCCTTCACAACCTCCTAGAGATGAGGGAAAAAATTCTAGGGTTCTTGACAATCCTGTGATTTTCTACTCATTCGTGGCAATGTCATATGCTTTGGGATTTTGGGGATTCATCGGCTTTCTCATCCTCAACAAAAATGGGAGGCATAAATACTTCAGAGCTATGGATGCATATATTGACCGGTCGATTGAGAAGCTCTCAGAATTCTGCAGTTACTTGAAAACTTGTTGTTTCAAATAATGGTACAATTTTTCTTTAGCTGTAATGCAAAATGATTTTTGGAACTAATAATAAGCTTTATCTTGAGTTTTAAGTTAATAATTTGATATTTTTGCAATGAATGGCTTATGACCACAAAGATCAAACCGCCTACCCAAAACGATGGTGTTGATCACTCCATATCAACAATTATATGGTTGGGATGGCACAAAAAAAATAACTGCTTGAACTTTTAATAAATTATTGTTAGATAATCATCACCTGCATTGTGAGGATGTCCTAGATTGTGTTGATTGTTCCTAGCAATCTCTTTAGACTATAACATCCTCTTAGAGTGATAGCTGAGATATCTTCACTATATATATAGACATTTTACTAAGTAATTACTCAAAGTTTATGAATTTATGGATGAATGGTAGTTTAAAAACTATCGACCTAGGAGGCGTATCTCACGGTTCGAAAGACCATTTTGTCATCTTTTTCTCAGATCATATTTCCTATCTTTTCATCTCCTGCAATGTGTTTGTTGCACCAGCGACTACCAATGAAACCCGGAAGTGGAAGAAGAGGAGGAAATAGTAATATGTAGCCAATGGGTGCATATATCTAGTCCTAGACAATAAACAATTGACATTTAGTTCTTTTGTTTTAAAGTAGAAATTTTGAAAAAATAAAATTTGATATTTTCTTTCCATAGGGCTTTATAAACCTTATAAAAATTTATTTTGATAGAGCTCAATTTCCTCATATAAAAAGTTTCCAAGTACGAAAAAAAGATCACGTTGTAAAATAGGGCTTTATAAACCTTGTTCTCATCATGTTCCACAAATTGCCACATCCAATGAGATGTTATGTGTCAGATATATCGACTGATTATATATGGCACATCATACACACTAAAGAGAGATAATGAGATAATATAGGTGAAAACAAGGCCACATGTATGATCTATCATCACTCTCAAAAGTAGCTTCATATCACATAATACATATATATAACAAACAATATGGAATACCTTGCTCAAAACATTCTACTATATAGTTAATCCATATAACACAAACTCATCAAGATATATATCATTTACCTTAGTCATTGGAATATAGAAAAGGGAGATGATAAATTCGCACACCCTATAGGATGATTCGCACCCATTTAAGGTGAATTGACGTCAAAAAGTGTCAAAAAGCATAAACAAGCATCAGCCTTTAACATTTTTTTTACCTCAATTCACGTTAAAGGGTTTGAATTATCCTACAGGGGGTGCGAATTTATCATCACCCCATAGTAAATCCATAAAATATGCCAATATGGTTGAGGTCAAACTGTTAACTATCTACAGCCATCAGAATATAGTATATCCACAATATGGTTGAGGTCGGCAGTTCAATCCCAGCTTACCTAGTGAAAAAAGGAAAGTAATAAGCTTTGCTTGCTTGTGAAAACTTTCTAAAACTTTTCTAAAACTTACAGAAGACTTCAAGCTCTTGCTAGCAGACTTGGAATCCTTTAGGCCCTATTTAGATGGCAAGAATTTTGAGGAAAAGTTTGGAAAGGAAAAATATTTCAAAGATTTCGTACTTGTTTTACACATGAAAAAGCTAATTGGAACCATCACTATTCAAATTTTATTAAGAGTAACTTACAATTTATAATAATATCCTTCCAAATTAACCATAATCATATCATTTCCATCTAAATTGTGGAAAGATGAAAATTTTCCAAGAAAGTTTTTTCCATCTGAATTTTTTTTCTTGCAACTCGAACAAGGCTTAAGGTAGACCTGAAAAGGAATCTTAATGACTAGCTTAATACATTCCAAAGGAGGACTTCAAGGCACCTAAAAAATACAACACTGGCTTAAGACTAGCGTTAGTCTGCTAACTAATGCTGGTTGTTGAAGGGTCAGAAATGCTACACTCTCTAACACCAGACAGTATTACTGAAAGGATATTCCAAACCAAACCATATGAAACGAAGAATCATGATCATGGAGAGCTCAAGATTAATATCGAAGGAGCCAGAATTGGTGGAATTCTTCAACATGACGAAAGAATGATTCTTGGTTTACTCTCCATTGAAATCATGAAAGAAAAGTTTTTTGGACTAGAGCTCTCATCCATTTTCACAAAATAGTGCAAAAATGGGGAACCCCAAATCTATAGATTAGAGCCGATTAATTATTTGCAGTAGATGTAATTACGGGGAAAATTCAAGCCCCCATGGAAAATATCCCAATGATAACCCACATTAGAAAAATCCTCAACACTTTCAGAGCCTGGTGCATAACTCACATGCCTCGGCTGCAGACTTCCTCTCAAAGTGAGGTTGCCCATGCAAGGGAGAAGATATCCCTCTTCTCCTCATCCCTCCTTGATAACAAAAATCCATATGCAATGGCATGTAGGCCAACCCTAAAAGAGGGGCCACAAGTGAGGGGGTGTTAAAGTATGAAAGATTAAATAATGCCGTCTCCAGCCGCTTAAGCTTTTGAAGCAACTGGTTGTTTGACACGATCCCTCGAACTCCTCACCACCCGTGTTACAAAAGATGATAAAAGATGTAACAAAAAATAAATCAATAGAGTTTCTGGAGAAGAAAACAATCTTCACTATCATACATTTTTCTTGATAAAAGAAGAAATCAAAAATAATTTTTCTTGTAGGTTTATGTTTCTTGAAGAGGCTCACGCAACTAGATCTTGGCTATAACAATCTTCACGATCAAAGTCTTGCATCATGTCTTGGCAACCTCTCCTCCCTTCAAACCCTGGATTTATCAGGGAATAATCTGACATTCACATTTGGCGCCATCTCAACAGGTACGGGGCTATTAGCATTTCCTGTTTAAGAAAAGTAAACTATACATTTAATAAAGAAAATAGCATCTGATCAAGATTGGGAAAATGATAAAGAGCCCATTTTTGTGGCTGTCAGCTAAATCAACAGAATTGATCAACTTCCACATGGCACCAGTGGGCCCAGAAAGTGATCCATAGGAAAAAATTCTAAGGGTGATTTTTTTAGCATTTTTCATATAAGTAATACATCCAAAACATAGCTTATATAAGTTTGTAACATGCGGGCGGTGTTTTTGCTTCTTTAACCAAGTACAGTGACATGTGATATAGTATAACTATGGCAGACCGGCAGACCATATTTGGATAATGCCATTACTCACTTTGTTTTGCACCTTTTATGAGTGGATGTTTATACCATCTTGAATATTGTAGTGTCATTATCAAAATACGGTAGTGCAGATATCAGTCCCCCTAAAATAATCTTCTAACCTTGTGACAATAGAATTTGGCACTACTCTGTTTTCATAATTGCAGAATCTCAGCTTGTCTGTTCTTCCTTAATTGCTTTGAGTGCTTTTGGGGAACTATAATAACCTTTGACAGCTATTTAAATGATAAAAGACAAGATGAGTTAGTGCAATTATCAAAACATGGGAGTGTCAACATTAGTAGCCTAGAATATACACTAATACAATACCTAAGATGGAAGTTCAATTTTTGCACCTTTCAATTTTATTGAACAATATAAAGACAATTGCAAATTCATATTTCAAAATAAAAGATCTGTTTTTCTCAGAATAAAGTACACAAAACATAGATCAGAAAAGAATATATAACAATAATGCAGGGAAATAAACCACACTAAAAAGGGGAAAGAAGAAAAAAGAAAAAAAATGAAAGATTTTAGTTGGGCTTTTGCCGATGTATATTACACAAACACTACGCAAATCACGCACCGCTCTTACTCCAAGGCTTGATGACAACAACGACAATGATAACCACGATTATGAGAAGGAGTATAATAGCAAAGCACGTCAATTTCCGTTTGTTCCTTTGCAATTTCTTAGCCTTTTGGAGAGCAACCGTCCCAGATGAAACGTGATCCACCGCGCTCGAAACCTAAGTTAAAAGCGTACTTAGCAAAACGTGGTTCGGCACCACAAAAAGGACGAGGATGGGGAAAATTCGAGTTTAATACATTATTGGTTCAAAAAATATAGTAAAAAATGAAAACACAAAAAAATGCATTAAAAAATGTGTCATTTACAAAAATATAGTGGGGGTAATAAAGTTGGAAAGTTGGGCAAAAAATGTATTTAATACCATCTTAAACGTGCTTAAAACATTTTCCACAGAAAATGGGGGTTTTTACTATAAAAGTCTTAAACAAAGTACTAACTCCATACCAATAAAAAGAGATTTTTTTCAAAAAAAAAAACAAAAGAAAAAAAAAACTCTCCTTAAACAGTGTTTCGTTCACTACGGTTAAAAGATAATGTGTATATGTAATGTAACAACAACCACCCGATAACAACAACTTTGAGATGATTTTTTAGCATTTTTTTAGCATTTTTAGTTTTATATTCCATTGAGAGCAATTTATTGTTTAGTAATAAATGAAATGGGTTTTGGGTGTTTATGTCTTGATCATTTTTCTTGTAGGTTTATGTGGCTTGAAGAGACTCACGTATCTACGTCTCAGAGATAACAATCTTCACGATCAAAGTCTTCCATCATGTCTAGGCAACCTCTCCTCCCTTCAAACCCTGGATTTATCAGGGAATAATCTGACATTCACATTTGGCGCCATCTCAACAGGTATTTTTTGACAGGATTTTGTTATCTTTCTGGCATAGTACCCGCTTTAAGAAAATTAAACTATACATTTAATAAAGAAAATGGGAAATGATATTCCCACCCCCTCTTTTAAGATCTTTGGATCTCACAACCCAGAGACAACCAACACAATGACTGGGCCAAATCTTATAGTTATATCATCTCCACATGTTTACAGGACTAATTATGTTATTACTTTGAGTGGTCATGGTTAGGATGAAGCCTAGGGTCAAAATTAAGTTCCACATATGGGCAGGGGTGTAATCAAGACCGTTGATCAAGTTGACCATCATAAGTCAACCCATACTATCCCTTCCATTGAGAGCAATTTATTGTTTAGTAATAAATGATATGTGTTTTGGGTGTTTATGTCTTGATCATTTTTCTTGTAGGTTTATGTGGCTTGAAGAGACTCACGAATCTATATCTCAGCAATAACAATCTTTATGATCAAAGTCTTGCATCATGTCTAGGCAACCTTTCCTCCCTTCAAACCCTGGATTTATCATGGAATAATCTGACATCTACATTTGTCATCTCAACAGGTACGGGGCAGTAGGATTTCCTCACCCACAATGATGATGTGTGGAGTATTTTTTGACAGGATTTTGTTATTTTTCTGTCATAATAACCTTAAAGAAAAGTAAACTATGAATTTTATAAAGAAAATGGGAAATGATATTCCCACCCTCTCTTTTAAGATCTTTGGATCTCACAGGTCACAACCTAGAGACAACCGATAACTGGGTCTTAAACAGTACATCACTCAAACAAAACCTCAAATGAGTCTTACGATCAAGCCTAGGGTCAACATCATGTCATACATAGGGACAGGGGTGTGAAACATGATGAGGAAAACCCATATGGTTCTAGTCCCGTACGTAATGGACATCCCATTCACCCTATTAACTACTATAAATATCAATGCTTTAGCTTCTGATAGGGAAATCCTTAATGAAGCATAATGCTCCACAGGGCAAACAATAATGGGCCAGGTTTGTATTCGTCAGTTAGTTATCAAAACAGATCACATCCACAGGGCACAAGTGGCGGGCACAGGAAGTGATATGCCTTCATGGATGCGAAGATTGGATAATGACTATTTATCATGTAGGCTATGAAAATATAATAATACAAACTTTTTCTTTTTCGGAAACCTTAAAAACGAGGGTTATGAGTCACACCTTTGATTGATCTAATCCGTTTATTTCATTAGCATTGCTTTAGTTCTCCAAAGAAATCTTATGAAACTATGAGGGGATAAAATAAAAATACTCTAAAGTTGCATGATCTCCTTACAAGATGGAACGGGACATGGTGTCCCTTCACGCGATCAAGTATCTCAATTTCTCAACAATGAACTCTGAAATTCTCCATGGAGAGGGAGATCTCCCATCCAGCTCATCGAGCCACCTGATAACAATTAGGGAATCAAGTTTACCCTTTTTTGGCATGCTAATTGGATAAAAAATTTATCATTTTTTACAAAACCCATCGTATCACATGTGCAACCTGAATAGGTTTAAAGGGAACACAGTAAAAGACGGTCTTACCGGATTGTGTCCATCTATCCCAACTAGTGCAAGAGTCCTTTTGTTCCCAACAGGCTAGCCTACATAGTTATAAACAGTTTCTAAACAGTCACTAGTCACCGAGAAACCAACCCTTGCCTTCATCAATAGCAGTCATCGTAGGAAGATTGGCACCCTCTGCCCACCTGGGATGATCGTCCAACCCCAACGTCTCCTTGTACTTTCTATTGATTCCAGAATCCAGACTCGAGACTAGGGTGTTACCAAAATGAACGAGTACGAACACCCTTTCTTGGCTCAAGTATCAATTTTCGTTCCATTAGTCGAATAACACACAATTTCACAGAGGGAGGTCCGCAAACTCCAAAGCGGATGCTTTGGCAAAGACCGGAGTGAACCGTAACCGATACCATTATTGGGGACGTGGCTCTGGTGGGGGATCATACATTGTAAACATTCTCCTGAATATCGGGTAAATTTGTAATACTTAGGGGCCATTTGGATATACGGATTTTAGAATCCAGGTTTTAGTTTGAAAACCGTATGAAAGAGGGTCATGATCAAGCTGCTGGTATGCTATCCTGGCAGCGTTTCTTGGATTTTTAGTAAGAAAACCAGGTTTTAGAAATCTCTCCTGCATCCTCCGATTTCTAAAACTTGGAAACATGGGACGATCGCCAGCTCTCTTGCTGTTGGAAAGAAGGGCTAGAAATCATAAAACGACGGCTGCTCTATTTCTTTTCTTGTCTCCCAACTACAATTTTGAGGAAATCTAGGATTCTAAAATAAGTGTATCCAAACTGCCTCTTAGTGTTTTGGGGACGTCTCGTCCCCGGCACTTGTGTTTTGGGTATTAATAAAATTCATTACCTTTTCAAAAAAAAAAAAAATCAAATAAAAAAAATACACGGGCCACGTTTGGATACCTCATGTTTTTGTATTTGGATTTGGATTTGAGTTTTGGATACAAAATACATCAATCATCCTCATGCTCATGTTGTATGAATTCGATTGAGAGAGTTAGAGAGGGAGGGAGGGAGGGACGTATGGCTGCAGCTGCAGCAATGTCGAGGAGCAGCGAGGGTGAAGGTAGCTGCCACAAATATTGATTTCCAAATAAAGTCTTGCAGAATAGATTTGAAAATCGGATTTTTTTCATTGTTACAGCTGTTTTAGAAATCTAAGGATCTCATCCAGTTCCAAATCTCAACTGCAAATGTGAGAAATCCAAATCTAAATCTCATGGGTATCCAAACGTGGCCGTATGTCAATTGCCTTCTTTGTAAGGCGGGGTCCATTTTTTGGCTATCCAATCCATTCAACTAAATATATAAAAAATATTTTTTATGGAGAAGATAGGCAAAAAAAATAAAAAAGGGAAGAAATAGCGAAAGGGACCCGATGTTGGAGATTTGATGTATGAGGGCATCATCCAGAAGAAGTTAGTGGTCTTGAGGTCCCACCTTTGATTGATCTTATCCATACATTTGATAGGCCTTACTGAGTCAAGGTGTGGGAATATTATTTCCCAAAATTTGACTATTTACATTTACACTAATAAATTGGGAAAAAAAAAGAAATTTTTTTTTTATGAGAAACTTATTTTTCAATGAAGAATTTTATTTTGCCTCATAATCATACAATGGGGCTTCCTCGTTATCATTTTGCGACATCAATCTAATTTTGTCTCCATTTTCTCTGTCTTATTCTTACACGGATTTGCAAACTAAGGAACTTAAGTCACTTGTATCTCATGAGCAATTCAATTGAGGGTGGTCTTCATCCATGTATGGAAGGCATGCATAACCTGCAAGTGCTTTTTCTCTCCGACAATCGCTTTACAGGGAAGATTCCTTCATTCGTTTTCAAGAACCTAACGAAGATACAATTTATTGATCTTTCAAATAATCAGTTCATGGGTGTGTTCTCATTTTCTATTTTTGCCAACCTCTCGCAGCTTTCAAACAATGTCCAATTAGAGGTCGAAACCCAACACCCACATTGGGTTCCTACTTTTCAACTCTTGTCGTTGTCCGTAGAAAATTGCAACCTCAACCAACTGAGCACTCATACCATTCCTAGCTTCCTTTCAACTCAGATTTATTTGCACTATTTAAATTTGGGTCATAACTCTCTTAAAGGGATCATCCCATCTTGGCTATTGTACAATACATCAGGTGAGACCTTGTTGTTGAGCGGTAACTTGTTCGAAGGCTCAATTCCTCAGTCTACCCACAACACTACATCGTTCGTCAAATTTTTAGATATCTCTGAGAACAATCTGTTTGGGCCACTTCCTACAAACATCGGCACACTCTTCCCTCATTTGAATTACTTCAACCTATCCAAAAATATTTTGCAAGGTAGGATCCCGTCATCCATGGGTGAAATAAAAAGCTTAAAGGTATTGGATCTATCTTGCAACAACCTTTCAGGAGAAATGCCACATCAACTCACCAAAAAATGCGCTCAGCTGGTTTACGTAAACGTATCAAGTAATAGATTGCTTAGGAGACATTCTCCCAATTGATGCTAACTTGGCACGATTGCAATATTTACTTGTTAGCCACAATAATTTCACTGGAGTAATTCCCACTGGCCTGTTAAATAGCCTTGATTTGATGATTCTTGATATGCGAAAAAATACCCTATCTGATACTATTCCTAGTTGGTTATTCTCCCTCTCAAAATTGGTATCAATTCTTTTAGGGCATAATTTCTTTCGAGGACACATTCCAATACAACTGTGTCAACTAAGTAACCTCCATATATTAGATTTCTCCAACAATTCTTTTTCTGGAAATATACCTTGTCTCGATCGCATAATTTCATGGAAGAAAGTAGATCAAATCCAAATTTCCGATCTTTTTATAAATTATACACCCTTTCATCCTGGGCCAAACGGTGTAACTTACTCGTATACTACATCCTTTCTTCCTAGGCCTTCAACTTCTTTCACCACAAAGGGTGTAACTTACACTTACGAGGGTGTTCCTTTTACCTTGATGACTGGAATCGATTTGTTCATGAATCAGTTGGAGGGTGACATTCCATTCCAAGTAGGAGACTTGGGAGAGCTTCTCTCATTAATTTTTTCCAACAACCTGCTAACTGACCATCTTCCACGATCCTTTCAAAACCTAAAAAGCTTGGAGAGTTTAGATCTTTCTCAGAACAAGTTAGTTGGGAAAATCCCTTATGAATTATCTCAACTGGATTTTCTTGGCGTTTTCTCCGTCACCTACAACAACCTATCAGGTAAGATCCCTTATGAGAAACACTTTACCACATTTGGTAACCATAGCTACGAGGGAAATCCAGATCTTTGTGGACCACCACTAAAAAGAAATTGCTCCTTGGACATCCCTCCACAACCTCCTAGAGATGAGGGGGAAAATTCTAGGGTTCTTGATAATCCTGTGATTTTCTACTCATTTGTGGCAATGTCATATGCTTTGGGATTTTGGAGAGTCATCGGTTTTCTCATCCTCAACAAAAATTGGAGGCATAAATACTTCAGAGCTATGGATGCATATATTGACCGGTCGACCGAGAAGCTCGCAGAATTCCGTAGTTACTTGAAAAATTATTGTTTCCAATAATGGTACAATTTTCCTTTAGTTGTAATGCAAAATGATTGTTGGAACTAATCATAAGCTTTATTTTGAGTTTTAAGTTAATAATTTGTTATTTTTGCAATGAATGGCTTATGACCAGAAAGATCAAACCGCCTACCCAAAGCAATGGTGTTGATCACTCCATATAAACAACTATATGGTTGGGATGGCACAAAAAAGTAACTGCTTGAACTTTTAATAAATTATTGCTAGATAATCATCACATGCATTGTGAGGATCTCCCAGATTGTGTTGGATGTTCCTAGCAATCTCTTTAGACTAGAACATCCTCTCTAAAGTGATAGCTGAGATATCTTCTATAATATATAGTCATTTTACTACGTAATTACACAAAGTTTCTGAATTTCTGGATGAATGGTAGTTTAAAAACTATTGACCTAGGAGGCGTGTCTCACTGTTCAAAAGACCATTTTGTCCTCTTCTTCTCACATAATTCTATATCTATCTATCTATAATAAAGAGGAAAGGTCTTTTTACTGTTCATGCTAACGTGTCAGCCTCCCCTTTCGTCTTAGCATCTATTTTCTAGGTTTTTGCTTATTTTAAAAAAAAAAAGAAACTTTGTTTTTGCTTAATTAAAAAAGAGAAACTTTGCTTACGTGTCAGCCCAACTTTGCTTCATTTTTTCTTAATTAAAATTGCACGCGATTTTTTTGAGATTTTCTCTCTATATTTGCTTACGTCTCGCCCCGATATTTTTTATATTTTAAGCTAGGGTGGGGGTGTCTTCGTTTTTGCTTAATTGAAATTGCACGTGATGTTTTCGAGATTTTCTGTCGATATTTGCTTACGTCTCGCCCCGATATTTGCCTAATTAAAAGGGCTGTTTATAGTTCACGCCCACGTGACAGCCCCTCCTTCTCTCTTGAATCTACGTGGCATCAATTTTTCCAACGTGGCATTTTTTCCATTGCAAATTTCAGGGTAATTAATTCCATTTAACGTAATGAATTCCGTCGGTTTAGCATTTCTCTACAAATCGTTTCTATCATGAATGCGTGTCTACCTATCGAGAATACTTGTCTAAAGAAGCCATCTGGAAACCCTTCTTTATCTAAGAGGAATTCCAAAAGTTGAGAAAATGGCAACCCTTCTTTATCTAAGAGGAATTCCAAAAGTTGAGAAAATGGCAACCCTTCTTTATCTAAAAGGAATTCCAAAAGTTGAAAATACCAAAAGTCTGTTCTATTCCATCTCTTCGTTCTTTGGGAAACGTTTAGTCTTCTACCTTTAAAAAAACCTCTCTCTCTCAAATTGAATCAAATAAAATAGGTGGTTGCAGAAGCTCTACTTCTCTATCCATAAGGACTGCATATATAAGAGACGAAGAATACGAAGGCTCCAATCTCTATATTAACTATAAGATCATTGAAAATTTTATTGTTTTATTGGTTCTAAACCCTGTTTGGCTTATTTTCGTTCTTCAAGGTATTTTTCTGAATTGGGTTTACTTTTTATTCATACAAGTTGTTCTTTTTTTGTTCTCTATATGTATAGTAAAGTAATAAAGTATAGACCTAAGTAATTGAGGATAGTTTTTTTTTCCATCACAATGGGGTCGGTGGAGGAGGCTCTTTCAGCTCTACGTGATCTCGATTCATATTTTTCATTCATTTTCAATTATTTTTCCCTCTCGATTGAGTTTTTTTTCCTATGGTTTTCGTTGGTATTCAATTTAGGTATGATTTTTCTTTATTTTGATTAGAATAATATATTTGAAAAACTAGGTTCCCATCACCTACGCATTGTGTTGCAAGTTTCATTCCTACCTGTTTTTCCCACTTTCTTAGCAGTCTTTCAATCAGGATTGTTTTGTTTTTGTATGGTTTCTAGGGAAACATTGCGACATTGCGTTATTTCAAAAAAAGGATGTATTACGCAGATGGTTGAAGGAACAATGTACTTTCCTACGTATCCGTGAAGAAGTAGAGGTTCTAATTTAAAGTTATGCTATCTTTTGCTCAAATTTACCTTTGCCAGAGTGCTACAAGTCCATCCCCTTTCTTTTTCCATAGAAGTTTTTTAATCTAGGTTTGAAATGTGATGACTGATCTGCCTCACAATTTTTCATTTTCCAAGATCAATGTCAATTTCCCACCCAAGGCCTCCAAAGTAACCATCCCCTAAAGGTATAAAAATGCTTACCCCAGGATTCTAAGTTTTAATTTATAAGAAACATCAATCTTTTTTTTTTAAATATTTTAGGGCCTACCTGCATTTCCAATTTTCATTTTTTGTACTAATGTATATCCTTTTTTTTATAGTAATTGGACTCTTTTCATTCTAAAATATATGCTAAAATATCTCTCTTCTCTATCTGTAAACGGAATCCAACTTAAATTTACGTAATTTTGTGTTTATCTTTAATTTCGATTAAAATTCTTCTTTTTCTGAACAGTTTTGATGCATTCTTTAATTATTTTCTTTTTCTGAACTAGTTTTTCGTATATTTTCATCTCCTGCAATTGTGTTCGTTGCACTGCCGGCTAGCAATGAAACCTGGAAGTGGAAGAAGAGGAGGAAATAGTAATATGCAGCCAATGGGTGCATTTATCTAGTCCTAGACAATAAACAATTGACATTTAGTTTTTTTGTTTTAATGTAGAAATTTTGAAAAAATAAAATTTGATACTTTCTTTTGATAGTCTAAGGAAGAAAGATATTATTTTTCTCAAATATTTGAGAAAAGAGAGCTCAATTTCCTCATATAAAAATTTTCCGAGAATGAAGAAAAGATCAATGTGTAAAATACGGCTTTATAAACCTTGTTCTCGTCATGTTCCATAGATTGCCACATCCAATGTGGATGTTATGTGTCAGATATATCGACTGAATATATCTGGCAACATCATACACACTAAAGAGAGATAATATATGGTGAAAACAAGGCCCCATGTATGATCTATCATCACCCCCAAAAGTAGCAAAATATCACATAATACATATCTACTATTTGCATACTCGTGCGTTGCACGGGGCGACTAAAAATGAAAATGATTCATAAAAATTTGTAGGAACCATGTTGAAAAGTTATTTTATAAATCCTAATTTTTAATATTAAAATTTGAAAAGAAAAATAAACACTACAAAGACTTCCCCTTCATTTGCGATAGCCCTTTTTAGATTCTTCTACAGTTATTTTGCCATCACACACATTGAAGATTATTATCTCAGGGTAAAATTGATTCTAAAATTTTCTTCTTCTATTAATAAATTCTTTATAGTCGTATTTTTGAAGTCTTTGAGTGTTGATGGGGCTAGAAATTACACCTTCGCTGTTTTGATATGTACAACCCTTTCTCTTTATTTAAAACTTTTCTTCCCGAGCCCTAAAATTCTAAATTACTTCCAATAGTGAAAAGAGTTAAGAATAAAGAAGAGATATATGTTACCCACAAAATGGCGTAAAAATTATCAACGATTATTGAATCACAATATTGGGCGTAAGGTAAGAATATTGAATCACCATGGTAGAAATATGGTTAAGATTCGTGTTTCGCCCCTCCGCACAGAATATATATAACTATCTTGTACACAAATCTAATGGTAGAAATGACCTAAAGGGAAATGTTATTGTTATGGTTCATTTCAACGATTTAAGGGAATTGATTTAGGTCTTTTAGCAATTCCTCAATTGTATGTACTTTAAAAGTACCCATTAGGTTTGTATTTTAACCACAAACCATTCCTCTAAAATACAGGACAAATGAAGACATGTGCACAGATATGAGCAGCAACTACATACCATAGAGAGAACTAATGGTAACTCACTCAATGGTACAACAGGAGATGGTGCATTTTATACTGTTAGATTTTCTTTACAATCTTTTGAATGACAAAATCTCTTCTTTCTCCTTTTTTCCGAATGCTATCATAACAGTTCTAAGTGATGAATATTGCTCATGGTTAGATTTTTATGGTAAACCACAAATTTAATAAGTGTACTGCGGAGTTCTAAAAAAATGGTGGGAATAAAAACGAAAATAAGACTAAAGAAAACCAACCTTCTTGGTGAGAATTTTATCATGTACCTTTCTAAGAATAATTTCATGTGACATGTACTCTACTAATCTGCACATGGAGTTTGACCTTGCATCTCCTCAAATTGCTTTGCCAAGCCAAAGTCAGTCAGGATAGCCTAATCAGAACAAAAGCAAGTTATCAAAAAACTGCATGCATCTATGCTGGTGATCGGAAATGAGAAGCATAAACATAAAAATTCTATTTTTAACCTACTATTTTTATTGGCTCTGAAACTACTTCATGGAATACCTTTGGAAGCTCGTTCACTTAGAGAGAGAGAGAGAGAGGGGTGATAACGTCTCCTTCCAAAGCGTGTAGAGATAGAATAAATAGAAAGTCTTGTTTTTGGGTATTTATTAAGAGAAGACGTGAAGATTTTTTGAAATTGGCTTTTGAAATTCCGATTATAGGACTCTTTTCTATTTCCAACTTTTCTACTTCTGTTGTTGCAGTACCTATTTAGAATGGAAAATATGTGTCCCTATATTTTACTTGAGACAACCCCATTTAGTGTAAAAGAGTAGTCATAAATAAACTATAGGGGGGTGTCCTAATTAAAAATAGGCCCAAATATATACCTTCACATTAAAATACTGTGGAGAGGGAGAGATAGTGATTGAAAAAATCGGGTTATGGGTCTCTTTCCGTAGAAAATATGGTTTGCAAAGATTCGTAAAAAGCAACCAAGCTAGAGAGAAATTATAGGAGATTTATTGCCACATTAGAGAGAGAGAGAGAGAGAGAGAGAGAGAGAGAGAGAGAGATTAAAAAGGATAATTAACTGGGGCGTAATAAAAAATCATTCTATCATTGCTCATGGGATACGTTTATGGTTTTTAAGAGAGAATATATGGGATACGTTTACAAAGAAAATAGGTGTAGAGGAAATTATGGAGGACTAAATACCGAGGAAAAAACGTTTGGATTTCTAATCTATCTATATAAGTAAAATTGTGCTTGTGAATGGCCACATTGTATAATTGAGCACTAGAATGCACCAAACTGTAGCATGGCCCAGTGCAAAAGGCGAATATAAGTGCATGGCATCAACCAGAACTGAACTTACATGGATATGACATCTCCTACACGAACTGCATTGGAAGTTGCATATATAACCTCTTTTGTGCAACAATCAAAGTGCAATCAAGATGTCCCAAAACTTCATTCTCCGTGCTAGAACCAAATACATCAAGATTGACTATTACCTTGTTCAAAAGTAAGTTGGTAGCAGTGGAGTGCTTCCTTTAAATGTATCTAGTCAAGATCCACTTGGCGATGCATTCACAAAAGGGGGCAACTCAAAGTCGGCCTGTTTCAAAGTGAAAGAAAGAAGGAAAGCTTGTAAAAAGGAGGGATGAGGGAAGAGGATTGGCAATGCCCTAATTGTCGCTATCATAACTTTGGATGGCGATTTAGATGCAGAAGATGCTCACAGGCTAGATCGATTTCCTCCCTTTCTTCCCTTTGGGGTAAAGGAGTATCTCTAGGGAGACCCAAGAATGTCCAAGATAAAAGGCTTGGGGCATGGCTCTGTTCTCCTTGTCAATACCTAAACTATAAATGGCGGGTTGAATGTCGATGGTGTCATTCGACCAGGTCATCATTAAAATGGATTCCTCGACCTCCTAAGGTGTAATCTAAGAATGATGAAGATAGTATGTGGCCTGACTCGGGCAAAATCTACTGCAACAAAAATTCCGTGATTCCAACTTCATCTATTTCGAGGCAGGAATTAGATGTTCAATTAAACTCTCTTAGATCCTGTTTGATCGGGTAAAAGAAAAACCATAATGAGTCTTTACAGGAGTTGTGGAAGTGGGCACAAGTGTCTTGGGAACTCCCATCGTTGCAATGCCCTTCTTTTCTTGCAAAGGATGAAGTTATTTTTATCTTTGACTCGGAATTGCAGGCTTCACAGATTATTGCTAAGGGACCTGTGGCCTTGGGCAACCATCTGCTCTCCCTCTCACCATGGACAAAGGATTTTGTTCAAGGAGAGAAGGCGCTTTGGATTCATTTTTTTGGCATTCCTTTGCATGCCTGGGCTGTTTCTACGGTAGAGGCTTTAGGGGGCCTCTTTGGCAAGGTGGTCGAAACTAAGATGGAGGGCAACCATCAAAATTGTATGATTTTCGTATCAGCTAAGATTCTAGCCCCTCGATGGCTCTTCCCTAGTTCTGGTGTCAAACTCAAAATCTTTGACCAGGTTTACCCCATCGAGGTTAAGCTTTCAAAGGAAATTCCTGATTCTCCCGTCCAAGAATTTGGTTCCTCCCTAGCAATAGACCGATCTCCGGTGACCTCAAGGCCATTACCCGATGAACCGTTGGGCCCCATTGGGAATTCAAATTCAAATTCAAGTTCCAAATTTCTTGCTAGGAAACCTGAGATGGAGCCGTTAACCATTCCATCAAAAGGCATGATGGGACCTAAGCAGAGGCATGAAGACTTTTTGGGACCGTCAGCAAACCCCAAGAAACCTACCCCTCGCTTTAGACGGAAGTTTGCTCCACAAGTCAGGAAGAACCTCATCAATCGTGCCCCTGGCTGCTTTTCAACTTTGCCTGTCAGGAGCTTCAATTCCCAAGATCATTTAATTTTGACTAAGATCAGCTCTATCTTGAGTTCCAATCCGGGCGTTAAGAAAAGATTTAGCAGATTATTTAGACTCTTAAAGCTCTTTCCCAAGCCTCCTAGTTTTGGTCCTATTTATAAATAAATCTATAGTTGGGGTTCCCGGGGTTGGAAAAGCTATAATAATTAAAAGTAGCTGGATGTTTTGACTTCTGAAATCCAAGTAGTGACTTGGTTTGGCAACCTAGAGGGGGGGTGAATAGGATGTTTATAAAATCTTTACCTTTTAAAAACTTTTCCTAAGATTTCACCCAAGACTTATCCCTTGTTTAATTAAGTTTGAAATAGTTGAACTTAAACAATATTACAAATTAATATAAGTTCAAAAACCTTGTTGATTAGCAAACTTAATTAGGTAATTTTAATAGCCTAGATAGCAAGGTTAAGATATTTAGGTTGATTATCAATGCTAACTACTCACTCAATTCTAAGCACAAATAATCAAATAAGAGAGTGAGAGGGAGTGAGAGAAATACCAATCACACAAGTGACACAAAGATTTATAGTGGTTCGGCAAACGGCCTACTCCACTCTTCTCAAGGTCGCACTTGAGGATTTCTACTATTGAGACCTCCACGACGCCCGGCTCCGAGGCTTTTACACTCCAAGGGAATTAAATAAGGATGCCCTTCCACCTTTACAATGACTCTCCTTCTCCGCCGAGTTCTAAGCGGTTCACCCAAGGGAATTAAAAACAACGGATGCCCTTGCCACCGATCGAATAAAGAAGAAGATAAAAGCTTTGCCTCTATGTAGGCTACAATGCAAGTTGAAGCTCCAAGGATGCTCTCAAGAATAAACAAGTTTAAGGCTAAACCAATCTCAAAAGATTTTCTCAAATCAAGGCACAAAGAGTTTGGTTGGTGAGAGAATTTAACCCAAAAATAGTTCACAAGTGATTTTCTAGGGTTTGTAGAAGTTGGACAATGTTCATCTAGTGTTTTGGACCCTTGAATGGGTATATATAAAGTCCCAACTCCATGTGACCGTTTGAGGGGTAAAACAGTCAAAACTGGGTCAAAAAATCAACTAGCCGTTGCACCCCAACGGCTATATTTTTTTGAAGAAAAACATTTCTCGGAGTTCCGAGAAATTTCTCGGAGTTCCGAGTAGAATTCTCGGAGTTCCGAGAATTCAAACAGAGCTTTTAATTTTGGAACCTGGTGCATTTCTCGGAGCTCCGAGAATGTTCTCGGAGTTCCGAGCTCGGAGCTCCGAGAATAATTCTCGGAGTTCCGAGCTCGGAGCTCCGAGAATAATTCTCGGAGTTCCGAGACTGGTTTCCAGCAAACAGTGTCGAACTTGTAAAATTCATATCTCCCTCATTTCTCATCGGATTTTGACGTTTCTATACTGTACGGATATGAGAAAAATGAGAGCTATCTGTTAAAAATATTTTCAAAAATATTTGAAAATATTTTAAATAAGTTTTGATAGGATTTAGTTGCTGGTCCAGGTTGTTGCTTCGGAACTCTGTTTTGTTCATTCTTGTGTTGAATGCCATATGGGTCCCAACATGTTGGTACACCACCATGGTCATTCACTTATCCATTTAAGTCCTTAAAGGGTGTGTTAGTCTCATTGAAAAACATATTTTTAGGGGTTTAAACAATGTGCCTTGACAAGAGAATATGCAAGAGAGATAGGAATACATTCTACCCTTTCTATCACTCTCTTGAACTCTTCTTTTGAGCTGGGATCTTCTATGGTTGAGCTTCCATGCTTGACATCTTCAAGTTGTGGTACAAGCTCCTTGGTCCTTTGCATTAGGTTCTTGATCCTCCACCTTTGGCCTTCATGAACTTCCTTTGTTTGTTCAATGCTTTGAGATGGTTGATGATGAGCTTCTCCTTGGTACTTCCAAGGTGTGATTGGTCCAAGTATGTTCCAAGCTCATTTGCCATTGTGTTTGGTTCATCTTCAAGCATAGGCCAACAAGGTGCGTGCTAGTACGATTTGACTTGTGTAGGACCTGTCTAAAGCACAACACTCAAGGCAAATGATCAGTCCATTAACAACTAATCAATTTGCGTTTGTTAATCATCAAAACAAGATGATTGAATGTACCCATGGGGAACCCTTGGGCTTACAACTTCTGTATTTATGGGTGGCTAGGGAGGCGAACTGTCATACTTATATCTCTACCCCCTAGGAGCGGAAGTTTCAAGGCTCTCCTCTCGTTTGCTTTAAAAAAGGACCTCTCCATCTAGCTTTGATCACAGGATTCTTAACATAATAAGAATGGCTTTCCTTGAGGATCTAGGAAGACCAACATCCCTAAGTAGTCAGCTCTCCCTCTCTATTTTGTTTTGGGACACCGCCAGGACCTTGGGGATCGTTCTTTATAATGGAGTCGGTTTCGGATGGAGACAAAATCGCTTCCATATTGAGACGGTGGGTTGCCGCTTGGTGGAGGATGTTTTGACGATCCGCGACCCTTTGGTAGTCCTGATCCTGCATTCTGAGCTTGTATATCTGCTAGAGACCCAAATTCAACATAGCATGGCTGAGTCTCCTCCGGTTTTGATGGCTTGTATAGATCACCAAACTAAATGAATATCTAATTGGTGATGACAAGTCTGTTTTAAGGAAAGCATTGCATTAGAGGCCCCAAATATGGCACTAATTATTGGATTCGATCGGATGGAGGCCTTCAAGTAGTGCTTTGAAGGATTGGGGAGTGACGAAGGCTCTCTTGACCGTGGTTTTAGATAGTTGGGGAGGCAAATCAGATATTCGGAAGGAGGATAGTGCTTTGACGGGTGGTCCTTACTGGAGCAGATGTACTAGTAGATTTTCTCTTTGGTTTTAACTGGTCTAGGAGTATGCTCCTGATCATTCTTAATTAATTATATGTATTGCAAGCTGGGACCGCTGGTCCCCGTTGTAATTTCCATGGTATCAATAAAATTGTCAATTTAAAAAAAGGGGGGGGGGGTGTCAACTCAGACCGACATCATAACCTGATTAGCAAGCTGAGAATGTTCAAAGGAACATTTCAGCTTGAGGAATGTTAAAAAATACCACAAAGGAGTATTTTAGATATTTTAAAGAGTATTGTATATAAGTCATTGTATGTCTTATCTTCGAAATTAATGAGTCACTCTCCCCATGTGAGATGGTATCTCTCTTCTTTTCTCCTCCACAGTATCATTTTATCTAAATTTAGTATTTTACTAACCACGTGCTTTGGACTTATCACCATGTATCGCATTACCAGCTCAAGTTCTTGTACTTCTAGCAACCTTAAACAATCCAAGGGTAAAGAATACACCATCGACCACACCACTCTCAATCAACTTTCTAGGTTGTGTGTGAAATACAGAAAAATACAATGGGACCTGTGTGGCTGCCTACAAATACAAGAAAACAAGGTCATAGTCACCTATCAGCACAATTAGTTTTTTTAATATAGAAAGGTGAATGCTTTATTAAAAGAAGAAATGTGATACAGATCTGATAATCTGTATTGGCTAAACTGAAACTTGTATTCTGAATTTTCAGAGAAATAGGAAGTAGAAGACAGAGATAGAGAGGGAGAGAGAAAGAAAGATAGAGAAATAGAGATTAGAAGAAGGAATTTTCTTATTCGTTCCTTTCTCTGATAGTGCTCGCTCTTATATAGAAAGATGTCACTATCAGTTTGTTACATTTGTCAGAGTTCAGTACAACTAATTGGCATATTCCTCCCTTTTACAGCTAATGTAAACAAACTAGAATTTTAACAAGTAATTGCTAACTAATCCCTCTATTACTCCTTAAGTTTGATTACACATAATCCCTCATCCACGCTGGTTTACGTTTGGCTCTGTTTCTCTTATCAGGGACTTGATCATCATCCTTTCCGTTCATCCAATGCTCTGATTCTGAATCTTGTGTTCCCTGTTGCTCAAGATCGCTATCAAAATGTATAGCCCAACGACCGAGATTATTTAAAGGCACAATCCAATAATAAAGAGAACAGGAAAAGAAGGAAAGATGGAGGGTAGAAGTAACCAAAAACAAAGAAAACCCACAAGAGATTATTTGTCACCAAACTATACACTCTCAAGCTGGTAAGTTGTATGAAAATGGGGTCTCCTCTCAGCTAACTCCCTATCGCAATAGCGAATCAGCCATAGTATCTTAGTATCAAGTCCTTCCAAAGAATCCCTAATCTCCTCTATGGCATCCACGAAGCTCCATGGGTAGTTAATCTCGTCTCTCACCTATTTGACCACATTGAGGGAGTCTCCTTCAACGATCATATGTTGAATCTGCTCCTAAGAAGCGTATTGAATCCCAAATTACCTCTTTGTTTGCATTTCTCAACAGCTCCCCAATGCATGTTAGACCAACATTGCCAATACTCGAACCATCAAAAGTACAGTCTTAACCTCCCATGAGGTGGAGGGGTCCATTGGGCTTGGGGCGCTTCGAGTGAATGCTGCTTAGCCTAATCACCTCCCATGGCATATGCAAATATGTTATCAAACTCCACTGAACATAGAAAGGATTGATGCCCACAGAACAATTACCGAGAAAATTTGTCTGTGTAAACTCTGCATGCCTCTGAAAGTACCTTTAAAGAACTCTCACGTTTCTTTCCTTCCATACCAGCCAGAAAGTGGCAGCTAGGAATAGGATTTATAAAGTCCTACATCTGGAGGGTCAAGGGGCAAAACTCCATGACTCAATATGATATGGGAGAACCCAACAAACTCTAAAGAGAGACGGATAAATTACCACAACTCATGAGCAAATTGACAGTGAAGAAGAAGGTGGTCAACGGAGTCGACTGAACGACAAATGGCAGAATGGTTAACTATAATATTTTGTCTATTAAGAAGCTGATCCACAATGAGGATTTTATGGAAACAAGTGGACCAATAGAATACATTCATTCTCGAAGGGGTTCTAAATTCCCAAACTAGCTGCTCTAGTGATGAATTATGACTCAGGAACAAGTGTTTATAGAAAGATTTGAAGGTCAACATGCCCATCGAGGTCCATTGCCAAACTCTTTTGTTCTTCTCCCCGTGTTTTATTTAGATTGAGTTAATTCTTCATTGAAAGGATGTAACTTCTCTCATTTCTTGCTCAAAGATATTCCTTCTGAATCCGAAATTACAATCTACTATATCATTAACCCTGCACAAAGATTTAACCACCAAAATATCATTGCGAGATGTTGCCTTAAATAAAGTTGGAAAGTCCTCCATTAATGTTCCATCCCCACACAAGTTATCTAACCAAAATCTAATCATTTCCCCATCTCCTATCCTGAATCATAATCCTTTTTTAATGAAACTCGAGAATTTCATAATCTCCATATAGTGTAGTCCCGATAGATCTATACTCATCTAAGGGGCACTACTCTCTGGAGCCAGAACCATATTTTGCCTTAATAACCCTTCTCCATTGCATATCTCTGTCATTGCTTTCAGCCTTATAATACCAAGACTTCCCTATCTACAAGGTCTACACACCACATCCAAACTGACCAAATCATAGTTGCTACTTTCTTCCTTATTGATCTATAAAAAATTCCTTTGAAGTTGTTCAGTTCTATTATCGATGGAAGTCGGACAGAGGAGGTCAACATAAAATAGAGTGGAAGGCTAGCCAAGACTCCCCCCCCCCCCCCCCCACCCTAAAGACAACAATCCTTTTTTCCAAGAGGAGAGTCTCCTTTCCACGCGTTCGATCACTGTTCCCAAAGCCTTTTTGACAATCTTCATGTACATGGAGGAAGGCCTAAGTATGTATTAGGGATAGAACCCATCTTGCAACCCAATATTTTAGCCCAATACTCTAGCTATGAAATTTCCCAGCACAACTCCCATGACCACCGATTTGGCAAAGTTCACTCTTTGACCAGATATTATTTCGTAGCATCTGATCACTGCCATAAAGTTTTTAAAATTGAAGGGGTCTAGGCTGCTGAATAATAATGTACTCAGGGGCGATGCCACTTGAAAGGAAAGAGGGAAAATTGCCCCTCTTAATTTTTTGGAAAAAAAATATATCCCTTTATTTTTTAATATTTTTTTATACTTACCCCCTTTTTTAAAAAATATGCCCCCCTTTCCAATCATCCCTTAGATAGAAAATAAGTTTAAAAATTTAATTTTACCATTTTTATCTCCCTTCCTTGTGCAAAATTTACTATAATTTTTGCCCCCTTGTGCAAAATTTCAGATATAAATTTTTTCTATCTTAATTTTAAGATAGATAAAAAATTACTATAATTTTTGCCCCCCTTGTGCAAAATTTCTGGCATTGCCCCTGAATGTCATAACAGCATATCAGCAATCAGCACAAGCAGATGTAGCATAATTTTGCTTGGATATTAAGTTATTAATGTTAAATATTTTAGTAGATCAGATATACATATGTGATATAAACTTGTACACCTTAAAGACTACAAAAATCTCAACCTTCCCAAAGAACTAAGATGAACGTCTAATACAAAGAGAAAAATGCAACACTAGCAACATAAACTCAAAAAGCACGAAGAACTTCTAGTCCATTTAGAATCTTGAAAGCACCAAATTAGTGAAGGCTAAGTAGTAAGCATGGAATCAACCCACCTAAATATATTCCCAAAGCAGCTAATTTAACACTAGTTTCAAGAAGGAAACAATAATATAAATTGGTAAAGCCAAAGCAAAGAACTAGCCCACCAAATATTATAATCTTGAAGCAGCTAATTAAACAATAGTTTCTCGAAGAAAACAACAATCTAAAACAAAAGATCTTTCAAGGGAAAAATTAATTTTATACCCTCCATCAAGTAATTCACAACAAGGGCAAGTAATTCACAACAAAGGCCAAATGGGTATTCTTCAAATGAGGGTTTGAGAAATGAAAGAAAATCTGACCTGGGTCTGAAAATCTACAAGCTTAGCTTCTGTTTTATAAAGCTTATTAGCAGTCTCTTCAAATGAGGGTTTGAGAGGGAGAGATTTCTCAACCCAAACCCCATTAACGAAAGAGATACGGGGCCCACCACTCTGAGATGCGTCAGTGAAGATGAGAGCAAGGAGCTGAGAAGAGAAGGGTGTTGAGTTCTTCGTTGCTTTCTGATCTTAAAAATGAAAGGAACTGTTCTAGGGTTTTTCCCTTCGACCCTGCAGAGATCAAACTCAATACGATATGGATCGATGATGGAGAAAACACGAGATTGGTCCCTTCTTTCAGTAGGATGTGCTTTGTGATTCTCAGAGAAAAATCTGTTTGGTTGCCTATTGATTTTCTTAGATCCATTGAAGGAAATTTCCAGAGGGTTTAGAATCAAAGCAAAAAGGTATTGTATTTAGCTTTCTTCTTCTTTATGTTACTATGTTTTTTGAAAGGAAAATAATGGAGTGGCAAAGGAATTCCTCCTGAATCTGAAATTACAATCTACTATATCATTAACCCTGCACAAAGATTTAACCACCAAAATATCATTGCGAGATGCTGCCTTAAATAATGTTGAAAAGTCCTCCATTAATGTTCCATCCCCACACAAGTTATCTAACCAAAATCTAATCATTTCCCCATCTCCTATTCTGAATCACAATCCTTTTTGAATGAAACTCGAGAATTTCATAATCTCTCCATAGTGTAGTCCCGATAGATCTATACTCATCTAAAGGGGACTACTCTCTCGAGCCAGAACCATATTCTGCCTTAATAACCCTTCTCCATTGCATATGTCTATCATTGCCAAATTTTTAGAGCCATTTTCCCAATTAACGCCTTGTTCATTGCTTTCAGCCTTCTAATCCCAAGACTTACCTAGCTACAAGGCCTACACACCACATCCAAACTGACCAAATGATAGTTCCAACTTTCTTCCTTATTGATCTATAAAAAATTCCTTTGAAGTTGTTCAGTTATATTATCGATGGAAGTGGGACAGAGGAGGTCAACATAAAATAGAGTGGAAGGCTAGCCAAGACTGCCTTGAGTAAGGTGATTCTCCCCCCTAAAGGCAACAATCCTTTTTTTCCAAGAGGAGAGTCTCCTTTCCACGCGTTCAATTACTGTTCCCAAAGCCTTTTTGACAGTCTTCATGTACATGGAGGAAGGCCTAAGTATGTATTACCCATCTTGCAACCCAATATTTTAGCCCAATACTCTAGCTATGAAATTCAGCATCTCAGCACAATAAGCAATACTAAATTGTATATGTTCGAGAATCTAGTTCAAGCAGATGTGGCATAATTTTGCTTGGATATTAAATTATTAATGTTAAATATTTTAGTAGATCATATATACATATGTGATATAAACTTGTACACCTTAAAGACTACAAAAATCTCAACCTTCCAAAGAACTCAGATGAATATTTAATACAAAGGGGAAAATGCAACACTAGCAATATAAACTATAAAAGCAAAGACCTAAGCAGTAAGTATGGAATCAACCCACATAAATATAACCCCAAAGCAGCTAATTGAACACTAGTTTCAAGAAGGAAACAAACAGCAATATAAATTTGCAAAGCCAAAGCAAAGAACTAGCCCACCAAATATTATAATCTTGAAGCAGCTAATTAAACAATAGTTTCTCGAAGAAAACAACAATCTAAAACAAAAGATCTTTGAAGGGAAAAATTAATTTTATACCCTTCATCAAGTAATTCATAACAAAGGCAAGTAATTCACAACAAAGGCCAAATGGGTATTCTTCAAATGAGGGTTTGAGAAATGAAAGAAAATCTGACCTGGGTCTGAAAATCTACAAGCTTATTAGCAGTTTCTTCAAATGAGGGTTTGAGAGGGAAAGATTTCTCAACCCAAACCCCATTAACGAAAAAGATAAGGGTGTTGAGTTCTTGGTTGCTTTCTGATCTTAAAAAGGAAAGCAACTGTTCTAGGGTTTTTCCCTTCGGTCCCTTCTTTCATAGGGTTTAGAATCAAAGCAAAAAGGTATTGTATGTAGCTTTCTTCTCTATGTCACTCTAATTTTTTGAAAGTTAAATAAGTGAGTGAAAAAAGGAAGGCTAATGATATTGGCACTATCATGTTTTGATAATTATACGAACTCACATTGTCTTTTATAATTTAAGCAACTGTCAAATGTTACGACAGTTCCCAAAAGGCTCTCAATAGCCCATTTAAAAAAGACAAGCTGGGTTTGTGCAATTATTAAAATATGGTAGTGCCGTTGTCATTAGCCAAAAAGGAAAGAGGGTTTATCTGGAATATAACTTCGAAAGTGTCCCTTTACCAAGGAGGAAGAGCTCCTCGATTGTAGTTATCCACACTAGAACATATGATAGCCATCCTCACTAACTTAGCTTTTCTCAGTGAGCCTATCCATACTTTATAAAATACTCAGGTGTCCACACTACTGTAATTTTTCAGTGTGATTATCCATACTAATAACATTTTAAGTATAGCTATTCAGTATAGTACATATTATCAGTGTTAGGTCTAAAATTGGTAACAGGTTATGGTAGGGCCGGAAGGGCTGATCTGGCAAGCCACAGCTGAAGGGCTAATGGAGTCCTGCGCTGCACAAGCACAGACAAGGATACAAAGGGTCAGAAGACCAACCCGGAGTGGTGCTCCGGACGGGCGCTTCGACACTCAAGTCAGTATGAGCAGGAGTGCAGAGCAATGTCAGAGCAAAAAGCTTAGGGTTTTTTATCTCAGATCCCTCACCTTAGCACAAGTGAAGGCTATTTATAGTGATCCTGAGCCACCTACCAGGACAGGTGGTAGCCCCTGTGTGGACCAGGTGTCATCCCTAAGAGGGACAGGTGGAAGTCCCCGATTGGTCCAGGCGTCATACCTAGCAGGGACTGGTGTTGGCTTTGCAGTGGTCCCTGTGAGGGTCACGTGTCAACAGCCGATTGGTTGCAAATTTTGGACCCCATCAGTTGCCCCCTGGTTCTCCGAGCCATTTATGACGGCTTGGAGAAGCAAGAAAGCTTACTGCCATAAATCCAAGCCCTTTTGGGCGGCCTGGAAGGGCAGAAATTGCGCTGGAGGTCTGCCCGTCTAGGCTTTCTGGGCGGCTCGGATGGGCAGAATTTGCACTGGAGGTCTGTCCATCTAAGCCTTCTGGGCGGCTCGGCCGGGCAGAATTTGCACTGGAGGTCTGTCCGGCCGAGCCCTTCTGGGCGGCTCGGCCGAGCAGACTTTTGTCTTCTAGCGAACGCGTCATATCCTGTCCGGCTAAGCCTTCTAGGCGGCTCGGCCGGGCAGAATTTTGTCTTCTAGCGAACGCGTCATATCCTGTCCGGCTAAGCCTTCTGGGCGGCTCGGCCGGGCAGAATTTTGTCTTCTGGCGAACGCGTCATATCCTGTCCGGCTAAGCCTTCTGGGCGGCTCGGCCTGGCAGAATTTTGTCTTCTAGCGAACGCGTCATATCCTGTCCGGCTAAGCCTTCTGGGCGGCTCGGCCGGGCAGACTTTTGTCTTCTAGCGAACGCGTCATATCCTGTCCGGCTAAGCCTTCTGGGCAGCTCGGCCGGGCAGACTTTTGTCTTCTAGCAAACGAGTCATATCCTGTCCGGCTAAGCCTTCTGGGCGGCTCGGCCGGGCAGAATTTTGTCTTCTAGCGAACGCGTCATATCCTGTCCGGCTTAGGCTGTGGACGGCTCGGCCGGGCAGAATTTTCTCTTCTAGCGAACGCGTCATATCCTGTCCGGCTAAGCCTTCTGGGCAGCTCGGCCGGGCAGACTTTTGTCTTCTAGCGAACGCGTCATATCCTGTCCGGCTAAGCCTTCTGGGCGGCTCGGCCGGGCAGAATTTTGTCTTCTAGCGAACGCGTCATATCCTGTCCGGCTTAGGCTGTGGACGGCCAGGCCGGGCAGGTCTTTTGGCGTCTAGCGATTGCGCCATATCCTGTCCGGCTAAAGCGCTGGACGGCCAGGCCGAGCAGGTCTTTTGTCTTCTTCAGATGACCAGATTTTCTGGTCGGCCTGAGATGACCTTATTTTCTGGTCGGCCTGAGATGACCTCATTTTCTGGTCGGCCTGAGATGACCTCATTTTCTGGTCGGCCCGAGATGACCAGGAAAAATATCCTGTCCGGCCATAGTATTGTACCGGAGTGAACCAAGCGGCTCCTTAACCCCAGTTTAAGAACTTGGATTTCATTGTGGGTGGTTTTTGGCCCCCGTACTCTCCTGGCCGGGAGTTGGCTCACAGCCATTTAGAGGCGAACCGAGGTGAACCACCAATGCAAGATCCCATTTTTCTGAACTCGGATTTCAGGTGGTTTTCCACGGGTGGTCCCTGGCCGGAATTGGGTTCCAAGCCATTTCGGGACGGACCGGAGTGAACCACAGCTTGGATCCAAGTCTTCAGAACTTGGGCTTTATAAGGTGGTTTTTCACTGGGTGTCCTTGGCCGAAACTGGTCTCCAAGCCATTGCGGACGTGCCGGAGTGCACCACTGCCGCTCTCTAAGTCTGCAAACACTTAGGCTGAGAGCTAAGTCTGCAAACACTTAGAGTCTTTGAGGTGGTTTTCCACTAGGGCAGGTCCACGGTTGGAACTGATCTCCACACCAAATTGGACGCGCCGGAGTGCACCACTGCCGCTCTCTAAGTCTGCAAACACTTAGGCTGAGAGCTAAGTCTGCAAACACTTAGAATCTTCAAGGTGGGTTTCCACTGGGGCGGGTCCTTGGTTGGAACTGACCTCCAAGCCATTGCGGACCGGCCCGAGTGAACTTCTGCACCGCTGCTGAGTCTGCGCTGCAAACAGGTTCTAGACTCGGGGGGCCCTTGGCTGGAACTGACCTCCAAACCATTGTGGACCGGCCGGAGTGAACCTCTGCACCGCTGCTGAGTCTGCGCTGCAAACAGGTTCTACACTCGGGGGGCCCTTGGCTGGAACTGACCTCCAAGCCATTGCGGACCGGCCGGAGTGAACCTCTGCACCGCTGCTGAGGTCTAAGTTTGCAAGCACTGCAAACACTTAGACTCAGGACGCACATGCCTGTCCCGGAGGCTGTTGTCTCGTCTTGTGAAATGACGAGTCTGATTCCGGTCCGGGGGCGTGTGCTCTCTGCGCCAATCCGTCCTACCATTTTTGTCTGAGTGAGATTTCGAACAGCTTTTTGTTACGGGGTCCCACGGATGGCGCCAAATCTGTTAGGTCTAAAATTGGTAACAGGTTATGGTAGGGCCGGAAGGGCTGATATGGCAAGCCACAGCTGAAGGGCTAATGGAGTCCTGCGCTGCACAAGCACAGACAAGGATACAAAGGGTCAGAAGACCAACCCGGAGTGGTGCTCCGGACGGGCGCTTCGACACTCAAGTCAGTATGAGCAGGAGTGCAGAGCAATGTCAGAGCAAAAAGCTTAGGGTTTTTTATCTCAGATCCCTCACCTTAGCACAAGTGAAGGCTATTTATAGTGATCCTGAGCCACCTACCAGGACAGGTGGTAGCCCCTGTGTGGACCAGGTGTCATCCCTAAGAGGGACAGGTGGAAGTCCCCGATTGGTCCAGGCGTCATACCTAGCAGGGACTGGTGTTGGCTTTGCAGTGGTCCCTGTGAGGGCCACGTGTCAACAGCCAACTTTTGAAATTACAATTTGTAGTAATTAGAGTTTCTCATATGCAAAAGCCAGCCGCGAAATGGGTTTCTGCGAAATTGCCTAGCCAAAAATATACTTTTTTCAACTAAATATTGATCTTTGCTTCTTTTTCTTTTGTTAATCATCCATTTGTACGGTCTTAATTAGATGGTTAGGGTCATTGGCTCTATGTGCTTTTGGATGGTTCCAGGCCAAGGTGGGCCTATGACAATGTGACCGTCTAGATTGACCAAAGGTGAGTTTTAATGTTAGTCTCCTCATTTATAACACGTGTAATCTTCACAGTTTCTTTACATAATTATTTTGGGAAATGATATTATAACCCCCCTTTTCGTCCTTGGTCACACCCCTTCTAGTGTATTTAGCCATTTAGGACCAAGGTTTTAAATTTCGGTTTTGGGGTTAGTTTCGGTCCTCACCGAAACCAAAATTTCAGCTGAAATCCCAAAATTTCGGCCGAAATTCGATAAAGGAAATGAAATTTCATTTTTTTGGCTGAAATTTCGGCCAAAATTACCGAAATTTAAAACATTCTGCCAATTTCAGATTTCGGCCCTTTTGGTTTCGGTCTTCACTGCAGCCGAAATTTAAAACCTTGTTTACGACTACTCTTTTCTCACTAGAAGGGTGTGGCCTAAGGACGAAAAGGGGGTGAAAATATCACTTCCCTTAAAAAAAATATGGGATGCACCAAATGCTAGTTATTGGGACCATGGTTTAAAATTTCGACCGAAATTTCGGATACCGCTGAGACCAAAACCGAAAATTTTCGAAATTCTAATTTTCGCCCTTTACCAAATTTCAGACCGAAATTTCAGTTTAATGACATTTTTTTTTTTTTTTTAAAAGTGTTACAAAATTTCGGAATTTCAGTCCGAAATTTCGAAATTTGGAACCAAATTACCAAATTTCGGACCGAAATTTTGGTTTTTCGCGGGGTCCGAAACTGTTACCAAAACCGAAATTTTAAACCTTGATTGGGACTATCATCCGTGAGGGTAAGATGAAGGCAATATAAAAAGTGATGGGGGTTGCTAGCAAGACGGGATCCTGTGCTGAAAAAAGCACAAGATCCTCTATCGTTACACCTGCGCAAGAGACAAAAGGAGAAGCTTGCATCCCCACAAATCCAAAAAAGGGATAAAAATATCCAAATCCTTCGGTGATTCCCATCTCTTTATTTTTGGCACAGGATCCCGTTTTGAAGTGTTTTCCAAGAGTGATTGAGATTGTCACGTGAGTGTGTAGCACGCCATAGAGAATCTTGACTCTCTTGGTTTCTAGATCCCACACGGACAACTTTGAATTGCTAAGTAAAATACATTTCTAACATACATGCAAGTTTATCTAATTCTTTAGATAATTCAAAAATTCTAATTAGTGGAACTATTTTCTATGAGGGTTTGTTTGGTTGCATGGACTCATAGAGTAGTGGAATAGGTAGCCAACATGGAGGAGACAAGCATTGGGTTTGCCTAGAATTACCTTGGAGAATAGTCGTTAAAAGTTTTTGGTTACGCGGCATAGGCTCGGAGAGTAGGGGAGTAAGTAGACCTGGCAAAATGGGACCCGTACCCGCGGGTACACCAGGCCCGCAGGGGTACGGGTACCAATTTTATTACCCGCGAAAAAAAAATACCTGCACCCAACCCGTACCCCGTGACCCGCGGGTGGGTTTGGGTCGGGTGTTGGTGCCCGCGAGTGCCCGCTGGTTACCCGCCATTTGGTTTTCAACTTTTTATTCTTAAGGACTAAATACTAAACAAAAAATAGACTATGTGGGTAGGCCAACAAAACAAGTCAAAGCAATCAGACTATGTAACTGGTATCTTTGGTTATACCAAAACAAACATCTGTTAAAGTAAATGAAAAATTGTATGATGAATGGGCGTATAAACATGTACTCATCATCCCATCCTTGATATTTGATCCAACAACAACTGACTTGTTAAGAAGCTGTTGTTGGATTAAATATCAAGGCTTGTACATCCATCATACCACCTTTATGTGTTCATACACCCATTCATCATATAATTTCTTTTGGTAAATATATATATAATTTCTTCTTTAAATTTGCCGGGTCGCCCGGGTGGGTTCCGAGTTCATGAAAGGCTACGCGTACCCGCCGGTACCCGTACCCGCGCGGGTTACCCGTTTGCCAGGTCTAAAGAAAACCCCTATTCAAAAAAAAAAAAACCACTAGATGGAAATCAAAGATTAATCATACCCAAACAAAATAAAAAAAACTAGGAAAAAAAAAAAACTAACGTAATCTAGGAAAACAACATGAGAAACCCGAACTAAATCTAGGAAAGAACCTTAACGAAATAAGGGGGAGAAACTGAAAAATTGGTTGAAGCCAACACTAAATCTCAGGGAAAACTTGAAAAAAAATAACTTGAATAAAAAAGTAAAACCCAAAAAGGTTGGCATCATCTCAAACAAAATCAAGGAAATTAAAAAAAAAACTTACCTCTCTTTGGCTTCATCTTCCTCATTCATGCCATGAAAACTTGAGAATTCCTTTATGCAAAAGTCAGTAAATGAAAATATCTTTATTTTTTAGGAAAATTCTTTAAAGAAGGGGATTCTAGTACATGTGGGATACGAAATCTGAGTAAAACAATTTGGGTGCAGTTTTTTATTTAGATAGATATGAAAGTGAGTTTTAAAATTCCCACGTAGATAGTGACTTTGAAATTCGACGGGGTGACACATGGCAAACCTATCTGCGAAAATCAAGCTCCATCGACTAAAAACTTGCGTGTATTTCCCTTTGTCTTAAAAGGTGCTATACACAGAAGTTGTGTGTATACCCGGCTTACCACATCAGCTTTACAGCTGTTTTTAAATAAAGGCGCTATACGCAGAAGTTGCGTGTATACCCAGCTTACCACATTCAGCTTTATAGGCATTTTTAAATTTCGGGATGTAGTGGGGGTGCCACGTGGCGACACCCCAGCTTACCACATTCAGCTTTATAGATACGAGTAAGAAACCCGTGTGATGCACGGGGCGAGATGCACGGGGCGACAAAGAATACATATAGACCCAAAAAAACTGAAAAGAAAAGTTGGAAAAGAAAATAAGAGAAAAAGAATCATATACCTCATGTAAAAACTTGCAACAACCCTATCTTGCAAAGCTCAAGTACTAATGAAGAAAGCATATATGACGGGAGAGAGAGAGAGAGAGAGAGAGAGAGAGAGAGAGAGAGAGAGAGAGAGAGAGAGAGAGAGAGAGAGAGAGAGAGGGGCATATCATATTATTCACATATCCTCATTCATAATCAAAATATATATAATCCCATATTCAATTAAGCACTACGAATAGAAATTTCAATACAGCAGCCCTAAAATCAAAATATGAGTAATTAATTATTGATTCAATTATGCACTTTGAGCAAGAATTCGAATACATCAGTCTTAAAATCATATATAGTTTTCTGGAAATTGCAAATTTTAAGAACGATTCAGGTGTGATGTGAAATTACTTAGTATTGTTATTGCCAGTATGAAGCATTGTGCATCCTGCAAGTAGTGAAACGGTTTCCCTACAAAAATCGTAAGTCACATTCCCATAAACATTAGTATGCCAGAGCAAGGAAAATCCAGTTCTAGATACCAAAATAATGTACAAGCCAAATGTCTTGAATAGCATGGTACTTTTGTAAGACACTACGAAGACATGATATTAGAGAGAGGACAATAAATAATAAATTGTGCTACATTTGTAGGAAGGGATGAAAACCCAAGTGTGACTGGTGAGCAAGTAATATTTAAAAAAAAATAAAAATCCTGTGCCAGTCTCCCCTCAATCACCCCTCAATCAGTTACTCTAGGAAACCATATCTGCTCCCAATGGAGGTGAATTGCATTTAAAATTAATCAGTGATGGAGTCCAAAATCTGCAACCAATCGGCTGTTGACACGTGGCCCTCACAGGGACCACTGCAAAGCCAACACCTGTCCCTGCTAGGTATGACACCTGGACCAATCGGGGACTTCCACCTGCCCCTCCTAGGTATGAGATCTGGTCCATACAGGGGCTACCACCTGTCCTGGACAGGTGGCTCAGAACCACTATAAATAGCCTTCACTTGTGCTAAGGTGAGGGATCTGAAATCAAAATCCTAAATTTTTTGCTCTGACATTGCTCTGCACTCCTGCTCATACTGACTTGAGTGTCGAAGCGCCCGTCCGGAGCACCACTCCGGGTTGGTCTTCTGACCCTTTATATTCTTGTCTGTGCCCTTGTGCAGCGCAGGACTCCATTAGCCTTTCAGCTGCGGCTTGCCAGATCAGCCCTTCCGGCCCTACCATAACCTGTTACCAATTTTAGACCTAACAGATTTGGCGCCATCCGTGGGACCCCGGAACAAAAAGCTGTTCGGAACCTCACTCAAGTAATGGTAGGGAAAAACGGAAAGCATGTGCCAACCTCCTGGACGACCCGGGCTACAGCCCCCGCGAAGGAAGAAGCGAGCGACTGTCCTCGCAGATAGAGGCCGGGGCGGTCGGGGAGCAAAGTCCGACTCGCTCGGACCGCTCAGACCCTACCCCGACCCCAAGGGAGATGCGGGCCCTTTTCCAAGAAATGACAGCCGTGATTGTGCAGTTCAGGAATCCGGCCCCCGCACTCCAGCAGCACCCAGTCGAGGCTTCTCAGCCCACCCAGAGGAGGGGGAGCTCCCGCAGAGAGCACACGCCCCTGCCCCGGGAGCAGACTCGTCACTCCACAAGACGAGATCACCTCTCCCGGGACAAGCATGTGCGCCCCGAGCCTCGCCTACATCACCGGTCATGATCTCCCTCCGTACAAAGGCATGGCAGCAAGAGAGACGCCACGCACGGAGAAGGATCGCGGCACCGGCGAAGGAGTCCGGCCAGTCAGTCCGGCTCTGCTATGAGCCCGCCGGCAAGAAGAGAGAGGCCCGTCCATCGGGCAGAAAAGAGAGACGACCCGATGTTACTAAGGATCCAGTAGATGGACCACCGGATTGAAGAGCTCGCCAGAGAGCAGGGCCGGCCTGCCTCCCGGATCTTCACAAGCGCTCCCCCATTTTCGGACAGAGTGCTCAGCGCGGCAGCCCCCGCGGGCTGGAAGATGCCGCAGATTTCGCAGTATGACGGGACCACCGACCCCGTGGATCACTTGGAGACTTTCAGGACTACAATGCTCCTCCACGGGGCCTCGGATGGATTCCTTTGCCGGGCATTCCCCACCACATTGACTGGAGCAGCGAGGGACTGGTACTCGCGGCTCAAACCCAGGTCCGTGGATAATTTTGATGACTTTGGGGATGACCTGGCCCGTCACTTTATGAGCAGCAGAAGACCCAGGAAGACGACGGCTTCGCTGATGGCCCTCAGGCAGGGAGATGATGAGGCCTTGAAAGTGTTCGTTGGTCACTTTAATAGGGAAGCCCTTCAGGTTCCCAACCTGGATCCCTCCGCGGCCACGAATGCCCTTCTGGCCGGCGCCCGATCAACTGACTTCAGACGAGCAGTGGCCCGGCGCAATCCGTAGTCCCTGGCAGACCTGATGGCTGGGGCGGAGGAGTACATCTCGGTGGAGGAAACTCTCGCCGCCCTGGACTCTGCTAGCAAAAGAAGGCCTGAGGAGAAGAACCCTACCAAGCAGCGTAGGGATGATAAATCTCAGAAGAAGGAGAGAAGCCCTTCCCGCAAGGAGAGAAGCCCTTCCCGCAAGGAGAGAAGCCCTTCCCGCAGGGAGAGAAGCCCTTCCCGAAAGGGGAGAAGCCCCACCAGAGAGAGCATTACACGCGGCTGACCGCGTCCAGAGCACAGATCCTGGCAGCCATTCAGGAAGAGGATTTCATCCGGTGGCCGGAGAGGCAGACCTCGTCGGGAAAAAGAAACATGTCCCAGTACTGCAGGTTCCACAAGGACCACGGCCATGACACCAACGCGTGCCTTCATTTGAAGGAGGAGATCGAGCAGCTGATCAGCAGAGGGTACCTCGGAAGGTACTTAAAAAATGATGACAACAGAAGAGAGCGCAAGGACAAGCCGAGGACCAGAGGTAGAAGCCCCCGGGGCGCTCAACCTCTGGGCGACCGCATCCAAGCTCCTGCCCCGGCCAGCCCCCCTCCTCAGGTACCTCAACCTCAACCTCATGGTGTTATTGGTACCATTTCAGGAGGGCCGACCGCAGGAGGAACCTCTTCATCAGCCCGCAGGACTTATGCCCGGCAGGTCAACGCAGTCCATACCTGCAGCAAGAAGGCCAGGCTAGAGAACGAGATATCCTTTTCAGATGCAGATCTCGACGGCCTGATCCTCCCTCATGATGATGCCCTGGTCATCACCATGCTGGTGGCTAACTGGGAAATGAAGAAGATCTTGGTCGACAACGGGAGCTCCGCAGACATCCTCTATTATCACGCCTTCGAGCAGATGCTGATCGGTACCGACCGTCTGAAGCCGGCCAACTCTGATCTGTTCGGGTTCTCCGGAGAAGTTGTCAAAGTTGAAGGGCAGATCGAGCTTCCAGTTCTTATCGGGGAGTCGCCCTGCCAGTCCTTCGCCATGGTGAACTTCTTGGTGGTAAGGGCCAAGTCGGCCTACAATGCTATCCTGGGGCGCCCCGGCCAGAATCTCCTCCGAGCCGTTCCCTCCGCCTATCATCAGAAGATGAAGTTCAGTACACCAGGAGGTATAGGGAAAATCAGAGGGGATCAGCCCCAGTCGAGGCAGTGCTATGCAGCGGCACTGAAAGGGAAGAATGCGTCCGAGTCTCTGCCAATCGAGCTGTTTGATCTAAGGGACGAAGCCCAGATCATAGTAAACGAGCCGGCCGAGGACCTTATATCTATCCCGTTGTACAGCGATGACGACCAGAGGGTTGTCCAGATCGGCTCTGCCCTGTCAGAAGCCGTGCAGCAGGATCTTGCTCAGTTCCTCAGAGCCAATGCAGATGTCTTTGCCTGGGCTCCTTCAGACATGCCCGCCATCGACCCTGCAATTAGCACCCATGAGCTCGGGGTTGATCAGACCTGCAAGCCCGTAAAACAGAAGAGGAGGCACTTTGCATTGGAGAGGCGAAGGGCCATCAGAGAAGAGGTGGAAAGGCTTCTGAAGGCCGACTTCATCCGCGAGATCCAGTACCCGGACTGGCTCGCGAATGTGGTAATGGTGAAGAAGTCTAATGGGAAGTGGAGGACCTGCATAGATTTTACAGACCTGAATAAGGCCTGCCCGAAGGACAGCTACCCGCTCCCAAAGATCGATCAGCTCATCGACGCTACTGCAGGTCACGAGCTGCTAAGTTTCATGGACTCCTTCTCAGGATATAATCAAATCAGAATGCATGAGTCCGACATTCCAAAGACATCCTTTGTAACCGATCAGGGGACTTATTGCTATCGGGTTATGCCTTTTGGACTGAAGAACGCAGAGGCCACCTATCAGCGGCTCGTCAACAGGCTGTTCAAAGAGCAGATCGGCCGCAATATGGAAGTATATGTGGACGATATGCTGGTCAAGAGCAGAGCTGCCTGCAATCATGTTGCCGACCTCAAAGAAGCGTTTCAAGTCTTGAGTGTTTGCAGACTTAGCTCTCAGCCTAAGTGTTTGCAGACTTATAGAATGGCAGTGGTGCACTCCGGCGCGTCCAATTTGGTGTGGAGATTAGTTCCAACCATGGACCCGCCCTAGTGGAAAACCACCTCAAAGACTCTAAGTGTTTGTAGACTTAGAGGGCAGGAGTGGTTCACTCCGGCTCGTCCTAATCGGCTTACAGACCAGTTCGGCCAATTACATCCGGACAACCACTCCGGCTCGGCAGAAAGACAAGGAAGCAGTACAGAAGTCATAAGTACAAAAAGCAAGGCAGCCGTACAGACAGTTGGACAAAATTGAATTTGTATTCATATTACAAAAGTGATCTTTTTGCCAAGCTGGCTTACAAAGAATGAGCCTCATGGGCCGTTACAAAAATACACAACCAAAATTAAAGATAGGAGCAAGAGGGCTGCCACTCAGGCCTCCTCGTCGACCACCTCTTCGGTGACTGCGCCTGAAGTAGGGGCTGCAACTTGGCCGGCCTCAGTGGTTGGGGCGGTGACCTCGGAAGCCAGAACGACTTCCTGTTCCACCTTGATGGGTTGGGAGGAGTCCGGTTCGTCTTCCTCCTCGTCCTCCTCCTCCTCCGGAGGTGCATACGGGACGGCCAGTCCGTCCAGGGAAATGTCGGGGAAAGTCTTCTTCACCTGATCGGAGCAGAAAAGGAACCCCGCCTTATAGGCCTGGAGGCGCAGGTTGAAGAACTGTCTGTCCTTCTTCTTCTCAGTTTCCTTCACGGCCTCCCTCACTGCCGCTTTCACGGCCGCCTTGATAGCCGCCTTCTCCCTCTGATCGGCTCTCTCCTGCGCATTTAGGAGATCCTGCACGGCCTGGTTTTTGACCCTCTGTAGCTCGTCCTTCAAGCTGTTGCATTCGGCCTCTTTGATCTGGACGGCTTCGGTAAGCCCGTCCTTGTCCTTTTGGAGCTGGCTCTTCTCGGACTCTATCTGTGTGAGCGTCTCGGAGAAGAGATAACGCTTTTTGGCCATGTCCCTTGAATACACCTGGAGTTGATAGAGGGGGGAGGTGATTGCCACTTCGCAGGTCTCCGGCGTCTCTTTCTCGATGTCCCGCCGGTCGCGTGGGAGGACGCCCTGGTACATCAATTCCGTGGCCACCCGGCTATCCCCCAGGCCGGTGTCCGTTTTCTGCACCGCCCAGTTCGGGCGGAAGACGTTGTCGCCTCTCGTCGCCGTGGCGGCAGGGATGCCCAGGACCGGCCCGCTGTGTTGGGGCTCTGTCACCCCTGCAGACCCGGAGCTCTGTCCAGCGAGATTTGCCAGGCTCGACTTGACGGAAAGTTTGTGCGTCGCCCGGCTGCTTTTGAGAGGTTCGGCCAGTGCGGCCATTGCCGGAGTTGACTCCGGCACCTTTCTTTTCTTGCCCTTGGGTTGGGGCTGCTCCTGCGTTGGGGACGCTTGGGAGGTCTGCCTGATTTTGTCCAGCATGGACATCTGCTTCACCATTTCTGAACGTGAGAACAGAACACAGTTAGAACTATAAAAAAAAAGGAAAGAGAAGGAACAGTTCAAAAAATAAAAGCTGGCCTAAAGAGTCTACGTACGTGCCGGCGTCGTACGACTGATCCCGAGCGCCACCAGGACGGCCTCCTCCGAGAACTCCGAGCAGTTTATTTGACCGCGCTTCAGCTCTTCTTTGATCAAAGCGAAGGTCATGTAGTCGTAACCCTTAAGGGCTGGCTTCTGACTAAGGTTCTGGGTGTCCGGCGTTCTCCATTCCAACGAGAACGGCCAGTGGGAGCCCGGCTCGGTGTCCCTAGCGTAGAAAAACCTGTTCTTCCATGTGTGAATGGAAGTAGGTATGCCAATGATCATTTTCACTTCGGGCCGTTGGATGATATAGATCCAGCCGCCCTCCTTGTGCCTCTTCAGGTGCGCACACATCCTGAAGACGGGTATGATGGGGTTCCTACGGAGACGAACTCCCAAAAAATAAAGGAAGCCGACCAGCGTCCTCCAAGAGTTCGGCACGACCAGTGTAACCGCCAGCCCGTAGTACCTTAGCACATCGACAAAAAACGGATGCAAGGGAAGCCTGAGCCCGGCCCGGAAGGCTTCTTCGTATAGGCAGAGATCTGCACTATCGTTGCTAGCCCGGTCCCCTTCGACGGCCGCCCTCAAAGTATACCGATCAGGGATACAGTATTTGTCCCTGATGGCCTGAAGTTTGTCCGGCCCCAGACGGTTCACCTCGCGCAGGGCCCCGATGTTGTACTGCGGATTGGCCTCCATCCGTGCCTCCGCTATCACCTCGACGGGCGCGCGCGGCAACCGAGGAACTACCGCCTCAACGTCTTCTTCGTCGCCACTGGTTTCTACCCGGTGCGGTCCGTCCCCACGGACCGGGATTGTGTCTAAGTCCACAATCACTTCCTCCCCGCTCTCCTCGTCTACAATTATTATCTCTTCGTCCTCAACACCGGCCTCCGTAGGAGAGGCCGGCCTCGTCCTCTCCGACGCCCCAGACCCCGTACTACTGGTCGAACCGGACTCCTTTGAGCCAGAGTCTGACTCCGAACTAGTGCTAGACATTAAAAGGGAAGACAAGAAAAGCTAAAAGAAATTGCCGAACTGAAGTGTTGAACGAAGATCTCCGGGCTCACTGATCCGAAGCGGGCAGAAAATTGACTAGCCGAGCAGCAGAGGAGGAGAGAAGAATGTGAAAAGTGAAAAATGAGGAGTAAAAACTCTGGTATATATAGGCTGGGAAGAGCGGGAAAAATCCCGCCCTTTTCCCACCAGCCGGAGTGTGCCACGTCACCTACCGCATTAAATGCGCCGTCCGCATTAAATGCGCCGTCCGCATTAAATGCGAGGCACAAGTTCCAAAGTGATTAGGCGGCAAAAGACCTGCCCGGCCCGGCCGTCCAGCGCCTAAGCCGGACAGGATATGGCGCAATCGCTAGGCGACAAAAGACCTGCCCGGCCCGGCCGTCCAGCGCCTTAGCCGGACAGGATATGGCGCAATCGCTAGACGCCAAAAGACCTGCCCGGCCTGGCCGTCCAGCGCCCAAGCCGGACAGGATATGGCGCAATCGCTAGGCGACAAAAGACCTGCCCGGCCCAGCCGTCCAGCGCCTTAGCCGGACAGGATATGGCGCAATCGCTAGACGCCAAAAGACCTGCCCGGCCTGGCCGTCCAGCGCCTAAGCCGGGCAGGATATGGCGCAATCGCTAGGCGCCAAAAGACCTGCCCGGCCTGGCCGTCCAGTGCCTAAGCCGGACAGGATATGGCGCAATCGCTAGGCGACAAAAGACCTGTCCGGCCTGGCCGTCCAGCGCCTAAGCCGGAGAGGATATGACGCAATCGCTAGACGCCAAAAGACCTGCCCGGCCTGGCCGTCCAGCGCCTAAGCCGGACAGGATATGGCGCAATCGCTAGGCTACAAAAGACCTGCCCGGCCTGGCCGTCCAGCGCCTAAGCCGGACAGGATATGGCGCAATCGCTAGGCGACAAAAGACCTGCCCGGCCTGGCCGTCCAGCGCCTAAGCCGGACAGGATATGGCGCAATCGCTAGACGCCAAAAGACCTGCCCGGCCCGGCCGTCCAGCGCCTAAGCCAGACAGGATATGGCGCAATCGCTAGACGCCAAAAGACCTGCCCGGCCTGGCCGTCCAGCGCCTAAGCCGGACAGGATATGGCGCAATCGCTAGACGCCAAAAGACCTACCCGGCCCGGCCGTCCAGCGCCTAAGCCAGACAGGATATGGCGCAATCGCTAGACGCCAAAAGACCTGCCCGGCCTGGCCGTTCGCGGCCTAAGCCGGACAGGATATCTGCCCGGCCATGACGCCCAGGAGGTTTGGCCGGCCAGACTTCTGGTCCAAATTTTGACCGGACTGGATCGCCAAGAGGCTCCTGTCCGGCCGTGCTCCTTCAGGCCAAGCTTCAAGGCCGGACCAGGCCGCCCGGAGGCCCCTATCCGGCCGCGGTTTTTTCTGGCCCCGTCTGAGGCCGGCCTCAGCTGCCCAGAGGCCTTAAGGCCGGCCGGATGCTGTTTTAACCCTCTTTTTGCTTCCCCTAGCCGCTGTCACGACTCGGAGAACCAGGGGGCAACTGATGGGGTCCAAAATCTGCAACCAATCGGCTGTTGACACGTGGCCCTCACAGGGACCACTGCAAAGCCAACACCTGTCCCTGCTAGGTATGACACCTGGACCAATCGGGGACTTCCACCTGCCCCTCCTAGGTATGAGATCTGGTCCATACAGGGTCTACCACCTGTCCTGGATAGGTGGCTCAGAACCACTATAAATAGCCTTCACTTGTGCTAAGGTGAGGGATCTGAAATCAAAACCCTAAGTTTTTTGCTCTGACATTGCTCTGCACTCCTGCTCATACTGACTTGAGTGTCGAAGCGGCCGTCCGGAGCACCACTCCGGGTTGGTCTTCTGACCCTTTGTATTCTTGTCTGTGCCCTTGTGCAGCGCAGGACTCCATTAGCCTTTCAGCTGCGGCTTGCCAGATCAGCCCTTCCGGCCCTACCATAACCTGTTACCAATTTTAGACCTAACAATCAGTTACCCTAGGAAACGCATATAAGCAAAATTTCTTCGCTGAAACATAGAGTAAACCAAATGATTACCAAATTCCAAGTACAAATGCAACTAACTACCAAAAATTCCAACCAAACCAGGGGGGAAACGGATATTACACAAAAGGAAATAATTCAAACAAACAAAAAAGTATTCCAACAGCCAAACTGACTTTCAAGCAACAGAGCACCATAGAATAAAAAAAATCTTTACAATTATAAAAGAAACTGAAAACCCAAAACCTTTTGCAAAGAGAAGGGAGAAATAACATTTGGACATGTGTAAAATTAGGATGGATTATTTGTAAATGTACGACTATTAGAATATAAATGAGAAGACAACACATGCTAAACCAACATTGAAAGAGAGTGCAACCCTTTACAATACACATAACTCCCAAAAAACTATTCAGTCTCGCAAAATTTCATCATCGAAACTCAAATCAAAGGCAAAACAAACAATAAGTTAGATGAAGTGCATGTAAGAAGCGAACTATTTGAACCCCTGAGATTATATACCCAGTCGTCCATATCATTTCATCTCACTTAAGCATTTCATCATACAAATGGCGGGTAGCAGATGCAAGTATTTGCCCAGAACACCACCGCCACTACATTGATGGCTTGGAGGAAGCATATTCATTATATTGATAGTATTTGGTGAGTAAAATGTGAAAGATTATATGAATTAAGGCATCATAATGGATTTGCTATTAAAGCATGAATGTGTGTAGAATAGAGTGAGGTCGTCATACATTCCTAAAATAACCTCCAAATAAATCCTAAAATTAATCCGACTAATGCCCAAACAGTTTTAGAAAAGATATAGTTAATGGCTTAGAAAGTGGCCTCATTAACCCCTCTATTTACAAAATGCAATTAACATAAAATAATATTATTTACAAATAAGTAGTCCAGCCCTCTCTACTTTGAAAGCAAGAAACAGTATATAAGTGTAGACACCCCATTTTGACCGTACCTTGAGCCTCCCATGTTTGAACAAAAACCCAACCAAATCAATCAACTAGGGTCCCAAATTTCACCCCGAGCTAGCTTAGGGTTCCGCTAAGGCCCCTGCAAAATTTCATTGAATTCCGAGTGCGTTTGCCCAGCGAACGAGCCGAGAAAGGACCGTTGTGTAAATCAGAAAAGGGGGCGAATTTATCCGAGATGGGGGCGAATTTATTTTGGAAAATACAGCTTAGGCCGAAAAAGACTAGGGCTGGCAATTTCACCTGAAAAAGCGGGGATCCGCCCCGACCCGCCCCGTTTGGGGAGGGGATTCCCCGATTTGAAAGGGGAAGGGGAAGGGGAAGGGGATTATAAAAATTCCCCGGTGCGGGGAGGGGAAGGGGATGGAGTTGTCCCCGCCCCGCCCCGCCCCGCCCCGCTACGCCCCGCTAATCAATGCCATTTTTTTGTAAATTTTTAAGTGTTTTTTTTAAGGAAAACCACTAGAAACTCTGTGGATCGGCTACAAGATTCCCCCAAACATAAACTTAGCTTGTCTTTTCCTTTTAATTAGCTTCTGAGAGCATTTTGGGAACTATAATAACCTTTTCACAGATGTTGAAATAATAAAGACAAGCTGAGAGCTTGAGACGCTGAGTGTATGCAATTATAAAAAAATCGTAGTGCCAACAAAATTTTAGGGTTGGATTGCCGGTTTTAATTTTCAACAAGAAAAATTTAGCTACTAGAAATTTGTTTCATGTCAGCACTAGACTGAATTGCAGTTAAAGAAATAAGTCATTTGTTGATTTTGTTCTCTTCTCCATTCTCATTTCTCATGCTCATCTGGGGGTTAACATGCTATACAGAATGAACTAATGAACATTATTTTGCGTGTGTGAGCGCCCACTTATGGACTTTTAAAGTTCATTGTGACTACTGAAATAGTTACTTTTTGCACATTGGCTGCCTGTTAATGAAGATAATCCTGGTGCTCATTTCCTATTTATCATTCCATAATTTATGCAGAAAATTGCTGAAAGATGAGGTCCTGTTGTTATTTATGTTTGTTGTCTCATCCATGCATTTTTGATTTTGTCCATCTGTTTGTTGATCACATGAATAGAATCATAGCATTCATCACAATATTGTCTGTAATGGATGTAGAAGAAAGAAGCTCTGTTTGCTGGTTTGATTGGGTTCCAAAGAGGTGGCGGGGCGGGGATTTTGTCCCCGAAGGATGCGGGGAGGGGAAGGGGAAGGGGATTAGATATTCCCCGCGGGGAGGGGAGGGGGATTCCCCACCATCCCCGCAGAGGGGAAGGGGAAGGGGAGGGGGGAAATTCCCCTCAGAGGGGAAGGGGAAGGGGACCCCAACATCCGGCCCCGACCCGCCCCGTTGCCACCCCTAAAAAAGACGCGCAATTTCGCGCGCCTATCAAAAATCTGCGCGCTTCATCAAGTGGGTGTGCCAATATCGTTTCCCTCTTTTGCCTATATATATAAATCCAAGCTACTTTTCTAAAGAAAAGAAAAAGAGAGAAATCGGCAGAAGAAAAGAGAGAGAGAGAGAGAGATTCCAAACCCACCTTTTCTCCGTTGTCTTCTCTGGCAGATCTCCGGTCAGATCCCGGCAAATCTCCGGTCAAATCTCCGGTCTTCTTCTTCTCCATTGTTTTCTTTGTATTTCAACCTTAGATCTCTCTCTTGAAACCCTAATTCATTGCTCTTTACTCTTCGATCCTTTTTTTTCGGCCATTTATGATTGAAATTCCATTCCAAATCTCGATCGATCTGCAGAGAGAGAAAGAGAGAGAGAGAGAAGAAAACAAAAAATTTCTGTCTGTTTAGAGAGAGAAAATGAGAAAAGAGAGAAACCTAGTGAGAGAAACTAGATCTCGTTCTCCGATCGTCTTCTCCGGTGAAAATTGTCGGAATTTTTGCTGAAATCTTTGTCGGAGGCTCCTATCCGAAGCTATCAGCAGTTGTTTCTCTTCTTGAAAAATTCTATCCTCATTTTCTTAGATCTAAACCCTAATCTTTGCCATTTTTTTTATCATGTTTTCATTAGATTCTTCTTCTGTGAAATTCTCTTCTTAAGAAACCTCGATTTCTTTTAAATCCTCAGATCTGTAACAAAATAGATTTCCGTGTTTTCCGATCATTTTCTCCGATAGATCCGGCAAGGTTCCGGTCATTTTCCGATCGGAATTCCATTTTCTCTGGCTTAGCTCCGATCTGCTCATCTAGAAGCTCAGATTTATAAAGGAGGAAGACAAATTTCACTTCAGATCCAAGCTTTTAGCCTCAACGAAGATCAAGGCATTTGTAAATCATATGTCGTTGCTTTTCAGCAGATAAAAAAAATTCGTTCTACTTTTACAGGTATTTTATTCTTTTTATAATTAATTTGCTCTAATTCAATCTGATCTGTTGAGTTCAAATACAAATATCTGTGTATAAGTCTATAAGTCTGTAGTTTTCTCTTATAGAAATTTTTTTAAGTTAATTATACAGATATTATATGTAATTATTTCGAGAGAATCTTATTTAGTTATAATGAGTTGTGGTTTGAGCTGTTCCTTCATAACTTGTTCGTTCTTCTACTTTCCATTGAAATCTATTCTCATGCTATGGTTTTATGTCAATTTTCTTTCCTTGTGTGGGATAATACTGGCTATGAAAACCTGATAAGGAAGTGTTACCCCTATCTGATTATGTGTGCTAAAAAAAAATATATATTTTCTTTGAATTATAAATATGATAGTTGCGATTCTTTTTACCATAGTTTCACTTGTAAAATGTGATAGTTTTGATTTATTTTATTTTTTAGTTTTCAGAACTTGCGTTAAGAGATTCTAAATGAATGACCAGCTGGGATCACTAAATGAAATGGTTTTGTTTTGATTATTTAATAGTGAAGATCTGCAATGCTTTGATCATTAAATAATGTTAGGCTTAGCATTCCTATAGGGTATGACTTGGTCTTATAAAATCTATCCTTGAAATGGTCAGACAACCTTTCATTAACCAAATGAAATCACTCTACAAAAATGGTGTTTAGCTCTTTACTATTAATTTTGTAGATTTAAATGGTACTCTTCTAATTCCATTTATAGAACTGCTCATGCTCAACTTACTTCTTTTATTTCAATTTCTTGGCTTCTAGAATTGTTTTGTTTAAGTAAAAAGACAAGGTGAGTTTGTCCCGTGGGATAAATAGGATTGAGATAATATTGTTCCTTAAGCAGTTGATACTTGCACTGTCGTCTTTTGATAATGGTATTATTTTTACTCTCACCCCTTTTGTGTTATCACCCCATACCCTTGATATTAACAGCCCTTAGACTCTTGATAATGGTTTCCATGCCTTTGTTATAATTAACAGCCCTCACATTCATCATTTTTAATGTTAGCAACCCCTTCATCTTTGATAATGGAAGCCCTTACTTTGCTTTGGCATATGTAGTCTTCATTTGGTTTTGATGTATATAAACCCTTTTTTTATAGCATCCATTGATTAAATTATTTTTTTTCTAGATCCGATCCCTATTCTGCTTATCTCTTCATCGTTACTTTTGAAATTTTTTGTAGAAATAGATAGTTGAGTAATGAGAAAAATATATTCGAGACTGAAAAGAGCAAAAAGAAAGAATAGAAAGATGCCCCCATGCTTGCTAGAATTGTTGTATAGGTTTATTATAATTAATTAGCTTGATCATTTTTTTATTTAGTAATTTTCTTGCTCAGCTTATGCTCTACAATTTATCTAAACTGAACTTTTTAATGTTTTGTCAATGTCATTTTAAAGAAATTAGGGGGGTCAGCTATGACTAATAGTTGATTTAGAAATATTCTTTCTTTCATTTGAGTGGTTTCAGAACCTATGGATTATGTTCTTTTCTTGTTTACTTGATCTCATGTCTGTTGAGTTAATTAGTAGGTTGGATCAATCAGCTCTATACATTTTAGTTGTGTTTTGGAGTCATTTATTCCTCCGGGTCCTAAATAATAATAAAAGTCTGTATGTGCATTGTTTTGTTAAGATGGTAATTTCGACCCCAAAGTGGATTTAAGCACAAACTATTTTATGAGAAATATTACAGTAAAATAAAGTTGCAGGTCATATGGATCATGTTCAGTTGTTCACATTTTAGCTGCTCCAGGAAATGACAATCACTTTAGTTATTTCAGTTGTCATACCTGAAAGGCAACTTGTTTGTAAACTATTCATGTTTTGACTGCCTTTTAAAATACTCTTTTGATTAGTATTTCAATTTGTAATTTAGGACTATTTGCATATTAAGTTTAATTTTGAGGTTTACATTGCTGGTTGAAATAATGAGGTATTTTGTGATTGCTTATAATTGTTGTTGATTGATACCAATGTTTGATTCATTATCCCCCTGTATAGTTCAACTAAGAGGATTTAAGAATTTGGTACTTTATCTAATCTCTAAAATTCTAAATATGGATTAGTGAGAGATTTGTTTTTCCTTCCTGATTTTTTTTATGGTTGATCTTAATATGACCATGTTTTAGTGAATGCCCAAAAATGGTTGCTATCCCCTTTGACTCGGTCACTGTTTGTAATTGTGATTAAATTATGATGATTTTTAATGGCTGTTTAATAGTTTGAATTTAAATAAATTGTTTAATAGGAAGAAGGAGATCAGATGACTACTCTATTCGATATTATCGACATGAGTACTGTCTGATCTCAAGGCGGGATTAGAAATATTATCATGTGTATTTGATATCAGATGATTACTTTGGCATCATCTGATTTCATTGGAGTCCCCGTATTGGGGTTTGTGGTTGGGCATAGAAGTGTTTGATATTGCTTTCTTTCACTTTATTAGGCTATCCAGCGGCTGGTCTGGACTAATTAATGTTGTTTATTATTTTACGATTGCTATAGATTGTGTATTTTTTTTCTTTATTGAAAATTCTTCTTTGCTTAGCACTTGATTTATTTTTATAAGAATAGAGTGGAATTTGCGATTATCTGGTAGCCTTTTCTTCTCTTTTTTTGATAGACTAACACAGTCTTATAGATTGTTGTTAATTTTCTTTAGATACTAGAATCCATTTTTCTTGTAGGGCGATGAAGGCGCTAGCCTAAGCCCATCCTTAGGGGACTCTCTTAGTCCGAGTAACCCTCCCCTCGTTTGTTTTTTTAAGACGTGCCCAGTCTTTTGAGATACCCTTAAACTTTGTCATTTAGAGCCTCAATTTAGAGAGACAGGCTATGTCTCATGTAAGAAAAGTTATACCCTTTAGAGGCAAGCTTTGTCTCATTAGTGGGTTCACCTTTAGGAGACATGCCATGTCTCGTCAGCACCTCTCTTGGAGACCATCCTTGTGCTTAGGAGACTTGCCCAGTCTTGCTAGCATTTTTCTTTATCCTACCTCTATGTCTAAGAGACTTATCCAGTCTCATTTTCTTGCTAGACCTCCTCTTTGTGCGTCTTTTGGTTTTGGGAGAACACCTTACTCGGCTTGGCATCATACCCCGACCCTTATGGGTATTGGGTTGCACATTTGTTGCACCCTAGGGCTAGGTAGCTGTCCGGCCCGGCTGGGTGTTTTACCTTTGCCAAATATGCACAAGGTCTCTTTTTCCTTGTTAGCATTTTTCTTTATCTTACCTCTGTGTCTAAGAGACTTACCCAGTCTCATTTTCTTGCTAAACCTCCTCTTTGTGCATCATTTGGTTTTGGGAGAACATCCTACTCGGCTTGGCATCATACCCTTACCCTTATGGGTATTGGGTTGCACATTTGTTGCACCCTAGGGCTAGGTAGCTGTCCGGCCCGGCTGGGTGTTTTACCTTTGCCAAATATGCACAAGGTCTCTTTTTCCTTATTACTTCTGAGCTTTGTTTTAGTTTGATAGTCCACTAGCATAGGAATCCGTCCTTAGTCTAGAGAGTCAGTCCTCTTGTTCAGGAATCAAATTCTATCATCATAGGGGTTAGGATTCTATCCTACCTCTCATCAAATCATGTGTTTTTCTATCCACTCTTGCAAGGTATAGGATGCTGTCCAACCCTTGCAGAGTTGTGTTTCTGTTCTTTTCCCTCGCAAAGCATAGGATGCTGTCCAACCTTTGCGGGATATTCAGGAGTCTGTCCTCCCCTTATGATGATAGGATTTGTCCCCCTTGAGTCAAAAACACTTAAAAACAACAAAAACATCTGAAAAACCAAAAATCTCAAAAATCTTGAGTCATTAGGAGTAGTTAGGAAATCTGTTCCGAACTACGTTGGCTTGATCCCTTTCAACAGGGTACGTAGTGCAGCTTGGGATCCACATCCCAAGTCCAGCCAAACCTTTAAAAATAAGCATTTTAAATCTTTCAAAATTACAAAAATCTTTCAAAATATTGTTTTTTCGAAAGGATCTTCCTCTAGAGTTAGGAGGTTGTCCTAGTTAGAGAGTTTTTGAGTCAGGAGTTGCTCCCTTGTTCGTTGTTTGTTTGTTGTGTGTTTTATTTGTTTGTGTTAGAGTTAGGAATGAGTCCTAGCTAGGAGTTTTACGCCTCCGTCCGGTCAGTTGGCGATCCACATCGCCAATTGATGACTAGGTCTAAGATGCGATAGATCCTACTGTTTTTCTTAGGATATACCGCCTAGCTACACATAGATTATAGGAACCACTTGCATTAGCTTAGGGCTAACCTGCATTTAGTTAGGGCATATAGGGTGTCCTAAAATCTACAATCCATTGGAATTTAAATAATCACACAAGAAGCTTTAAGAACTAGTCCGGTCTTTTAGATCGAGTCTAGGATAGAGGTCTAGATGTCTTAGGCATCATAGCTTAGAATAGGAGCGAAGAACTACGTTGCCTTGATTCTCGTGGAGGCGGGGATACGTAGGCTTCTTTGGATGAACATCAGATCATCTAAAGACTCGGGCCTAGGTATAGATTAGAGTCTTAGAGTTGTATAGTATCGAGTAATTTTCTATGTTTTGCAGTGTTTTCTTACTTTATTGCGCAGACCTTATACTTTTTGGTGTGTCATGCATGTGTTTGTTCATCAGAACTTAGACACCCATTAGGCATGTCACTTATAACCTAGCTATGCTTAGGTGACATTTCTTTCATTTCTTTTATGTGTGCTTATTATTTATCTCCGAGACATGCATGATTAGATAGACGTCTTCTCGGAGATATTGATTCCCATTTCATATGACTTTTGCCCAAAATTCTTCAAAATCATTAAGTAAATGGCATAAGAGACCAGGTGTTTGCACTTGGGCGGACGAGGTGCTCTTTGGACCTTCCGAATTCGTAACCAGGCACGAACCCTCTTTTTATAATCTCTGGTTATCCGTTGCAACAGAGCATAGTATGGGATCCTTGGCCCACTTCCTTGGATGGCGACTCTTCTTTGTTTAAGGTACGCCTCGAATCTGGGCTAGTCCCCGAATCGAGAGGTATCTCACCTTTTATATCGCCACTCATGCTGTGAGAGGCACATTCTTTCGAGAGTTCCTTGGTAGAGCTCTCCATTCACGTGGATGATCCATAGAGACTGTTAGCACGTGGGGGCACGTCCCTCACCGCCGTCTCTCTCGGATCGGGGTCCACAATAAGATGATCCAACACATAGTGTGAGAGACCTAAAAATCACTTGATAAGGCATAGTCGAACTTGTAGTGTGGAAGCAAGATGTAAGTTCACAGTAAAATCATAAGAATCAAACCTTAAACTTACAGTACTTTTTTTTTTAATGAGAAAACTTCCAGTCCCATCTGAAGTGAACTGAAATCCTTTATTCTTAGTATCACCGACTCTACCTTCGTCGGTCTCAGTTTCAAAATCTAAAAGCTGACAAAACAACACAAAAATAAACCAATAAAAAAAAATATTAGGAAGAGAGAGCAAGAACCTTAGAACTATCAATCAGAAATTTCTGGCTTTCCTCAAAATCAGTATATAAATTTCCGAAGCAACTGGATCGAATTTTCTACAGTAGACTACACATGCCAAAAAAAAAAATAGCAAAAAAGACTTTCAAAACCCAAAATTTCATGAAATTTTAGATCTGAACCCTCGAATCACGGATTTTCGTACCTCGATTGAGAGGGATTTCCAAACCTGAAATCGGAGGTGGAAAGCTATTTGGGGTAGAAGAATCGAGATCGAGTGGGAAACGGAATTTCGCGCGGTGAGAGAGAGTCTGCGACAACCTTCAGCCAGAGAGACAATTGGGGAAGAGAGACGTATTAGATAGAAAGTAGTATAAATTATAAAAATATATCTGATGTATTAGAGAGAGAGAGAGGACACGTATTAGATAGAGTTCGTCACAAGTTTCAATGCTACATTAAATGACACTTTTACCCATGCATACACGAATGGATAGAGATTGCAACTAAGGGGTAAATGGTATATGTATTGATAGGGCAGGTCTTTTAAAAAGACTAAAATACCCATGATGCTCACGTATATGTTTTGATAGGGTAGGTCACACCAAGTCAACGCAGACCCATGCATCAGGTCGGGCCCACAATTTTCCATTACGCTTTTATGGCGTAGAGCCTATGTATAGAGTAGGGTTCACAATTTTACAGCATATGTTGTGACAGGGTGGGCTCATTGTTTTTACACCTATGCATAGCATAGGCCAAGAATGCTAAGATTGGGTAGGTCCACGATCTTCACCCGAGCCCATGTATAGAGTAGGGCCCGTAATTTTTGTCGTTTCATGTATAAGAATGCTAGTATATACAGAAGAAATATTTGTCTTTTTATAAGGTTGCTTGTCTTTTTAAAAACAAGGACATTTTGGTCTTTTTATGAGTAAAGAAATCTACCATGGGCATTTTGGTCACAAACCAATGACATGACCTGATTTGCAAAGTTCTCTCGAGGACTCTATTTGCAAATTGTCAAACAAAAAGACTCTTTGCAAATAAAACAAAAGTAGAAGACTTCTTTTGCAAACCCCCCCCCCCCTCCCAAAAAAAAAAAAGCCCATATACCCTTCCCTATTCTTCCTCAAGGAAAAAAACAAAAATCCCTGGAGGTCTGAGAAAAACACAGAAAGGCAAAGCAGATAGAGAACGAAGAAGAAGATGATTAATTTTTTTGGGTACACATAGGTTTTTGTTCTTTTTTAGCATTTTGCTCTTAATCCCTTCTTCTTTTGTGCAGTTTTAGGGTTACGATTTCTTTTTCACTTCTTTTTGGTAGGGCTTTGTTTTGGATTTTGTTTTCATCAGTCATGGATCATTTGCGTTTTCATCTGCAATTCTATCACTCTTTTTTTCTCTTTCAAATGTCAAGAACCGACCTTTTCTTTCCTTGGATTTTGGTATATTCATAGGGCTGATTTTTTGTTATGGACTAAAGGATGCAGAAAGATGTCAGGAGTGAGGGAGTGAGATAAAGTTTCAGTGACAAGTGTAAGGGTAAAAGAGAAGTGTCTCTCTTCATTCATGGCTGCTCTCACATGCAACATGTTAGTATTTTAAATACTAAAAATGAAAGAAACATTTGCTTTTGAAAAAGATTCTTTTTTGCTTTTGAATTTCCCACCCAAAATTTGAAATTTTCAAATTGATTCTTTCTCTTGTACTTTTCCCACTAAAAACCTTTGGAGTGTGCTCTCTTATCTCTCAAAAGTTTAGTCCAAGATGGGAAGTTGAGAAAAATTCTCCCATCCATATAAGAGGGAATGTTGAGCTAAGGCTTGAGCCTTTCAAGGGCATTCAATTTGTTTGCCTTGGGGATTTTACAAAGAGAACCAAAAACAAATAAACACACACACACGCGCGCGCGCTGAGCCGAGCCGTGTCGGGTCGGGGCGCTTGTGGGTTGGGTTGGGTTTTGGGTTTTCCCTAAACGAGATTATTATTTTTTAATCACCAAGAGTTGTGTTTATTTTAAACACCAAGAGTCATGTTTATTGTAAACCTAATCGTATTTTTTCTATTTTATCCCAAAAGTCACGTCTATTTAATTCTCCCTAAATCTGACCGTTAGATACATCTTTAATAACGTTTAAAACATACGTTTAAAGGATGCGTTTAATGTTTTAACGTTGTGTCTTTACTGTTTTTAAAAGGTGTCTTCTACAGACACATTTTTGCTATAAAAACAGAAGCACACCAACGTTTTTTAAAACACACAACTTCTCTGCTTTCTAGCACTCTGTTATCTGTGATAATACAGTGCTTCTCTTTCTTTCTGTTGTTGACAGAACCGAGTTTCTCTCTATATTTCAGAGTGTTCTGGTATTTTATTTCATCTCTGTTTTATTCCATTTTCTGGGCATTCGGAGTGTTCGTTGTTTGGTTCGGATTTATCTGATCGTGTACTTCAGATAGATAGCGACGGTGCGTCGGGCTGTTGTATCCTGGGGGTGATTGCGTTCGAATCTGTTGCACCGGAAGCTTTTCCGCAGAGGTGCAAAATCACCTTAAAGAGAGCGACCTAGTCCGTGCCTCAACTCGCCGCATCGAAAAGGTTATACTAATCATCTATTCTTTATGTTTTTCACAGAAATCAGTAAACAGGTACGCCATATTATTTATATTAAGAGGAAAATTCTTCAACAATTTTAAGGTGATTTTTGTTTCTGTTTTCCTCTTTCTAAAATATGGCATCCCATGATGAGATTATCTCGGATTCTTCAAATCCGAATAAGCCTTTTCGATTCAGTGGTGTTAATTTTAAGAGATGGAAGAAGAAAATGTTTTTCTATTTATCCACCAAGAAAGTAGCCCATGTTTTAGATGACCCAAGGCCATGGAGATCAGAACTTGATCCCGTTAGATCTGTAATGAAAAAGAATTGGAAAGATTCTGATTTCCTTTGCCAAAATTTTATTCTAAATTGCCTCTCCGACGAACTATATGATTTTTTTAGTGACTGTAAGGATTCCATAACTCTTTGGGAAGCCTTACAGAAGAAATATGATACGGAAGAGGCTGGGTCTAAAAAATATGCGGTTAGCAAGTATTTTAGATATTACATGGTGGATGAGAAGACGGTGATTTCTCAAACCCACGAATTGCAAAAACTTGTTCACGACATTCTTGCGGAAGGAATGACTATTAGTGAACAATTTCAAGTTGCAGCCGTGATTGACAAATTACCTCCTTCTTGGAAAGAATTCAGAAATTCCCTTCTTCATAAAACTAAGGAATTATCTATGGAAGGTCTTCTTGTTCGTCTTCGGATCGAAGAAGAAAGCCATAACCAAGATAAGAAAGAAGGGAATACTGAAAATGTAACTAATGTTAATGCCATTTCTGAAGTTAAGAACCAAAATCAGAAACCGCAAGTGAATCTGAAGCCCAAAAAGAAGTTGAAGAAAAAGCAACAGAACCAAAACCGAGGTACCTTCAAGCGTCCGAACCAAAACACAACTTCTGGAAAGAATGACTATTCCAAAGTTGTGTGCTATATTTGTGGTCTAAAGGGTCATATTGCACGGATGTGTCGACGTAAGAAGACTGCGCCAATCCCTCAAGCCAACATGATAGAAGAGCCACTTGTGGCTATGATCACTGAAGTGAATATCATTTGAGGATCTGAAGGGTGGTGGGTCGACACTGGTGCGTCCCGTCATGTGTGTTTTGACAGAAAGTGGTTCAAGACGTATGCTCATGCAAATAATGAGAAGAAGGTACTTCTAGGGGACTCGCATACAACAAAGGTACTCGGTGTTGGGGACGTTGAACTTTGCTTCACTTCAGGGCGGAAAGTGATACTGAAGGATGTTCTTCATACTCCAGGCATGAGGAAGAACTTAGTTTCTGGTTTTCTTCTTAACAAGGCTGGTTTTAAACAAACCATAGAGTCTGACTAGTATGTTGTAACCAAGTTTGGATCCTTTGTTGGTAAAGGATATGCATGTGATGGAATGTTCAAACTGAATGTTGAAATAATCAATGAAATTGATTATTCTGTTTACATGCTTTCTTCTGTTAATTCATGGCATGCTAGGTTATGTCATATAAATAGAAAATATGTACATAACATGAGTGTATTAGGTATGATTCCTAAAGTAGTCTTAGAAGACTTTAACAAATGTGAAATATGTAGTAAGGCTAAAATTTCTAGAAAGCCTTTCAAAAGTGTTGAAAGGAATTCAGAACTTTTAGACTTAATTCATAGTGACATTTGTGAGTTAGACGGTATCTTGACCCGTAGTGGTAAAAGATACTTTATAACCTTTATAGATGATTTTTCTAAGTATACAATCATCTATTTAATTAGACATAAGAGTGAAGCCTTAAAAATGTTTAAGGAATACCTATTAGAAGTAGAGAACCAATTCAACAGGAAGATTAAGAGACTAACAAGTGATAGAGGAGGTGAATATGAATCATTAGAATTCACTGACTTTGTTAAGTCATTAGGAATTATACATGAAACAACCGCTCCTTACTCCCCGCCTCAAATGGGGTTGCAGAAAGGAAAAATAGAACACTAGTGGAATTTACGAATGCTTTACTCCTAAGTTCAGGAGCCCCCTCTAACTTATGGGGAGAAGCAATTCTAACTTCCTGCTATGTTCTTAATAGAATTCCTAATTACAAAACTAAAGTCTCACCTTTTGAATTTTGGAAAAATAGGAAACCCAATGTGAGTTACTTTAGAGTTTGGGGATGTTTAGCTTATGTAAGACTTTCTAATATTAAGAGACCCAAAATAGGAAGTAGAGCCATAGAGTGTGCCTTTATGGGTTACTCACTTACAAGCAAAACATATAGGTTTTTAGACCTAAATAACAGTGTAATAATAGAGTCAGTGGATGCTGAATGCTTTGAAGATAAATTTCCTTTTAAATCTAGACATAGTGGGGGTACCATGACTATTGGAGATAGTGGGGGTACCGAGCCTAGGATTGAGGTAAACCCTGAAGAAGAAATTGAACTTAGGAGAAGTAAAAGATCCAAAATAGCCAAAGATTTTGGCTCTGATTTCTATGTCTTTAGTTTGGAGGGAGATCCTTCTTCCTTAGAGGAAGCATTATCCTCGTCAGATGCTGACTTTTGGAGAGAAGCTGTCAATGATGAGATGGAGTCTCTGATGTCAAACCAGACTTGGAAATTAGTAGATTTACCACCAGGATTTAAGACCATAGGGTGTAAATGGATTCTTAAAAGAAAATTGAAATCAGATGGAACCATAGACAAGTATAAAGCTAGGCTTGTTGCTAAAGGCTTTAGGCAAAAAGAAAATATTGATTTCTTTGATACATACGCTCCTGTTACTAGGATTACATCCATTAGAGTCTTGATTGCAATTGCTGCAATCCATAATCTGGTAATTCATCAAATGGATGTAAAGACAGCTTTTTTAAATGGTAGTCTAGAAGAGGAGATATATATGGATCAACCTAGTGGTTTCATATCTCCAGGTCAAGAAAATAAAGTATGTAAGTTGGTGAAGTCACTGTATGGTCTTAAACAAGCACCAAAACAGTGGCATGAGAAATTTGATAATGTCATTATATCAAATGGTTTTAAAATCAATGAAAGTGATAAATGTATATATTATAAGTATATTAATACTTATTGTATTATTATTTGCTTGTATGTTGATGATCTTTTAATTTTTGGTTCTAACTTGGAAATAGTTAAACAAACCAAAAATCTATTAAAACAAAACTTTGATATGAAAGATCTAGGAAAAGCAAATGTAATTTTAGGGATTAAAATTACAAGATCTGATAGTGGTATATCTTTAGACCAGTCCCATTATATAGAAAAGATACTTAAAAAGTATAAGTACTTTGATTGTAATCCAGCATGTACTCCTTTTGATCATAGTATTAGATTGTATTCTAATGAAGGTGATAGTGTTAATCAAAAAGAGTATGCTAGTATTATTGGTAGTTTAAGGTATGCTACAGACTGTACCAGACCTGATATAGCATATGCAGTAGGCATATTATGTAGATATACTAGTAATCCTAGTATAGAACATTGGAATGCTATATCACGAGTCATGAGATACCTTAAACGAACCATTAATAATGGGATTCACTACCATAGGTTTCCTGCTGTTCTAGAGGGTTTCAGTGATGCCGATTGGAATACTTTGTCAGAAGATTCCAAGGCTACCACTGGGTATGTATTTACTATTGGTAGTGGTGCAGTTTCTTGGAGATCCAAGAAACAGACTATTATTGCTCAGTCCACTATGGAATCTGAGTTGATTGCACTAACCTCTGCGTGTGAAGAGGCTAGTTGGTTGAGAAATTTTTTATCTGATATACCTATTTGGGAAAGACCTGTTCCCGCTATTTTGATTCACTGTGACAGCACAGCTGCTGTTGGAATAGTACATAATAAGTACTATAATGGAAAGTCGCGACAGATACGCCGGAAGCACAATACTGTGAGAGAATTGATTTCTAATGGATCAGTCACCATTGACTTTGTGAGATCTGGTGATAATTTGGCAGATCCCTTAACTAAGGCCTTGTCAAGGGAGAAAATCTGCAATACATCGAGGGGGACGAGACTTAAGCCCATTTGTAAATAGTTACCTATGATGGACACCCAACCTAGGGACTGGAGATCCCAAGAACTAGGTTTTCAATGGGAAAAATGAGTCATAGTGTAACTTGTGGACGATCATGCTATTTTCAAGTTTATCTCAAAGTCCATCCCTATGGTGTTACTCAAGCATGATATCCTGAAGCGTTTGGAAGGTTGAGTTATTACTCTTAATGAAATCTATAGCTCGTATGAGTGGGATGTATAGGCTACAGGAGCATCCTTGATAGACTCACCTACATGTTAGCGCGGAAGTGGGCCGCTTCCAAAAGAGACGAGAGCTTTTTCTCTTATGCTTACATGGAAACTGGGATGTAGCACATGGCCGTAATGTGCGAGCTTTTTGGAACCAATTGAACACTTTAGTATCATGTGTGTGGTGCACGTCTCTCTGTACCCAAGGATTGTAGTTCAAGACATAGTCACTATCAATTCCTTACAGTTAGAATGCACTTACACTAAGTAAAGGTTCCAGACATAGTCACCTTTATTATACGTGATACGCTGCTGATTGCCCAGCATTAAGTTTTACTAGTATTTTTTCTATTAAAATAAGTGGGGGATTGTTAGTATTTTAAATACTAAAAATGAAAGAAACATTTGCTTTTGAAAAAGATTCTTTTTTCCTTTTGAATTTCCCACCCAAAATTTGAAATTTTCAAATTGATTCTTTCTCTTGTACTTTTCCCACTAAAAACCTTTGGAGTGTGCTCTCTTATCTCTCAAAAGTTTAGTCCAAGATGGGAAGTTGAGAAAAATTCTCCCATCCATATAAGAGGGAATGTTGAGCTAAGGCTTGAGCCTTTCAAGGGCATTCAATTTGTTTGCCTTGGGGATTTTACAAAGAGAACCAAAAACAAATAAACACACACACACGCGCGCCGAGCCGTGCCTGCCGTGTCGCGTGCGTGTGCGTGTGGGTTGGGTTGGATTTTGGGTTTTCCCTAAACGAGATTATTATTTTTTAATCACCAAGAGTTGTGTTTATTTTAAACACCAAGAGTCGTGTTTATTGTAAACCTAATCGTATCTTTTCTATTTTATCCCAAAAGTCACATCTATTTAATTCTCCCTAAATCTGACCGTTAGATACATCTTTAATAACGTTTAAAACATACGTTTAAAGGATGCGTTTAATGTTTTAACGTTGTGTCTTTACTGTTTTTAAAAGGTGTCTTCTACAGACATGTTTTTGCTATAAAAACAGAAGCACACCAACTTTTTTTAAAACACACAACTTCTCTGCTTTCTAGCACTCTGTTATCTGTGATAATACAGTGCTTCTCTTTCTTTCTGTTGTTGACAAAACCGAGTTTCTCTCTATATTTCAGAGTGTTCTATTATTTTATTTCATCTCTGTTTTATTCCATTTTCTGGGCATTCGGAGTGTTCGTTGTTTGGTTCGGATTTATCTGATCGTGTACTTCAGATAGATAGCGACGGTGCGTCGGGCTGTTGTATCCTGGGGGTGATTGCGTTCGAATCTGTTGCACCGGAAGCTTTTCCGCAGAGGCGCAAAATCACCTTAAAGAGAGCGACCTAGTTCGTGCCTCAACTCGCCGCATCGAAAAGGTTATACTAATCATCTATTCTTTCTGTTTTTCATAGAAATCAGTAAACAGGTACGCCATATTATTTATATTAAGAGGAAAATTCTTCAACACAACAGACCAATCTAACGATTGATCAATAACCTTATCTAATGTGACCAACCGATCAAGATTAAACATGGGGCATGGTCATATCTCATTTCTCGCATAAGCACATCTACGATCGAGATTGAACGGGACCACCACAAATCAAAGGGTTAGAAGCACATGTACGGTGGATATTGAAGGGGCCCATCAATTCAGTTGATCCAATTCCGCTAGCATAGACTCAATGTTCTATATAGCATCTTTTATCTTAGTTCCTTATACCTTCTTTTATATTGTCTTTTAGACAAATCTTTTAGCTTTTTTTTTTTCTGCGTTTTCTTTCATGGGTATTCTACATCTTTTACTCGATTTCTTTTTTAATGGGCATTCAGAATCTCTTATCTTAATCTAAGAGGGTTTTATTTATTCTGAATTCAATATAATCTCTTATGCATCGTACGGATGGTTCCGCTAGTAGATAAGATAGATAGATAAAGTGAGTGAGTGATGTTTAATACAAACTTCTCACGGTTGCATATTTCCTCTTTGTTTCCTCACCTGCTTCTATTTTTCACAGAGACAGAGAGACAATATATAGAGAAATAAGGGAGTTCTCATGGCTTCATCATGCCTCCATTCCTTGTCCCTGCAGTGCTATCACCGTTAATACGCAGAGGAGAGGATTAGGCAACATCAACATCCGGTGGAAGACTTCTCAAACAAAGGATTCAGAGCCTTCTTAGTCTTCTTTTCTTTTTTCACTTTTCTACTTTTCTGCTTCTCAGAAAAAAAAAAACTCCTTCCATTGTTGCTGGGATTAGAAACCCTGTACCCGATTTGCAATCCTATTTCCTGTTCTCCCCTTCTTTTTTTAAGAAAACAAAAATCGTCAACTTGCTAAACCGGTTTTTTTTTTTTTTTTTTCAAAGATAAACCAGCCAGACCACAGCAAATTTTCTGCAGTTTCATTGGAAACTATGTTTGCCCACCAAGCATTTGACTTAAGTCCCCATTGGCTTGATCACAGCGGGTGTATTTTTTTTTATCAATTTCTCCATAAAAGGTCTTTGATAAAAATGGATTTGGTCATCTTCTTAATTATTGACTGCGTATTTTGTGCATCTCGTGCAACTTTTATTCCAACTTTCTAGCTTTGTCTCGGTAGTAACTCTCTCCAAGTAACCCTTTTACTAGGTTGCATCGCCACTCTTATAAGGTCCTTAACTTTGAGCCTTTTCATCAACTTGAAACTGAGTCAGGTTAATCTGTTCTTTAATCTTATTGCCTCTTAAAGCAACAGTAAAGAATCCCATTAGGAGGACGGTTTGATCTCATTTGGGGGATCCCTTTAGCGCTTGCCACATCTTCTCGTATATGTTTGTGGAAGCTTTAGTAAGCTTGGGTTTAGAATAGGGTAAATCGTGATCAATCTGCTCCCTTTTTTTTAATGCCAGTGATCAATACCCCCATTGTGTCTGAGGAATATGAGGGCCTTGCATAGAACTAGTCACTTTATCAGTCACTATCTTCACTATTGTTTTGTGAGCCTCCTCATTCATGTGATGATCCTTCCTAGTGGGTTTTAACCAAGGCACTGTTCTTCTCCAACTGTTCAATAAGGAGAAAGAACTGTTTCTCTATCTTTTCATTCTTCTATCTTTTTCATTGCACGGTTCCATTTGTGATTTCAATACCTTGGAAGAAACCTCTTTTCATTCTTCTATCTGTTTGCAACTCATTAATTTGTTTGTCTTAATTCTGACATTCATCCAAGTCTATTTGCAACTTTTCTATTGAGAACTCCATTCAACTTCTTTTGATTTGCGAGTCAAGGAGCAAGTTCTGTGTGCTTGCCAACGAGTCTCTCACAGCACTGCAATTTTTCATCCCTCTGGACTCTCTGGCTTTCTATCATTGATCTTGCTTGTTCATACTCCGCAACAACATCGTCATTAGCATATTTTGTTTTAGACACTTGAAGCTTTAGCATTTCCATTGAATTTCTCCGTGGGCTAGAGCTTGGTTGCATTTCTGTAACTGGGAAAGAAGATCTTCCGAAGCTCTAGTTTGAGCTTCCAAATTTGCTTGCAGCAAACAAATGTCATCAAGTAATTTGGATTTCTCCAACTACCACTCCTTCATACCAGCTCAAAATTGGTCTTGAAGTTTCTCACGTGCTTCCTCAAGATGTTTAAACTGCTGGTTCTTCCACAAGCTGCATCAAAACTTTCTTGTTTTCTGCAAAGGTTGTTTATCATTTTCAGGGGTCAACAGTGGTTGATCCGCCTGAGAATGTTTAACAAAATTGGGAGTAGTTGTTATTTTATTTATGGTCTTCTTCGATGAATGAAACTGATTTTGCTTCCTTCCTATCTTGGGATAGTGCAGCCATCAGCGACCTTTTAGGAAGGTTATATTGTTGAACCTTCAGTGGCAACCACATTTTCTAAGGCTGGTTTCTGGATATTCCCACTGTCAACATTTCAACTTTCTTCGATGTGATTGCAGCTCATTTCTTTGGTAAGAACCCCACATATCCAGCAAACATAGCCTAAGTCATCTTTGGGAAAGCAAGAATGGTCACATTTTTTGTTCTCTATTGTGTCGATTCTTGGCCTTCTTTTTTTTAATAATCTTAGGACTTGTGACTTTCTTTTACCAATACTAAAGTGAATGTAATTTATTATGTCATTTGATCATTTTTCTCTCTGGTGTGCAGGGCAATAGAGCATTCACACCACTTCGGTCATCTTTGGAGGAGTTGAGACCTCAATATTCCAATTAAGCAACTTCGCTGGAGTTTTTTTTTTAAATTGCGAAGCAAGCTGATTTGAAGGTGATCTTTAATCACAGATGATAGGCTGACATGGTGAGGCCTTTCGACGGATACCGTACTACATCGGCAGGGGAGCCCTACGAGGGGGACTACGCTAATTTTTGGTCACGCACCACTTATCGGCAGGGGAGCCCTATGGGGGGAACTGTGCTGATTTTCAGTCATGCACCACTTATCTGCAGGAGAGCCCTACGGGGGGAACTGCACTGATTTTTGGGCATGATCCAGTTATCGGCAGGAGAGCCCTAAGGGGGAAACTGCGCTGATTTTCAGTCATGCACCACTTATCGGTAGGAGAGCCCTACGGGGGTGAACTGTGCTGATTATTGGGCATGATCCAATTATCGGCAGGGGAGCCCTAGGGGGGAATTGCTCTGATTTTTTAGCATGTTCCACTTATCAGGAGGGGAGCCGAGCCCTACGGGGGGGACTGCGCTTTCGGTCACCCACCACTTATTGGCAGGGGAGCCCTACAGGGGGGACGACGCTGATTTTCAGTCATGCACGCTGATTTTTTGGCATGATCCCCTTATCAGCAGGGGAGCCCTACGGAAGGAACTGCGCTGATTTTTGGTCATGCACCACTTATCGGCAGGGGAGCCCTACGAGGGGGAACTGCGCTGATTTTTGGGTATGATCCACTTATCGGCAGGGGAACCCTACGGGGGGAACTGCACTGATTTTTTGGCATGGACCACTTTTCGGCACTGAAGCCCTACGGGGGGACTGCACTAATTTTCAGTCACGCACCAGTTATCGACAGGGGAGCCCTACAGGGGGAACTACGCTGATTTTCGGTCACGCACCACTTATCGGCAGGGGAGCCCTACTGGGGGAGCTGCGCTGATTTTTGGGCATTGACCATTTATGGGTAGGGGATCCCTACGGGGGGAATTGCGCTAATTTTTTATCATGGACCATTTTCGGCAGGGGAGCCCTACGGGGGGGACTGCACCGCTTTATGATGCTTTATTCCACAGGGGAACCCTTTGGGCGCCCCCCCTTTTTAGGCGACTGTGCCGTTTAGATTTAATTTAATATGTTGGTTTATCATACTGATTTTTTTTGCTTCTTTTTAGGCGGTGAATATATTGGGGTGGTTCTACGGAAAATGACTTTGTTTGCTCAAGCAACGGATCTTAGTCCAATGTCCTTACCTTTTAAAGACCTTTTGTGGTCTTACTCTAGGGCCCTTACCTTTTAAAGACCTTCTGTGACATTTTCAATAGCTTTAGCCAAGTTGTAACCAGTACGGGCGGTATGCTAAAGCTGCCCTTGTCAGTGCCAGTAGGCGCATCCAAAACTAGTTTCATTTGCCTTTCCCGTCTTTTTGATCTTTGGATTTGGAATATTTAAGGAGTTGCCTAAGACAAAATAAACACAGTTTCGCTCTTTTGGTATTTCTTGTTTCCACGTATGTCCCATGAAGTGTTTCACTTGCTTCTAAGTTCCACTTAGATTTTATGTCCCCAATGTATGTCCCCTCAGTTTTGAGTCCTTGTTGATTAGTAAGAAGGATATGCCTTTGTTATCCCCTTCGCCTGGTTTGAAGAGAATTGTAATTTTGAATTCTTTTGCTTTCTGGACTTCCTCTCTCAAGTTTTCTTTACTTTCGCTTCTTTAACCTCATGTGATTTTGTAAAACATCATCCTCCTTGTACTTGCAACTGTTTATCACATTTTACTGTATCTTGAGGTTCATGTTCTTTAATCATTACACAGCGGTCTTGAACTAGGACGTGCTCTTGTAGTACAAGAGATTCTGGTGAAGATTGCCCAGTCACCCAACCAAAGGTAAGTTCTCTGCTATCGCGGAGTTTGTGGTTGATCAGGGTGATGAATGTCCCCAATTTGTCACATGTGGCAGAGTAACACTCCAACCTTTAGTCCATGCAGCATTTCAAATGTCACATGTGGCAGGAGTAGAGCGCATTGGACCTGATGTTCAGATTGCTTCTGAGAGAGCAAATGGTTCTGTTGCTGCAACAACTGCTGCTGCTGCTCGATGTAAAAATTTCTACTTCAGCTGTTGTGGGATCTGTTAACTTGGTATCTATTGTAGTGGCATTTACTGCCTTTGTCTAAGCATGCTGCTGCCGCATTTGATGGCCCTTAACCATACCAGTTCATCAAACTAATTTGGGTTTAGTGGTATTTTTTTTTTTCAGTAGGGAAATCAGAATGAGATTTTCTATTTCCGCTTTTGGGACAAGCATATGGCTGTCAGGTTTTGTTGGAAGATGGAACGAGAGTTTCTATGTTGGCTTTAGGGATCATATGCTTCTACATTTGGTTCTTACTGTTGAAGCGTGCGCTGTCTTTGATGGTGGCATGCCTTTCATATTATTTGCTGCTACTTTTGATTAGGCTGCATACGTGAATCAGCAATTTTTTATTTTCAGCATCTCTCTATTGAGTATGCTGACTGTTTTCCTTTTTTTTGTAACTTTTTCACCAACAAACCAAGCTTGGGACTGCAACTATTTCTCCCTTGTGAAGCAGTATTTCTCTATTCTGTTTTCCAACATTTCTAGCTGATCAGGAATGTTTTTTTCATTTTTTTTTCTTAGATGTCTTGGTGTAGAAAAGTGACCCTGCATTTCTGAGCACTCGCAGTCCCATATATTCCCATGTTTTCTGACCATATGTACAGTCCCATGTTTTTTCCTTGAATATTTTTCTGAAGTGTAAACAGTCATCATCAGATGAGCAACAATTTTCGTTGTCAGATCATCAAATACAAGACCATTCATATATTCTACAGTATCAGAATCCGCGGTGTTAACTTCAATTGAAACGTTGGGAAAACATCCTGGACAAACATTAGACTTCTATTGCTCTTTCAAGGACTTGGTTTCTTGACTAGTCCCTTCAAACCCTTTACCAACAGTATTCGCAAGTTGATCCTCATTATTTTGGCGTCCAATAGCTCTGTTCGCCACTCCAAATGCACCATTGCGATTTCCAATGACTTTGCTCTGGACCTAACTATCCACTGAGCAGAATGAGTCATTCTTCATGGCAGCACGTCTTTTAAGGCTCTCCGTATGATCTTTTATCAAATACTGTAACACCAAGTTTTGAGACTTGGCCGTCGACACTTGCCATATGTTCCTTGTAAGAATCAATAAGATTTTTTTTTCTTCTGCTTTGGAAACAACTTCCTGTCAAATACTTTTGACTAAACAGCACAACTACACTTGCCAAAGGTGTATGAATGTGATTCTTTCTATCTACATTTCTCATGCTCACCGGCATCAGATGTGCTCTCTGTTCCATTGAGCTCCTAAATTCAATATAGTCTCGCCCGCGAGCCCGGGTTTGCACCATGTAGCAACTGTGAGCTTACATCTATGCCTATTTTATTTGACAAAGATGATGCTATAATTGGTAAATAGATTGGATTTGTTAAAGAGCGGGCTGCTTGGTCTGCTAATGAAGGCAAACTAGATCTAGCTGTTGCAAGAAGAGTGGAATTTATAGATTTTTGGACAACATGATCGACATGGTCTCCGAGTAACTGAACACAATGATCACTAGCTACAGCCAAATGGCTAGAATCTTCAATATGCTTGCTGTGAAACGATGTGTTGGTTTTATCCAAAATAAACTTCAGCAATGGCTCTAGACCCTTGGCTCTTAATTTGTGTTCTATTGCACCAATTATGTTTCGTAACCTTATTTATCAGTAGCCTCAGTCTGTATGTTCCCTCCCAAAGGAGGGCTGAAGTGTGAACGAAACATAGAGACCAGTGAAAATTAGTTGCATCACCCTAAGGTGTTCCAATTTAGCAGGATCCAAAGCACGAATACCCTTAATTGGATGAAAAAATAGAGTTGAAACGGCTTTCTTTCTCTCTTCTGTAGGAATTTGATGTTTTCTAGAGAAGAGCACCAAGGATTTTGCTCGGCTTCCTCAATCATCGCTTCCTTCCTCAATTACCCTGGGATCAATAGGAAATGACTCAAGTTGCACTGAGGATTGAAAACCTAAGCACTTGGCCTTGCTGAGATGGTTGGCCAAGCCTCAACTCAATATTCGAAGGAGGAACATTCTTTCCCTTAATAAATGTGTCCCTGGAACTGTTGAACCTGTTGACATCAGAATTTGTACCAACAGATTTTTAAGTTTCTTGAAATTGGACCAGGGAAGAATGGATTTGCTAGCGAGGTTGGCCTATTTGAGTCGACTTTGACAGTTCCATAACCCTGTCCATTCCGCTTTGGTTAGCTGCCGAAGCAAGAGACATTGTGTGACTTTCTTTGAGAGCATTGAAAGCTCGATGGTCTCCATTGGTTCTTATGACAGCTAAGCTTGTATATCCCACAATATTCTGCCAGAGACCCCACCCAAACATCAGGAAAGGAGGATGTGCTTTACCTAAGTTCGTGGAAACGTCCAACCTCTAGCTGGAAATTACCTGCTTTGGAAGTCGAAGAGGCTTCACTTGTTGATTTCTGGGCATAACAAGGATGAATTGTTAAGTGAAATGGACAGTCTTGTTCTCTTTGTCCATTTGTATATTTTTTTTCACAAGGAACATCCATTTTTGGTCTCTTTGCGTTTGAAATATCTCCGAGCGTAGTGCATCCATTCGAGCATGCTAACCCATAAATTTCCTTGAAACTGATGAGCACCATTTGCAGAGATTTTTTTTTATCATCAAGAATATACAATTTTTGGATCACCATTTGATATCAAGATTAATGAGAAACTTACTTTTCTGTTTCCTTTTTATTTTGTTTCCATTTTTTGTGTGTAGGAAATAGGCTTATGTTCAACCAAACCAGAGTTCTGAAATTGTGTCTCACTCAATACTTACTTCAAGATTAGGATTGGTTCAAGAACCTTTCATGTGGGTTTTCACTCTCCACTTTCAAGCAAGTTATAATTAGATAGAAGTGATTCGTGTAATTATAGATGCTCGAACATTCTGCCCCTAGCGTATCTGTATGACTTCTGAAGGGATTAGTTTATGTTCCCCTATACACATTCAGAAGTTAGCTTTTGATCAACCCCGAATTTCTTAAAGATTTATAGAGATGTGTTTTTCACGTCGCCACTCTCGAGACTACATTTTGGCTTTTTTTTGCAATTTTTACAATTTCCACCTACACAATAAATTCATGGGAATATCTTTATGGGATTGAAGATCTGTCTAGGGTTGGAATAATAGCTCCTGTTGGCTTTGGAATTTTGTCCTCCATAACGAGATATGTCCAACGTCTCCATATAATAGATTTTCTCTCACCGGATTTTGCGAAACAGAAGGTCTAACATTCTTAACCTCCTCAACAAAATCATTTTTCAGTGAGTCGTTTAGAAGAGCCTTCTTAGCCATGTTACAAGAAAGTGAGCCCTTGTACTGGCTATTCCTTGAAATCTCTATCTCTATTTCCTTCTTGGCTTTGTTTTTTAGCATCTTTGCTTTCTTTCTTTCTTTCTTTCCTTTTTTTTTGACATCTCCGGTGTTTTAGAAGAAGTCATGTTGAAATATGATCTATCTCTACTATGACCTATCTGAGATAGGTGGTCCCAATAAGACATTTTCAAATGTTTTCTTGTTCTCTTTTTTTTTTGGGCGGATTTTGCAGGAGGGGAATTCCATTGAAAAATGGTTGATGAAGTCTCCATGTATTTTGTGCGCGTCAATTTTTCATGAGTTGAATGCCCCACTATGTTTGACAAAAGAAAGTTTTCCTCACCGTGTGATTCTTTATAAGTTGATTTTTCCACAATACGTGGCATTGTGAAGTTCTTTCCATTTGCAGCGATTTGAAGTTAACCCACAATATGCGGCAGTGTGAAGTTCTCCACCTTATGCAGTGTTGTGAAGTTTTTTTTTATTTACCATACATGTTGTGGAATTCTCTCCGCCATATGCTGCATTCTAAAGTTTTCCCCCACGATGTGCCTTAGATAAACTTTGCTCCACCATTTGTCCCTTTGTGAAGTTTGCCCCCACTATATCCAAAATTGTGACGTTTTTTTCTTCCCACCATAGCCGGCATTTTGCGTATTTTTTTTGGCAATATGCGACATTGTGAAGTTTTCTCTACGATTTGTTGCAAAGGTGTGAAGTTTACACAGTCATTTGTGGCGCACTCCTTCCTTTGCCGGCGATGCGAGGGTAGCTCCACTATTTACGAAGTTGTGAAGTTTACTCTGCCATTTACAAAGTTGTGAAGTTTACTCCACCATTTGCCTCAACGTGAAGTTTGCTCTACCCTTCCAGGTATTTTGAAGCATTTTTTTTTTACAATATGCGTGTCACACAGTTTGCCTTGGTGATGCAAATGGAGTGGGCCATTGTTTACTTTTCCCGCGTCTTTCTACACCAAAACTTTAGTTAGGCAAGGGAATATTCTTTTTTTTTTAGTTAGGAAACCTCTTAGATTTCAAGATGAAAGGAGAAGTGAGTCCCACCGGGCGTGCCAAAAATTTGTTTGCAACAAATTTCACATGCATGAAAAGGAAAATCACACACATAAAATAAATTAGGATCAGATTTCCCTCTTGCGAGAAGATGTTTTATTAATTTTGATTGGGATCGTACACTTCCGGCTCTATTGGCCGTTAATTACATTTCTTGAAGAAGAAAACACCTCTGATTATCCATCAAGAGGTTCCCTATCTAATTACAACTTTTGTTAATTGTCCTCCAGAAAGAAGGATTTTTGAAGATCTAATTTTTTGTGAACTTTTGGAGAAATGTTATCTTTGTCGTCTTCCTCCTGAAGAAGAAAAGTCTTCTTCCTTTAGGGAGTCTCTGGGAAGAGACCCTAAAGGGACTTTTAGAGAGAGATTCTCTAAAGGGATTTTCCTCCGTCTTTCTTTTTAGGAGCCTTCATCTTTATCATCCTTCTCTCGGAGGAGAAGGGTTTTCTCCCTTTATGGAGTCTCTGGGAAGAGATCCTAAATGACTTTAGAAAGAGATTCTCTAAAGGAATTTTCCTCCGTCTTTCTTTTTGGGAGCCTTCATCTTTATCATCATTCTCCTGGAGGAGAAGGGTCTTCTCCCTTTAGGGAGTCTCTGGGAAGAGATCCTAAAGGGACCTTTAGAGAGAGATTCTCTGAAGGGATTTTTCTCCGTCTTTCTTTTTGGGAGCCTTCATCTTTATCATCCTTCACCCAGAGGAGAAAGATCTTATCTCATTAGGGAGTCTCTGGAATGAGATCCTAAAGAGACCTTTAGAGAGAGATCCTCTAAAGGGATGTTCCTCTTTCTCCCGAAGGAAAAATGTCTTCTTCTTATCTTTTTTTTAGAACCTTTTGGGAGAAGCCGGCAAAGAAAAAAAAAGCACTGTTAGCCAGTAATCTCTTCTCACGTTTCTTTTTCCTCCTTCATCTCTTCTTCACGTCGCTTTTCTTTCGCAAAGATCCGATCCCTTTTCTAAAGAACTTTGAGTCTATTTATAGAACTCTCTTGAAGTGGTTAGCAATTGCCACCTCGCCCCTTTTTTTCTCAACTTCACTATCCCCACTTCCTTTTTGTGGAGAGTTGCATATCTCCTTTTTTGAAAAGTAGGTGAATCACTTCATTTTTTTTTGCGAGAGTTATTCCCTAAAATTTAGGGATTTAACTTTTTATATTTATCCCGTTTTACTTTAGGGATAAGGTGATGCGTAACCGCCCTTTTTCTCTCTCTTTAATAAGGGATTTTACTATTTTGCCCTTGTTGTAAAATTTCAAGTCCAACAACGCACAACAATACGAATACACTATATAAAGTCAGAAATGGTGTTCCTCAATTTCGGACCATTCTTTCTTGTGGTGATCGAGGGTGTGTAGTCAAGAACGCTGTTCTTGTAGACCATCTAGAGGCAATCCATATGGTCCTAGTCCGACATGGACATCGCATCCCTCAAATTAAGGCCAACAAATATCAAAACTTTAGCTTCTTTTAGTTGAACATCATATGGGACCTAATAAATCAAGGGTTAGGCTTATCTAATCATGTTTGAGAAAACAACAACAGGCCGGATTAGTGTTAATTTTGGGTCGACGAAATTGGTTACATCTACATGGCACAAGCAGGCCCAGAAAGTGATAAAAAAAAACTAAGAGTGACTCTTTTTTTGGCATTTTTCATATACAAATTTGAGTTTCCCCTTGCATTGAAAGGAGTTTGTTGTTTCGTAAAAAATGAAGTATTGCATGAGGTTTTATGTCTTGATCATTTTCTTGTAGGTTTATGTGGCTTGAAGAGACTCAAGGAACTAGATCTTGGCAATAACTTTCTTGACGATCAAAGTCTTCCAACATGCCTACTCAACCTTTCCTCCTTGGAACCACTGGATTTGTCAGAGAATAATTTTAGAAACCCATTTGGCATCTCAACAGGTACATAGTTCTAGTATTTTCTCATCCAAAGTGATGAAGATGGATGAAGTAGTTTTTTTCTTCACTTTCATTTCTCTCACTACGATAATGATAGCATAATACATTTGGTAGGTCTTTTTAGTTGTTTCAACTCTGCTTGTTTATAACATATTACAAAAAAAAAGTTTTTTCAACTCTTTTTAAAACACATAAAAAAAAACATATTACGAGCCAAAGGTCATTTCTGGGAAACTTCAAGAGCGGATTTTTGGATTTTAGTGAATTAGTAGAAATTTAATTATGGTTAGAATTAGTAAAAATTTAATTATGGTTATGGGAAATGATATTTTCACTCCCTTATTTTAGTAATAGCACTACACCCTTTACACGTTTTAAATTGGTTGTTGAAAGCATTTTAGGAATGTAACAATCTTTAAAAGCTAATTATAAAAGTGTAAAGTAAAAAATCTAGTGACATTATTAAATCAAGGTTGTGGGAATGTCATTTCCCATTGGCAGTTTACATTTTTATGAATAAATTAAAAACAAGCATAAAAAGAAAAGAAAGATTCTATTTGTTTGGCGGTTTACATTTTTATGAATAAATTGCAACTAAGCATAAAATGAAAAGAATGATTCTACTTTTCAAACGATGAATTACCTAGTCTCATTCTAAAAAATTAGGTTCCCATGTATCATTTAGATATTTGCCCATATTAGACCATCTATCTAATTTCATGATCCCTTTCTGTCTTATTGTTGCAGAGCTTTGCAAACCAAGTAACTCAATCGAAGGCAACATTCATCCATGTTTAAAAGATATGTATTACATGCAATCGCTTGATCTCTCGTACAATCGCTTTTCAGGAGGGATTCCTTCATTCGTTTTTCAACAACCTAATGATGATGGAGACTATTTATCTTTCAAATAATAAGTTCATGGGTGTGTTCTCATTTTCCATGTTTGCTAACCTCTTAAAGCTTTCATATGTTGACCTTTCAAACAATGTCTAATTAGAGGTTGAAACAGAATACCCGCATTGCGTTCCTGCTTTTCAACTCATGTGGTTGCTCCTTGAAAATTGCAATCTAAACCAACATAGCACTTCTAGCATCCCCAGCTTCATTTCAAACAGCAGCATTTATACAGCTTCCAATTGGATCATAACTCCCTTCAAGGGGTCATCCCATCTTGGCTATTGTACAATACTACATCACTTCGAATCATGTCGTTGAGGGGTAACCACTTTGAAGGCTCAATTTGTCAGTCTTCCTATAACACCAGTTCGATTGTCTCTTTTCTAGATATCTCTCAAAAAAAATAAAATTTGACACTTTCTTTTGATAGTCTAAGGAAGAAAGCTATTATTTTTCTCAAATATTTGAGAAAAGAGAGCTCAATTTCCTCTTATAAAATTTTTCCAAGTACGAAGAAAAGATAAATGTGTAAAATGGGGCTTTATAAACCTTGTTCTCGTCATGTTCTATAGATTGCCACATCCAATCAAGGTTTTAAATTTCAGTTTCGGGGGTAATTTCGGACCTAGCCGAAACCGAAATTTCAGCCGAAATCCCGTAATTTCGGCCGAAATTCAGTAAAGACACGAAATGTCATTTTTTTGGGCCGAAAATTTGGCTGAAATTTGGGAAAGGTATAAATTTTTATTTTTTTTTTCAAATTTCGCCGTAATTGATGAAATTTCTGAAATTTTGACTGAAATTTGGTACGTTTCGCCAATTTTGGTTTCGGAATGTTTCGGTTTCCGTCTTGACCGAAATCCAAAATTTCGGTCTGAAATTTCAGATTTTGGACGAAAGTTAAAACCTTGCATCCAATGTGGATGTGATGTGTCAGATATATAGACTAACTATATATGGCATATCACACACACTAAAGAAAGATAATATATGGTCAAAACTAGGCCCCATGTATGATCTATCATCACACTCAAAAGTAGCTTCATATCACATGATACATATGTATAACATATATTGCTCAAAACTTTCTACTATCTAGTCAATCCATATAACACAAAGTCATCAAGATATATATCATTTACCTTAGTCATTGGAATATAGTAAAGGGAGATGATAAATTAGCACTCCTTGTAGGATGATTTGCACCCCCTTTAAGGTGAATTGATGTTTTTGACGTCAGAATTTAACACTTTTTATGTCAATTCACGTTAAAGGGTGTGAATAATCCCACAGCGGGTGTGAATTTATCATCACCCCATAGTAAATCCACAAAATATGCCAAAATGGTTGAGGTCAAATTGTTAACTATCTATAGCCATCAGAATATAATATAGGGAAATATTATCAGCACTATTGTATTTTGATGATCACACTCCTCACTTTATTAGAAGTACGATATGGCCCGCACCATAGGATGATCCAAACCGTCCATTAGATGGGCCACAGCCTAAATAAGATGTGCCCCAAAAATCATTTCCATAGGTTCATCCTAACCCTCAATCTGACCGATCAACTTGATCTTGATCAGACAGCTCATAACAAATCTGGTAAATTTTAAGCGCTCCAATTACTCCTAGCGATGATGCGAAGTGCGCCAAAATAGCGCCACTAGCGCCCTACAGGCCACGCCGCTCCTCACTAACTCAAATCGCGAGAGAGAGAGAGTGGGCAACCCATGCTTTTTGAAATTGAGAAAACTAATAAGAATAATAAGTTAGAGAGAGAGAGCAACCCATGCTCTTTGAAATTGAGAAAAGAATAAGAATAAAAAGTCGAACCGACCCCACTCCTCCTTAACTCTAATCGCTAAACGGCCTAAAAAATCAAATTGGAAGGTAAACAAAATATCTCTTGGACTTTATATCCCGTGGAGACTACTTTGAGTCATGTGGGCCTGTTATCAATGAATGTAAGGAGAGACTTACTAATAAGTGATTGTGATGGTCATGTGGCGTATATGACACGACATTGACTATTAAATTTTAATTGTTTAAATCTCTATCAACAAGACTGCTTTTTCACTAGTAGACATTAAATACAATCCGACCCACACTCCACGCTAGAGACTAGACACAACCGTCTCATCTTCCATCGAAGGATGATCGGTCCCACAAATTAAGATTCTCATTCTTCTGGGAGATGATAAATTCGCATCCACTGGCACACTATAACCTTTTTTACGTGTAAAAGGGGTGCGAATCATCCTACAAGGGGTGCGAATTTATCATCACCCTTCTCTTATCCTTTTCATAGGAATGAGAGTCGTCGACAGGAGATGTCCTTTCATTTTCAGTTGGGTCCCATATACTTGTAGTCACACGCCATCAACGAGGGAATATCTGGCTAAATATTTTGTACAATAGTACTTATTGAATTTTATTAAAAGTTAAAATTTAACCATAAGGAATTGAAAACCTAAAATACCTTTCCCTTTAATTACATCTGCTTGGCCCCATCCTGCTAGCTGGCACTTGTTTTTGCTCTACCCCATACAAATTTTTTATAACTCAACAAATAGGAAATTTATTATGAAAACATAGTTCTAAATTTTAAATATGATGTATGTGCTTAGATATGAGTATTTTTCAAAAAAAAGTCGGTCCCGCTTTGTTCAAAGATCCAAACCCTTCATATGGATTACCATAACATAAATATGTTGTGCCTCAATAATCATCTCCACGGGATGATCCTAACCCCGGATCATTACAGAAAATGATACAAATCAGGTGGGTTGTCCTCATTATCAAAACATTGTCGTGGAGATACCGAGATATAAGTCTCCCCAGTTTTAAATATGAAGCTTATAAGAAGGCTATTGATTTTGGCACTGCTGTGTTTTGATATTTGCACTAAGTTACCTTGTGTTTTGATTTTTACCATTTCCTTGCTGCCTAGCCCTTGAAGATACGTGTCATAAACACGCCACCTTAAGCCTTATCCTTCCTTTCCCAGGCCACGTGTGTTTTTTCCCGCGACAACGAATAAGTTACAGAACACCTCTTAACAAAACCTCAACTTTCTTCTATCTACTTGCGCTTTTTCTTCCTATGCCCGGAAACCCTAGTCAGGTCTGTTCGGCGAGAAGAATGTAGATGTCTTTACTTTCTTTTTCCATGTTTCCCTTTCCTCTGCAGAACGATTCTCTTCTTCTTTATGGTTTGGGGGAATGAGTGAACTCGGAAACCCTAGCCTCTCCTTTTAACAGTGTTGTTGGTAGCCAGGAGGAAAACAAAAAAGGGCTGTGGGGATTTTATCCGAATTCCGTTGTGGGTTTCTTCATTTTTTTTTTCCAATTTTTTCTCAACAACTTAAAAAAATTAAATTCTATGGGTTTTTTTTTTTTTTCCTCAAGTTTATTTGGGTATGTATAAAACAACTTCTCTTCTCTTTTTCGTGAATGTTTTTTCCATTGTTCGCAGTTACTGACATTGGAATAACTTCTCTCCAATGCAGGTGGATTCGGCACAAGTGCTCAGTATTGCTTTGTTTTTGCCCATTTTCTACAACTTTCTCTCAGGTGCTTGTAAAATCATTTTCATGTTGTTTCCTTTTTTTCCTGTTTTACTCAGTAACAAATATTTTTCAACCGGAGATTTTAGGATTAGATTCGAGAAATTTGTTTCAGAGCAGTTGACAGAGCAGCCATCAAGTTTTGGGTCGCCATGCAGGTATCGATTTCAATCTTGATGATTATGAGGATGATTTGAAGCAGGTGAGATAGAGATAGTTTTGGGTTTTTTTATTATCTTTTTTTATCTCTGCTTTCATTGATTTTTTAGTTTTTTCTTATCTTTGAGCTCTGTTAGAAGCAGGGAGTTAATCTTCTTTTTTAACCATAGGTAGTTTTGGTTGTTAAATTAGATGTGACCCATTTTCTCCTTTATCCTTTAATAGGACTTGCTTATATTTTTGACAGCAGAAACTCATTAATGTGAACATATGTTAGTAGGAGAGAGTTTTATTATGTCTTGTTTGGTTAATCGGAGAACTTATCAGATGGTACATGGTTTTCTAATATTAAACATTGGCAGTTCCTGTGTCCACAGAACCTATGGTATTATTAATGAATGCTTCCATACCTTGTTTTAAATCAGTTTCTGAAGATATTGACTTCAATTTATGCGTAGAAATTCTTGTGTCCACAGCACGTGGGGGTATTGGATGCTTCTATGTGGACCCGCGATCCGAGAGGGGCGGGGGGACGTGCCCCCACGCGAGTCTCGGGATCATCCACGTGAAGGAGAGTTCCACCAAGGAACTCTCGAAAGAGTGCCCCTCACAGCATGAGCGGCGATGTGAAGTGAGATACCTCTCGATTCGGGGACCAGCCCGGATTCGAGACGCACCTCGAACAAAGAAAGAGTCGCCATCCAAGGAAGTGGGCCCTGGATCCCATGCTGTGCTCTGTCGCAACGGATAACCACAGATACAAAAGTTCGTGCCTGATGACGAATGGGGAAGGGGTTAGGCGCCCCCAATTCGCCCAAGTGCAAGCACCTGGTCTCTTATGCCATTTATTATTAACTTTGAAGAGTTTTGGGCTAAAGTCATGTGAAATGGGAACAAGCATCCCCGAGAAAACGTCTATCTAAGCATGCATGACCCGAGGATGGGCAAAGAAAATGAACATCCAAATCCTAACTCATCGCATCTAATCCTAACTCATCACATCTAAGAAAGCAATAAACAATCGCATGCCTAGCTACAGCTAAGCAGATAATGATAGATATAATGAGATAAGAAAAGCAAATATCTAAGTTTAGACAGATAATCAAGCTAAGATGAATGGATAAACGCTATAGCTAAGCAATCAAAGCAGTAAAGTAAACACACTAGCATGCGAGCCTATGCAAGAGATAAGACTAAGAGAATGGCAATCGATCGCACGCTAGAAGAACAAACAAACTAGAATGCATAAGAAATCTAAGATAAGCACACAGCAAGCTAAAAGGTGTAAGAAAAGAAAGAAATCAGAAAATCAACGGCACGTGAGAACCAAAAATGCCAGGGGAAAGAAGATGGAACACACGATAGGCTCAGAGGGTGATTCAAAAGGAATCAAGCCCAGCGATCCTAATCTGCTGAAGATCGGACAAGTCTCGCGATCGTCATGACCTATCGTTGGGCTCAGCGAGGGCAATCCCTGTAAAGGGGCCACGCTACGTCATCGCCCGTCCCAAAACCCGATAAAACGTCAGAAAACCGATGAAAACCAGAAAATCACGATGAAAACTGAAAATGGAATGAAAAGAGGGCTCCGAGTGACCTGGCAATCACCATCCTTGCCCATTTTTGCTTTTGTTTTGAAATGTTTGACTGAACTTGGGTGGACCCAAGCTACCTACGTACCCTGCGGAGAGGGATCAAGCCATCCGTAGTTCGGACGGAAAGGTGAGAAATGTTGGTAAAATGGTGAAAATAGTATAAAAAAGGAATGGTGATGTAAAACTTGTGTAAAAGATAAATGGTGATGAAAAAGTGGTGTAAAAAAGGTGATAGTGAAAATGGTGACTGCACTCAGGATGCCAGCAGCACGCCTGAGCTGCCTACGTACCCCTCAGCTAGGGATCAAGCCATCCATAGTTCGGACGGAAAGGTGAGAAATATTTTCAAAAATGGTGACTGCACTCAGGATGCCAGCAGCACGCCTGAGCTGCCTACGTACCCCTCAGCTAGGGATCAAGCCATCCGTAGTTCGGACGGAAGGGTGAGAAATATTTACAAAAATGGTGACTGCACTCAGGATGCCAGCAGCACGCCTGAGCTGCCTACGTACCCCTCAGCTAGGGATCAAGCCATCCGTAGTTCGGAACAGATTTTCCTAACTACACTCTAATGACTCGAGATTTTTGAGATTTTTGATTTTTCAGATGTTTTTGATTTTTTCGACACAAGAGGACAAAATCCTATCATCACAAAGGGAGGACAGACTCCTGATATCCCGCAAAGGTTGGACAGCATCCTATGCTTTGCGGGGGGGAAATGAACAGAATCACGACTCTGCAAGGGTTGGACAGCATCCTATACCTTGCAGGAGCGGATGAAAATCACATGACTTGATGAGGGGATGGACAGAATCCTAACCCCTATGATGATAGGACAGACCCCTGAAAGACTGAAGGACTGACTCCTATGCTGAAGACTGACTCTGAAAGATGGAAGGACGGAATCCTAAATTTTATGAAGGGATAGGACAGAATCCTAAACTCTACAGGGGTAGGACAGACGCCTAAACCCTAGGATGGTAAGACTGATTCCTAAACTCTCTAGGACTGACTCTAAAGAGGAAGAAATCCCTTAACCTGCGGAAACTCTAAGGCAGGAAGGGAAAGGGTTGGCTCAAGAAGCATTCCGTCATAGCCTGGACCCGCCGAGATGACTTCTGAAATCGATGGACAACCTCTCAAAAACCTATAAGAAACCCTAAGATTTAAGGCAAATCCTAAAACTAAGAGGACCCTCGAAAGGGAAGGAAAGAGGAAGATTAGTGTGGGCTCCGAGTTGGGGTTGAATCAGATTGGGGTCGGGTTACGGGTCCCGAGTTGGGGCTGAATTGGATTGGGGTCGGGTTACGGGTCCCGAGTTGGGGCTGAATTGGATTGGGGTCGGGTTACTGGTCCCGAGTTGGGGCTGGTTGGTGGTTTTGGATGACGGTGGCGGCGGAGATGATGGCCGGAGGTGGCTGACGTTGGTGGTTAGTGGAGGTGGGCGGAAGAGAGGGTGGAGATGAGTTCGGCCTTGCCGGATTTCGGCCGGCAGTGGTGGTGAAGAGGAGGGTGAAGAAGAGGAAGGTGGGGGCCGATGGTAGGCTTGCCGGATTCCGGCAAGCTCACCGGAGAAGGTGGTGCTGATTTCTTTTTCTTTTTCTTTTTTCTCTGTGTGTGTGTGTGTGTTAAAAACAGAAATGAAGAATCCAGAAGGGGGAGAAGACGGTGGAATGGAAGAAGGCCGTCATCACAGCCTTCCAAGAAATCATCTCAATGTCTAAGCCAAGGTTGGAGGGCAAAGTGGCCATCATCACAGGGGCAGCCAGTGGGATAGGCGAAGCCGCAGCCAGGTTATTCGCAGAGAATGGGGCCCTTGTCGTGATCGCCGACATCCAAGATGAACTGGGTCATCAGGTGGTGGCCTCCATAGGCCCTCACAAATCTCGATATCTTATTTAGCAACGCAGGGATCTGCGGCCCAACTGGTGGCCTTCTGGATCTAGACATGGGGGAATTTGACAACACGGGGAATTTGACAACACCATGGCCATCAATGTGCGTGGGGCCGCCATCGCAATGAAGCACGCGGCCCGTGTTATGATGGCGAGTCAAATTCGTGGGTCCATCATATGCACCGCAAGCATAGCGGCATGTGTGGGTGGTGTGGGGCCACATGCCTACACCACATCTAAGCATGCCCTTGTGGGGCTTGTTCGATCGGCTGGCCGAAGAGGCTTGGGTGGCGGGGGTGAGATTGAGCTCGCCGGATTCCGGCAAGTTTGCCGGAGAAGAAGGTGGTGGCCGATGGTGGGTTTGGGCAGAATGGGTTTTGGCGTCGATTTTGCTGGCCGATGGTGGTGGTGGGCTCGGTGGAGGATGGATGGTTGGATTCCGGCAAGATTGCCGGAATCAATGGAGGTGGGTGGCTGGAAAACAAAAAGTCGAAAATGGAAGAGGGTTTGGGTTTAATGGAGGTGGTGGTGCGGCTGAGATTTGGAGGTGGATGGTTGATGAAGAAGGTGGCGGCGGCTGGAGTGGTGTTGATTCGGTGAGGGTACAAAGTTGCAGGAAGATGAAGGTGGGGTTCGACCCTCTCTCCTTCAGCTCTCTCTCTCTCTATCTCTCTCTGTAATTTTTTCTTTTTTGTATTTTTTTTTAAAAAAAATCTGCAATTCCTTGCAAACCAAGGTGGTCGGAGGTGATAAGGGCGTGGCCGGAATCCGACGGGATGCCCGAAGAAAATGAAGGGCTTGGGTTTAGTTTGGGTAGAAATGGGTTTGATGGGGAATAAGGGTTGGAGAAGAAGAAGGTGAACGGCTGGGATAGGCTTGCCGGAGAAGATGGAGGAGGTGGAAATGGTGGCCGAAATGGAGGTGGTTACGGTGGTGGATTTTTGGGTTTGGGGAGGATGGGTTTTCAAGTGGAGTGAAATGGGTTCGGATGGGGGTTTAAAAACTGGTTCGCCGGATTCCGGTGAAGGCAACCGGAGAAGGTGGTGATGAGGGTGGGTTTTCTCCCTTCTCTGCTTCTCTCCCTCTGTTTCTCTCTCTCTCTTTATGTTTTTTTTTTTTTTTTTGGGTGACAGAGGAGGTGGCTGTGGAGAGGATTGGTGAGGGTGGTGGCGAGAAAAATGGTGAGGGTGGTGGCGGTTTGGAGAAGATGGAGAGGCGGTGGTGGCCGACGGTAGGCTTGCCGGATTCCGGTGGGAATGGCAGAAATCGTACTGCCGGATTCCGGCCGGTGGATGGTCGGAGGTAGAAGGAGGGAGGTGGTGAAGTGAAGAGACCGGTTGGAATTGGATGGAGCTCCGACGAAATCGTCGGAGAAGATGATCGGAGGTGAATACTCTTAGATCCTCTCTCTCTCTCTCTCACAGATTTTTTTTTCTCTGGTTTTTTTCTTCTGCTCTCCTGTCTGTTTTTTTTTTTTTGTTCTGGTTTTTCCTGCGAGAGAGATCAGAAGACCCATCATGAGTCATCATGAGGGGAGAAAATGAGAGTTTTTTGTCCCCCTCTTGTCCCCCCCAATTCCCTTAAATTTGTGCAAAAAAATAAATAAAAAAATAAAAAACAATTTTCAAATGGCATCGGATGCCATACGAAAACCAAAACTACTCATTACGCCCATTTTTAAAACCAAAGAAAATGATGACTGTCCTTATTCTCTCTTTGAATACAAGCGGGCCCCACATCACATCAGCGGGCCCCACACAAGCGGGTCCCACACACAGCGGGTCCCACATCAGCGGGCCCCACACAAGCGGGTCCCACATCAGCGGGTCCCACACAAACGGGTCCCACACAAACGGGTCCCACACAAGCGGGTCCCACACCAGCGGGTCCCACACCAACGGGCCCCACACAAACGGGTCCCACACAAGCGGGCCCCACATCAGCGGGCTCCACACAAACGGGTCCCACATTCTCTTTTGCTCAGATTAATTCCATTCATTTTCCGCCTGAATTCGGGATTTCATTCGAATACGCGGGTTTAGGGCCCTGTCAAAATGGGGTGTCTACATTCTATACCTTGTGTTAACTTAGTTTATGAAGATATTGACTTCAATTCATATGTAGATGCACAGGAACTCGAGCAATTGCAGGTTAACATTGAGCAGGGCACTTATTACATAGGAATGACTGGTATCGTAATGTCTCAAGATGATGCCGACATTACATTGGTTACTGTGACAGACGGTTAGGTGTTAGAGCTTGGAAGATCCTTTGATGAAACACTACGCATTCAAGATGATGTTCAGGGAGGTGCACTTTACCATGTTGTAACTTCGGATAGGGATGAGATAGGTCATTCAGAGGGCATGATGTACTCAGAGTTGAAAGTCAAGTAGAGTAGCGATTTAGATGCAAATACTCAGAAAAGCTTTAGCAAGACTGCTACATTTCCTTCTTCAGAGGAGATTCTATCATAGTTTATGTCTATGGATCATAGTAACAGGAAAACCGATGCTTGCTCCATGCACATAGTGACAGGAAAACTGAGTCATGTCTGTGCTTGCTCCATGCCTCTGCTTGTATTTCTCAAATCCATGTTTTATATGATTTTCATGGATGTAAGAAATCAGAAAGGCTGATATCTCATATTTTTTTGTAGGATTTCTTGATGGATTTTTCTCTAATTCATTATATGGCCCCCTCTAAAGTGGTTGTGGTCATTAACAGCTACTACAAAAACAGGTAAAAGTTGTATTCGATCATGATTTCTTATTTTTCGTTTGCATTCTCTTTTAGATCTTACTATCTTCAACCAACTTTCAAATCCTAATTAGATTTCTCTCTCTCTCTCTCTTGTTAATTTGATCAATGGATTCAAACAAATTCTTGTATTTGATGGATAGACACCAATGAAGAGAGATCAAGAGAAACTCACCCTACATTTATAGGCTAATGATATTTGCACTACCATGTTTTGTTAATGAGACATGATGGAGTATAAAAACAACAGCCTATCAGCTGCCGACACGTGGCCCGAGGAGGGCCCACCGCAAACCCCATATCAGCAGGGGTAGTTTGGTAATTACAGCAGAGTAGGTGAGCTCGAACCTATAGCTGACCGACACCTGTCCTGGAGTAATAACTCCCCAACTACCCCAGTTTTCCCTCTATAAAAGGGCTTCCAAAGCTCATAAGATGGGTAATAACTTCTCACCCACCACTCTTAAATTCGCTCTGCACTCCTGCTCATACTGACTTGAGTGTCGAAGGGCTTGTCCGGAGTAACACTCCGGGTTGGTCATTCTGACCTCGTTTGCTTCTGTGCAGAACACAGTTCCGCAGGACTCGTTTCCTTCACTTCGGCTGCTCGGGCCCTCCAGCTCGGCTCTTACATCACTGTCATATCTGTTAACCGATTTTAGGCCTAACAGATTGGTGCCATCCGTGGGACCCCGAACTAAAGGCTATTCAGATCTCCTTACAAAAATGGCAGGGCGCAAGAGTGCGCGGGTACCAACTGCACGGACTAATCGAGCCGTGCTGCCTCGCAGGACTCGGAGTGAGCGAATTGCCTCACAGGTAGTGGCTGCCTCTGCCACAGCCGAGCAGAGCCTTGCTCGCTCGGAACACCTCAACCCTACTCCCACTCCGGATCAAGTGCAAGCTCTTTTCCAACAAATGACGGCTCTCGTCGGTCAGTACCAGCAGCTACTCCATGCGCCTCCCCAACCTCCTCCAGAAGCTCCACGACCTGTCCAGGAAAGGCCAAATATCCACAGGGGAGAGTCAGCGCGCCACGGTGAGGACCGAACTCACCACTACACGAGACAAGCCCAGCACTCCAGAGCCAGGCACGCCCATACCGAACCTCACCACCGCCGGAGATCGCGGTCCCGCTCTGCACGAAAGCATCGAGCCCAAGAAGACCGTGCGCCACAGGAGAAACTTCGGCCCCATCATAAGAGTCCGGAAAGCCAGTCCGGCTCCGCGGCGAGCCAATCGGTGGAAAGAAACAGGTCACCAGACCGTAGAGCTGACCCGATGCTACAGAGAATGGAAGAAATGGACCACCGAATAGAAGAGCTGGCAAAGGATCAGAGCTGGCCCGCTTCTAGGGCGTTCTCAAGCAGAACGCCGTTCACCGGCGACGTCATGGGCGCCCCAGCACCCAGAGGATTCAAAATGCCAATTGTCCCGCAATACGATAGGACCACTGACCCTGTGGACCACTTGGAGATGTTCAGGACGATGATGCTTCTCCACGGTGCGTCAGACGGCTTCCTCTGCAGAGCATTACCGATGACCCTGACTGGTGCGGCAAGGGACTGGTACTCAAGGATCAAACCGAACTCCATCAGCCACTTCGATGACTTCGAGGAAGATCTGGTTCGCCACTTCATGAGCAGCCGTAGGCCAATGAAAACAACAGCATCCTTGATGGCCTTGCGGTAGGAGGATAATGAACCTCTGAAAGCCTTCGTCAGCTGCTTCAACAGGGAGGCACTCCAAGTGCCAAATCTAGATCCCTCAGCCGCTTTAAACGCGCTTCTCGCAGGTGCTAGATCTAATGATTTCCGCCGAGCAGTGGCCCGCCGGAATCCGCACTCACTAGCAGATCTAATGGCCGGGGCAGAGGAATACATATCAGTGGAAGAGACACTGGCTGCCCTGGACTCAAATCGGAGGAGAACCTCTGAAGACAAGAACCCTACTAAACAGCGTAGGGATGACAGGGCCGTTAGAAGAGAAAAGTCCCCCCAGAGGAGGGAGGAGAACTTCACCCCTCTTAACACCTCCCAGAGACACATACTTGCCACTATCAGTAGAGAAGAGTTCGTAAGGTGGCCGACCCGAATGATCTCCAAGGGAAACAGGAGAGACAAGTCGAAGTACTGTCGGTTCCACATGGACCACGGCCACGACACAGACGAATGCTGGCAGCTGAAGGAAGAAATCGAGCAGTTGATTGGCCGGGGCTATTTGAAAAAATACGTCCGAAGTAACGGCCACGGAAGTGAGCACAAGGAGAAAGGCCCACAGGGCCGGAGCCCTCGGCGGTCACAGCCACCCCTGCCCGGGGTCAGTCTCCTCCGCCGTCCAGTCCATAACCAGAGGCACACCGCTCCCAGCCAAGGGGGGTCATCGGCTCGATTATGGGCGGTCCGGCAGCTGGGGGCACATCATCTTCTGCTCGAAAAGCATACGCACGGGGAGTCAACGCCGTGCACACTTGCAGTAAGAAGATGAAGACGGAGAATGAGATCTCCTTTTCAGATGCGGACCTCGACAACATGATACTGCCGCATGATGACGCCCTGGTCTTAACCATGCTCGTCGCAAACTGGGAGTTGAAGAAAATCCTGGTCGACAATGGGAGCTCGGCCGATATTTTGTACTATCACGCTTTCGAGAGAATGATAATAGAGGACGACCGCTTAAGGCCGGCGAATTCAGATCTGTTCGGTTTCTCAGGAGAGGTCGTCAAGGTGGAGGGACAGATCGAACTCCCCGTCCTCGTCGGAGAGCCGCCCTGCCAGGCTTTCGCCATGGTCAACTTCCTAGTAATGAGGGCCACTTCGGTCTATAACGCTATCTTGGGATGGCCTAGCCAGAACCTAATCCGCGGCGTCGCGTCAGCATATCACCAGAAGATGAAGTTTATTACGCCAAACGGCATGGGAGAAGTCTGGGGGGACCAGCCGCAATCCAGGGAGTGCTACGCAATGGCACTGAAGGGCAAAAACGGGGTGGAGTCGCTGCCGATTGAGTTACTCGACCTGAGGGATGAAGCTCAGGGAACTCAACCCGCCGAAGACCTCATCTCCATCCCCTTGTGCAAAAATGATGACAAGAAGGTCATTCAGATCGGCTCCTCTCTAGACAGCGGCAGCCGGCACAGCCTCACCCAATTTCTTCAGGACAACGCAGATGTCTTCGCGTGGGCTCCCGTGGACATGCCCGGTATAGACCCGGAGGTCAGCACGCACAGACTTGGTGTTAACCCAACCTGCAGGCCGGTGAAGCAGAAAAGAAGACACTTCGCCCTCGAAAGGCGGCAGGCGATTAAAGAAGAAGTGGAGAGGCTCTTGAGAGCTGACTTCATTCTAGAAATCCAATACCCGGACTGGTTAGCAAACGTAGTCCTGGTAAAGAAGACAAATGGAAAGTGAAGGACCTGCGTTGCTTTCACTGATCTGAACAAAGCCTACCCCAAGGACAGCTATCCGCTCCCAAAAATCGATCAGCTCATTGATGCCACCGCAAGTCACGAACGACTGAGCTTCATGGACGCCTTCTCCGGATATAATCAGATCAGAATGTATGAGTCAGATATACGAAAGACTTCCTTTGTAACAGATCAGGGGACCTACTGCTACCGTGTCATGCCCTTCCGAAATCAGATCGGCCGCAACATGAAAGTCTATGTCGACGACATGCTGGTCAAAAGCCGAAGTGCGCGAGATCACATCTCCGACTTGAAAGAAATATTTCAAGTCCTGAGAGAGAATAAAATGAAGCTCAATCCCACTAAGTACACCTTCGGCGTCAGCTTGGGAAAATTCTTAGGGTTTATGGTAAGCCAAAGAGGGATAGAGGCCAATCCAGAGAAGATCAAGGCCGTGGTGGAGCTCACTCCACCAAAAACCATCAGAGAAGTGCAGCGACTAACAGGAATGGTGGCCGCGCTGGGGCGCTTCATCTCAAAGTCTGCAGAGAGGTGCCTGCCCTTCTTCAACGTAGTCAAAGGACTCAAGATCACGCCCTGGACAGAGGAGTGACAGGCCGCATTCGAGGAGTTAAAGCAATACTTGTCCTCTCCACCACTATTGACAAAGCCGGAACCGGGTGAGGAGCTGCTCTTGTATCTGTACGTGAGCCCCCTAGCTCTAGCAGCTGTCCTAGTTCGTGAAGAGCACGGCCAACAAAAACCAGTCTACTATGTTAGCAAAGTCCTGCACGATGCCGAAGTCAGATACCAGCGGGTTGAAAAGTTGGCCTATGCCCTAATCATGGCAGCCAGAAAGTTGAGGCCGTACTTTCAAGCTCACGCAATAAAGGTCCTGACTGATCAGCCATTAGGCAAGTTCTCCATAAGCCGGACACCTCGGGACGACTCGTGAAATGGGCCGTGGAGCTGAGTGAATTTGACATCCTTTACATGCCAAGACCAGCAATCAAGGCTCAAGTACTGGCAGATTTCGTGGCTGAATGCACCATCCCCCAGCAGATCGTCGAACCCGAAATTGCCCAAACCCCAGCTGCGGGAAAGGCAATCGCAACTGAGGAGCGACCAGAAGATGGAACTGGAACAGAAATCATCCCCCTACCACCAGCAGAACAGGATCCATCGACCGCCGAACCGCTCTGGGAAGTGCACGTGGACGGTTCTTCGAACAAGGGTGGCTGTGGAGCCGGTCTGGTTCTAACCGGGCCGGACAGCTTCACTTTAGACTACGCCCTGAGGTTCGGATTCCGCGCATCCAACAACGAGGCTGAATATGAAGCCTTCCTCGCCGGAATGAATCTCGCAGTCCAGACCGGCGCCCAAAGACTGAAAGCCTACTGTGACTCCCAGTTGGTAGCAAACCAGATTCAAGGAATCTACGAGGCCCGCGACGAGCGTATGATCAAATACCTCTCCAAGGTCCGTCAGTTATCCACTAAGTTCAAAAGTTTTGAGGTCATCAGAATCCCTAGAACAGAAAACACAAAAGCAGATGTGCTGTCTAAGCTGGCCGCATCCGGATACACGACTCTCGGGAATATATGTATGGAGTTTCTACAGAAATCCAGTATCGAAAGAAAGGCCGCTGAAGTAATGCAGGTGGAGCACAAGTCCTGCTGGATGGACGAGATCATCGACTACCTGCATATTGGGAAACTACCCGAAGCCAAGAAAGAAGCCCGCAAAGTGACACAAAGAGCAGCCCGGTTTTCCCTGGATGGTGAGAACCTGTTCAAAAGGTCCTACACCCTCCCGTACCTAAGGTGCCTCCGGCCCAGCGATGCCGCGTACGCCCTGCAGGAGACACACGAAGGTATTTGCGGGGAGCATCTAGGGGGCAAGGCCCTGGCGATCAAAGTGTTGCTGAGAGGTCTGTACTGGCCAACATTGAGACAAGACGCTTTGGCCCTGGTCAAGAAGTGCGAGAGATGCTAGAAGTTCTCTCCCGCCATTCATCAGCCTGCTGTGTCTATGGCCCCGATCATCAGCCCACTCCCCTTCGCAGTTTGGGGGATGGACATCTTGGGCCCCTTTCCACTGGCCTCCGGAAGGCGCGCGTTCGTAGTAGTGGCCATCGATTATTTTACCAAGTGGGTGGAGGCTGAACCTCTAGCCCATATCACAGAACAGAACGTGCAGAACTTCTTTTGGAAGTCAGTGGTTTGCAGATTCGGGATCCCTCGCGTCTTGATAACAGATAACGGTAAACAGTTCGACTGCCGAAACTTTCGGAAATTTTGCTCCGACTTGAAAATCGAACAGAGGTTTACTTCAGTAGCGCACCCGCAGACCAATGGGCAGACAGAAGTGAAGAACCGAATCCTACTGCAGGGGATAAAGAAAAGGCTGGACGAAAGGGTTGGCCGATGGGCAGATGAGCTTTATCACGTTCTATGGGCGTATCGCACCACTCCGCGCACACCAACGGGTGAATCACCATTCAACATGTCCTTTGGAACAGAGGCGGTAATACCGGTTGATGTAGGCACCCCGTTGTAGACACCCCATTTTGTTTTGTTTTAATCAACAAAGAAGTTAGTGTTCTTGTTATCAGTCTCCTTCAGTGTTTTCCATTCCCGTGTCCGCTCCTCTTGTTTTCTCGATCTTTTTGGTTATTTTTGTCATGTTTTGTGTCGTCCTGATAATTGTTGAGAAAGGTTATTCCCAAGAATCCGAGCAAGAGAGAATTTGGATCCGATTGATGGGCCCGTCTTGAGCATTTGTTTAGATTTGGATCAAACAGGGTGGCCCGCGTATTGTTTTAGTGAAAAATGAGTTTTGAACCTACTTCGATCCAACACCTAAAGATGATCATCAAGAGAACAGTCAAGATCTCAGAGAAGTCGTTTTAACAACCAATTTTGTTACGATCATCAGGTTGAGTTACTCGGATCAGCCCATTGAAATGATTTAGGAGAACACAACCTACTTAGGTAGGGGACCCATCAATTGGATGGTCTGGATCGTCATAGAGGAATGATTTAAGGGGGCACAACCAATTTACATTGCGACCCACCATTTGAACGGTCAAGATCATCAATTGTTGCCCATCAAATGGACGGTTCGGATCATCAAATGGGAGTGATTTAAAAATGGGGTAACATATTCACATTTTGATCTATTGGATGGTTTGGATCAGCCCATAGGATTGATTAGTGGAGCACAAATTAAATCACATCGCAGCCCACTATTTGAACGGTCAAGATCATCAATTGTCGCCCATCAAATGGACGGTTCGGATCATCAAATGGGAGTGATTTAAAAATGGGGTAACATATTCACATTTTGATCTATTGGATGGCTTGGATCAGCCCATAGGATTGATTAGCGGAGCACAAATTAAATCACATTGTCGCCCATCAAATGAACGGTTCCGATCATACTTTGGAGTGGGGCATATGATTTTATGCACAATTGGGAATTTGGTCACATATGGGACCCACTTGGGTTATCTTTTACCTACTCAAAAGGACTTTAAAAAACATGCATGGGGCCACACACATGTCAAAATTCAATGTCCACAATGGTGGCCACCTACCATGGAATATGTCCACAATGGTGGCCACCTACCATGGAATAAGTCCACAATGGTGGCCACCACCCTCCCATTCCTTTGCTATAAATGGTTCAATGAGGGGGAGTAAGGGAGGACAACTCATTTCTCTTCTATCATGTGTTCTAACAAAGTTGCTATGTGGGGTTGAAAAGAAAAAAAAAGAAGAAAAAGAAACAAGAAAAGAAGAAAAAGAAACAAAAAAAGAAGGAAAAAGAGAAAGAAAGCGGAAGCAATCGCACGGAGGCGGGATTTTCGAGTTTTTCGGCTCTCGGATTCGGCGAGGATTTCGATCACAGGTAGGTACACCGTTTTTGGAATTTTTTTAGAATTATTTGGTATATTTTCGGATTTTTGCATGATTTTTAACAAAGAAAACTAAACGATATACTAAACAGATTCTAAAAATAATGAAATTTCGTGGGAAAATAATATGATAATGATACATTCTACCATGAATTTGTGAGAATTTTTGGATTTTGTTTGGTATATAATTTTATGCTTTCTTTGAAAATCAGCAGATTTTGGGGGAATTTTTACTGACATCAGATCACAAAGAAAATTCTTAAAATTTTTACAGTAGTCTTATATTTCATATTTCTTGCTTCTGTAAACGTTTCAATTACTTTGGATCTTGTTTTACATGGGATGTAGTGTTAATTCATAATCTGGCCTAACAATTGAAAAATCCGAAACTGATAGTAAATAGTTTTCTAAATTCATGAAAATCTCACAGCATGCTACTTTTACTTATATCTTACTAATGTAGAAATTTCATGGAATTTAGATTTCTTTTTCTAGTAGTTTCTGTGTTATTTTTGCAATCTGGTCAATTAATTGTTAAATCAAAATTAAATTTGAGCTTAATGTAAAAATCTGTAAAAATCTTCCAGAAAGCTACATCTCATCATATCTTGCTTCTGTATAAGTTTCAACTCATTTCGAATTCGTTTGCAATAATTTTACTTGTAAAATCACTCATATGCTTAAAATTGATAAAATCCATTGAAAATCCGAAATTAATTGAAAATCACCTGAAAATCTCTAAAGAACCTTAAATCTCTGTCATATATTAAATCATTAATCCATTGAAACAGAAATCTTAGGATCTTTAGATTTCCCTGGAAAAATGGCCAATGCATCCATAATCGTATCCCAATTGCAACCGATCTTTGACAATTTGAATACTTAAGCTATAGCACGTTGTTGGCTCCGAGGTTCACTGTCCACGAAAATCCTGAGATATGCCAGGCAATAAGATGTTATAACCTAATTATTAAATTGCGCAAGGAAAGAACGCACGATTCCCTTCCTTGGATGCTATTCTGGGCCGAAACTGGTGAACCCTAGAACCATTGGTAATCCTTGAATGTCCAAAAACTGAAAATCCTTGAAATCTAAAATTCATTAACCTCGAGAATTTAAATCGATTTGTCTTGTGTCTCTCGGAACCATTGGATTATGGTTTCCGTCTTAAGAACCATTAGAGCCCACTTTAGGAACACTGGTGTCGTGTCGTGTCCTAAGTTTTAGGGAGTCTTAGAGTTAGGAGTCCAGCCTCATCACAGACGTTTGCTATGTATAGCAACCGTGCCATAGGTCTAGTTACACTAGTCACCCAATCTTTTCCCTAGGACAAGCCTAGTTACCTAGGATGTAGATTACCTGCATTAGTCTAAGGGACAACTTGCATTTAGATAAGAATCATATAGCATCTTCGATGAAATCCTAAGATAATAAAATCCTCAACTTGAATTAAATAACTTCTCCTAAAACTGTTGAAACAGTCAATCCCGTCTAGGTCGGTGTCCTAGTTGAGTTAGGCATAAGTAGCTTAGCTTAGGTGCACCGAACTACGTCGACTCTGATCCCAGTGAGGCTTGGGTACGTAGGCAGCTTGGATGTCTGATGGCATACCACCCGCGAGTCGGCACCACAAACAAATTGTGGTGTTTTGTATATTAATATTCTTGTAAATGCTTAATCAAATCATTTAGGGCTTTCCATGAAATTAGAATTCTAGGAGAACTTTCACTTAGATTGAATCCAGACAAATTAATAAATCAAGATACACATTTAGGATTCACATTGAAATTAGATCATAGGATGCATGTCACTTAGTTCGCACATAAACATAGAGTTGAATGAGCCATTTAAAATAAATTCAAAAGAGTTAGCTTTTGGAATCGAAGACCGATTATCGGGCAGGAATGGTGCATGTGGTGGATAAATCCCCATACCTTCCATTCTCGTAACCAGGTAGCGAGTCTAGATTTCTGGTCAATTATGGGTCCTAGATCCCACATCTAGGTGGCGACTCTGTCATTTTCTTTCGTGTGGAATTCGGGTTGCCTTAGTGATCCCAAGTTCACATGAAAGATGAATTCAAATCAATCATAAAATGCACACGCCAATCGCGTGGTTACGAGAGACCAAGAGAGAGCGCGCGGCGGCTCGCGCCCACACCCCTCTCGCGGGATCGGGTACCACAGTCTGGCGACTCTGCTGGGGACCACCTAACTTCATTAAAATTTCAAAAGATAATTCATTTGAATTTAATTTAACTGGCTCATAAAAACTCTATACTTGTTAGATTAGTTTGTCTTGTTTTATTTTCTCATCACATTTTACTCAAACTTAATTTAACAAAACCTGAAGGCATCATAGATTGCGCAAACATATTGCACACACTTACATCACTTGCATCTAAACCATGCATCTCACGTGCACACACATCCTATTTTAGGAACCCGGAGTGTTATCTAGCATGGTTGACTGGGATTTCATCACCTGGTGCCTCTGTGCTAGAGAAGCATTCCACCCTTAGCCTAGTACCTTTATGGTACGTAAACGGATCCCTTGTTCACGTACTGATACGCCGGACACTGGTACAGTATATCGAACATGGATTCGCGCTAAGGGAACTCTTGGCCTTACCCCTAGATTAACCCACACATGCATGTAATATACGAACACATGTGCATCACGTGTGTGAGCCTAGTTTAGGATATTCTACCTATTTGTGTCTAGATTAGGCCGTAGTCCATCTTCCAATGGCTACGATCGGTCCTTAGATACACGAACAAAGGCATGAGTCGAGATTCTCTCTCCACTCCGATAGATTAGGATTAGGGTTGATGCCTTCAGGTAACACTGATAAAATGTGAAAAAAAAAAAAAAAATTTTCCCTTTGGGTTAGGATATAAATCCCATCATTTCCAAAAATCTCATAGGATTAGTCATTCATGATCTATCCGTTGAAAGCAATCTTATGCTATCTCATCTAATCTTTTGATCGTGCGTCTTTCGTTCTTCTGTCATACGATTCGATCGTATCTTCATGCCATCCCCTAACTGGCAGATGCAGAATCTCACAATCTTTCTATTATGCATTCTCATGATCTGATCATGCCTGGTCCAGATAATCCAATCTTGCTTGTACCCCTGGTCTCTTCCTCCTCTAGGGGCTACCTTTTCAAGATTATTTTGCTAAGTCCTTCAGAGTTCACTCTCAGAATCCTTGAGCTAGGGGCATTCCCCTATGCGAATCAGTCATCATTGTCCAAAATTGAAAGTATCAGCCATGATGATGTTCAGAACGAACCAGCCTTCGCCGAGCCTTCAACGCCAAACAGTTGCAGCAGTTAAAGTTTTAGTCACTTACTATTTTATGTTGAGTCAGTCATCATGGTCAGTATAATTGTTGAGTCCGATCTTACAGTTAAAGGTCAATGCCTAGTCCAGGCAAGTTATCTTCTGTTTCCCTTTCTTATTTAGAGTTGTGAATCCTGAGCATGTTCAGGATAGGTCGTCTGATGTAATAGCTTTTCTTTAAATAAAATTTCAGTCAGTTCCAAAAAGTTCACTTGTGTCTGTTTCTTAAGTGTGCTTCTGATCTTAAAATAAGACTCCCTCCTCAAATGAGGACAAAATTGACGAAACTCCACTTGAGTCACAGCAATTACTTGAACGAGAGGAGGAGCGCCAATCCCAACCTTTCAAAGATGAAATTGAAATGATAAACACTGGCACTGAAACTTTGATTCAGTGAATGCCGATTGAAAATACATTACCCTCTAAAGAGTGTGAAGAATTGATAAAATTATTTCAAGAATAAGAAGATTGTCTAGAAAAGCTACAACCGATACCAGGGGCAAGACATAGATGGAAAGCTCAAAGAAAATGAAGAAAGTGAGAAGATATATGCTATACAAGGGGCATAGAGTGGAAACAACTTTCATATTTCTAATCAATGACCTTGGTTCTCAAATTCATAACATAAAGCCAACAAATTCAAGATGAAAAGTTCAAGAGCAAACAATGAAAAGTGATCATCAGATATCGAGAGTACGAATCCATAGATGGAGGATGTCAAAGAACAAGTTTCGCTCTATGAAAGTCAAAAGCACGTATTAGAATCTTGAAAGAAGAAGATCCATTATCTCTTACCTGGAAATGCCGTCAAACTCCGCGAAAAAAAAAAAAAAAAAAAAGAGAAAAAAAAAATAATCAGTACCAGAGGGACTCTAGTAACCTGGATCGATTCCCAATTTGAACATCAGAAGGCCTCCTTTGGCCAAATAAATCCCAAAATCAGAACCAACGTCAAAAGAATACTGGTTTGCAAACCCTTCGAGCCTAAATGAAATTTTCTTGAAAACCCATCAAACTAGGGGCATTCGCCCCGAACTACGCGAGACCTGATCCATACACTGGGGTACGTAGGCAACTCGGTTGAACCGAGTTCGGTCGATTCAAAAAGGAAAAGAAATTCAATCCTTTCAAAAAAAAAAAAAAAAAAAAAAGAAAGATGGACAAGTTCCAATAAGAGAGAAGTCAATTATTCCAGAAAGAAAAGAAAATAGAAAAATCAATTAACCTTCAAACAATTTATCTTCAAACTAGAGGCATTCGCCCTGAACTACACACGACCTGATTCCTATCTTGGGATATGTAGGCAACCTATTCATAGGTTCGGTCGAAATCTTTGTCGAGCCTTAAGCCATTCTTTGAAAAGCCCTATCATACCTATAAAGTCCTTCTGGTGTTCAGAACTAATGAGCTAGGTCCCGAGACACAATAAAAAAAAATGATGAATAAGAAAACGAACGGAGTTTGAAGATCTGCTAGACTGAAAACCTGAAAGGGCGGTCTAGGCAAAATTTAAGATCATTCCCCTGCTAAGTTGAAAACCCGAAAGGGCGGCTTAGGCAAAAGCTAAGGGGATAGCCTGCTGGATCAAAAATCTAGAAAGGTGGTTCAGGCAAAAGTTAAGGCTAGCGCGGTCCGCCAAGTTAAAAACCCTGAAGAGGTGACTTGGTCACGGTAAGAGAATCAGTATGAGAAGGCTACAGCTGGTATCAAGACTGAAGATCAACTGAAGTTCAAGCAAATTCAAGTGACATCCTCAAAACTAGGGGCATTGAAGCTAAGCAATCTTAGGGGTCGTAATTAAATCCTTGAGGCATTACTGTTTCAAGGAAGAAGTCCAATGTGTACCAATTGAAAAAAAAAAATTCATTGAAAGGATAGACTTACCAAATAAAATATTAACTAAGTCAGAAGTATTACTGTGTCTGTCAGTGTAGTCAGTCAATCTTTGTCATTCTATGTTCACTCCTTCAGAACTGCTCAATCTTTTGAGTAGTGCATTTTATCTAAGTTTTCTCTTTAGAAAGAGTCAATCGTCGTCCTGGTGTCCAAATGATGCAACTGTCTCGGTGAAGAAGGCCCAGCCTCGTTAGCTCCCTGCGATCGTATGAAGGAGTTCGAGAATCTAGTCAAACAGCTACATTTCAAAGAAGATCAACTCAGAAGAGTTCAGAAGTAGAAACATCAGAAAGCCCAACTTCCGTAAAAAGATCATACCCCAGGAAGGCACCTTAAGCTTAGAAGAGCCCCAGATGTAATGGTGGTTGAGCAAATTTCTCAGAAAGATGAACCATTAAAATTCAGGATTTCCTTCCAGTTAGTTAAATACTATCCTGGTCAAGAAATGTTTATCTAAACACCTGTCAAGAGGCAAATCCCACTTTTCCATGATTATATCCAAGAGAGCCGTTGTTCTAAATTACCAATCTCAAATGTCTTGTTCAAAGTTTCAGTTATCAAAATCCCCAGAAGACAAGACTAGCAGTCTCTTTGAGAAAAATCTCGTTGAAGTTTCATAAAGGTATTCCTGATCCATTCTTGTTCGTAATGATTCTTCGTTCCTAAGGTTTGCTGTTTCATCTTTCGGCAAAATCTTAGTTTCCAATATCTTTGTCAGGCACGATCTACAATGTCCCCGATTTCATTAAGTTCAAAAAAATAAAAAATAAAAAATAAAAATTCATCAAATCAAATCCCAATTCAAAAAAAAAAAAATCCAATCCTACGTCAAATTCAAATTCATGGAAAATCTCTAAATTCTTCGAGCCCGTTTGTGAACGATGCCTTTTTTCTCGAGGCCATTTGTGAATGGTCTCGTCTTCTCCTTGAGCCCGTTTGCGGACGGTACCTCATTTCCCAAAAATAAAAAATTCATCAAATCCAATCCCCGATTCAAACAAATCCAATCTTACGTCAAATTCAAGTTCATGAAAAATCTCATGTCCTCTTTGAGCCCTTTTGTGAAAGGTGCCTCATTTCTCGAGTCCATTTGTGAATGGTCTCGTCTTCTCCTTGAACCCGTTTGTGAACAGGTTTCTCATTCTCTGAGTCCATTTGTGAATGGTCTCATGTCCTCTTTGAGCCCGTTTGTGAACGGTGCCTCTTTTCTCGAGGCCATTTGTGAATGGTCTCATCTTCTCCTTGAGCCCGTTTGCGGACGGTACCTCATTTTCCAAAAATAAAAAAAATTATCAAATCCAAAAAAAAAAAATCCAATCCTACGTCAAATTCAAGTTCATAAAAAATCTCTAAATTCTTCGAGCCCGTTTGTGAACGGGGCCTCATTTCTCGAGTCCATTTGTGAATGGTCTCGTCTTCTCCTTGAACCCGTTTGTGAACGGTGTCTCATTTTTTGAGTCCATGTTCTCCTTGAGCCCGTTTGTGAATGGTGCCTCATTTCTCGAGTCCATTTGTGAATGGTCTCGTCTTCTCCTTGAGCCCGTTTGTGAACGGTGCCTCATTTCTCAAGTCCATTTGTGAATGGTCTCGTCTTCTCCTTGAGCCCGTTTACGGACGGTACCTCATTTCTCAAAAATAAAAAATTTAGCAAATCCAAGTCCTTAACTAGAAAAAAAAAAATCCAATCCTACGAAAAATCTCATGTCCTCTTTGAGCCCGTTTATGAACGGTGCCTCTTTTCTCGAGGCTATTTGTGAATGGTCTCGTCTTCTCCTTGAGCCCGTTTACGGACGGTACCTCATTTCCCAAAAATAAAAAATTTAGCAAATCCAAATCCTTAATTCAAAAAAAAAATCCAATCCTACGAAAAATCTCATGTCCTCTTTGAGCCCTTTTGTGAAAGGTGCCTCATTTCTCAAGTCCATTTGTGAATGGTCTCGTCTTCTCCTTGAGCCCGTTTACGGACGGTACCTCATTTCCCAAAAATAAAAAATTTATCAAATCCAAATCCTTAATTCAAAAAAATCCAATCCTACGACAAATTCAAGTTCATAAAAATTCTCTAAATTCTTCGAGCCCGTTTGTGAACGGGGCCTCGTTTCTCTAGTCCATTTGTGAATGGTCTCGTCTTCTCCTTGAACCCGTTTGTGAACGGTGTCTCATTCTCTGAGTCCATTTATGAATGGTCTCATGTCCTCTTTGAGCCCTTTTGTGAAAGGTGCTTCATTTCTCGAGTCCATTTGTGAATGGTCTCGTCTTCTCCTTGAACCCGTTTGTGAACGGTGTCTCATTTTCTGAGTCCATTTGTGAATGGTCTCAGGTCCTCCTTGAGCCCGTTTGTGAACGGTGCCTCATTTCTCGAGTCCATTTGTGAATGGTCTCGTCTTTTCTTTGAACCCGTTTGTGAACGGTGCCTCATTTCTCGAGTCCATTTGCGAATGGTCTCGTCTTCTCCTTGAGCCCGCTTGTGAGCGGTATCTCATTCTCTCGTTGCCCGTTTGTGAGCGGCACCGCAGCAGGATTTTTTTTATTGCATTCCAATTCTAGGACTTCGTTTAGGGTCTTGCATTAGGTAGTAAATGTTTGCGTCTAGGTTCCGTTTTGTGTAGAGTCCTTTGTCGATTAAAGCTACGCAAAATGGTTCTGTCATTTTTAACTTTGGTATTCAATGACTACGTCATCTCTACCAAAGAGGGGCATCTGTAGACACCCCATTTTGTTTTGTTTTAATCAACAAAGAAGTTAGTGTTCTTGTTATCAGTCTCCTTCAGTGTTTTCCATTCCCGTGTCCGCTCCTCTTGTTTTCTCGATCTTTTTGGTTATTTTTGTCATGTTTTGTGTCGTCCTGATAATTGTTGAGAAAGGTTATTCCCAAGAATCCGAGCAAGAGAGAATTTGGATCCGATTGATGGGCCCGTCTTGAGCATTTGTTTAGATTTGGATCAAACAGGGTGGCCCGCGTATTGTTTTAGTGAAAAATGAGTTTTGAACCTACTTCGATCCAACACCTAAAGATGATCATCAAGAGAACAGTCAAGATCTCAGAGAAGTCGTTTTAACAACCAATTTTGTTACGATCATCAGGTTGAGTTACTCGGATCAGCCCATTGAAATGATTTAGGAGAACACAACCTACTTAGGTAGGGGACCCATCAATTGGATGGTCTGGATCGTCATAGAGGAATGATTTAAGGGGGCACAACCAATTTACATTGCGACCCACCATTTGAACGGTCAAGATCATCAATTGTTGCCCATCAAATGGACGGTTCGGATCATCAAATGGGAGTGATTTAAAAATGGGGTAACATATTCACATTTTGATCTATTGGATGGTTTGGATCAGCCCATAGGATTGATTAGTGGAGCACAAATTAAATCACATCGCAGCCCACTATTTGAACGGTCAAGATCATCAATTGTCGCCCATCAAATGGACGGTTCGGATCATCAAATGGGAGTGATTTAAAAATGGGGTAACATATTCACATTTTGATCTATTGGATGGCTTGGATCAGCCCATAGGATTGATTAGCGGAGCACAAATTAAATCACATTGTCGCCCATCAAATGAACGGTTCCGATCATACTTTGGAGTGGGGCATATGATTTTATGCACAATTGGGAATTTGGTCACATATGGGACCCACTTGGGTTATCTTTTACCTACTCAAAAGGACTTTAAAAAACATGCATGGGGCCACACACATGTCAAAATTCAATGTCCACAATGGTGGCCACCTACCATGGAATATGTCCACAATGGTGGCCACCTACCATGGAATAAGTCCACAATGGTGGCCACCACCCTCCCATTCCTTTGCTATAAATGGTTCAATGAGGGGGAGTAAGGGAGGACAACTCATTTCTCTTCTATCATGTGTTCTAACAAAGTTGCTATGTGGGGTTGAAAAGAAAAAAAAAGAAGAAAAAGAAACAAGAAAAGAAGAAAAAGAAACAAAAAAAGAAGGAAAAAGAGAAAGAAAGCGGAAGCAATCGCACGGAGGCGGGATTTTCGAGTTTTTCGGCTCTCGGATTCGGCGAGGATTTCGATCACAGGTAGGTACACCGTTTTTGGAATTTTTTTAGAATTATTTGGTATATTTTCGGATTTTTGCATGATTTTTAACAAAGAAAACTAAACGATATACTAAACAGATTCTAAAAATAATGAAATTTCGTGGGAAAATAATATGATAATGATACATTCTACCATGAATTTGTGAGAATTTTTGGATTTTGTTTGGTATATAATTTTATGCTTTCTTTGAAAATCAGCAGATTTTGGGGGAATTTTTACTGACATCAGATCACAAAGAAAATTCTTAAAATTTTTACAGTAGTCTTATATTTCATATTTCTTGCTTCTGTAAACGTTTCAATTACTTTGGATCTTGTTTTACATGGGATGTAGTGTTAATTCATAATCTGGCCTAACAATTGAAAAATCCGAAACTGATAGTAAATAGTTTTCTAAATTCATGAAAATCTCACAGCATGCTACTTTTACTTATATCTTACTAATGTAGAAATTTCATGGAATTTAGATTTCTTTTTCTAGTAGTTTCTGTGTTATTTTTGCAATCTGGTCAATTAATTGTTAAATCAAAATTAAATTTGAGCTTAATGTAAAAATCTGTAAAAATCTTCCAGAAAGCTACATCTCATCATATCTTGCTTCTGTATAAGTTTCAACTCATTTCGAATTCGTTTGCAATAATTTTACTTGTAAAATCACTCATATGCTTAAAATTGATAAAATCCATTGAAAATCCGAAATTAATTGAAAATCACCTGAAAATCTCTAAAGAACCTTAAATCTCTGTCATATATTAAATCATTAATCCATTGAAACAGAAATCTTAGGATCTTTAGATTTCCCTGGAAAAATGGCCAATGCATCCATAATCGTATCCCAATTGCAACCGATCTTTGACAATTTGAATACTTAAGCTATAGCACGTTGTTGGCTCCGAGGTTCACTGTCCACGAAAATCCTGAGATATGCCAGGCAATAAGATGTTATAACCTAATTATTAAATTGCGCAAGGAAAGAACGCACGATTCCCTTCCTTGGATGCTATTCTGGGCCGAAACTGGTGAACCCTAGAACCATTGGTAATCCTTGAATGTCCAAAAACTGAAAATCCTTGAAATCTAAAATTCATTAACCTCGAGAATTTAAATCGATTTGTCTTGTGTCTCTCGGAACCATTGGATTATGGTTTCCGTCTTAAGAACCATTAGAGCCCACTTTAGGAACACTGGTGTCGTGTCGTGTCCTAAGTTTTAGGGAGTCTTAGAGTTAGGAGTCCAGCCTCATCACAGACGTTTGCTATGTATAGCAACCGTGCCATAGGTCTAGTTACACTAGTCACCCAATCTTTTCCCTAGGACAAGCCTAGTTACCTAGGATGTAGATTACCTGCATTAGTCTAAGGGACAACTTGCATTTAGATAAGAATCATATAGCATCTTCGATGAAATCCTAAGATAATAAAATCCTCAACTTGAATTAAATAACTTCTCCTAAAACTGTTGAAACAGTCAATCCCGTCTAGGTCGGTGTCCTAGTTGAGTTAGGCATAAGTAGCTTAGCTTAGGTGCACCGAACTACGTCGACTCTGATCCCAGTGAGGCTTGGGTACGTAGGCAGCTTGGATGTCTGATGGCATACCACCCGCGAGTCGGCACCACAAACAAATTGTGGTGTTTTGTATATTAATATTCTTGTAAATGCTTAATCAAATCATTTAGGGCTTTCCATGAAATTAGAATTCTAGGAGAACTTTCACTTAGATTGAATCCAGACAAATTAATAAATCAAGATACACATTTAGGATTCACATTGAAATTAGATCATAGGATGCATGTCACTTAGTTCGCACATAAACATAGAGTTGAATGAGCCATTTAAAATAAATTCAAAAGAGTTAGCTTTTGGAATCGAAGACCGATTATCGGGCAGGAATGGTGCATGTGGTGGATAAATCCCCATACCTTCCATTCTCGTAACCAGGTAGCGAGTCTAGATTTCTGGTCAATTATGGGTCCTAGATCCCACATCTAGGTGGCGACTCTGTCATTTTCTTTCGTGTGGAATTCGGGTTGCCTTAGTGATCCCAAGTTCACATGAAAGATGAATTCAAATCAATCATAAAATGCACACGCCAATCGCGTGGTTACGAGAGACCAAGAGAGAGCGCGCGGCGGCTCGCGCCCACACCCCTCTCGCGGGATCGGGTACCACACCCGTCTCCCAGGGTCACCAACTTCAATGAACAGCTCAATGGTGACGGGCTCCGCGCAAATCTCGACTTATTGGAGGAGGCCAGGGAAGAATTCCGAATCAGAGTCGCCGCCTACAAGCAGAAAGTGTCCAACTATCACGACTCCAAGATACGCCCCAGAAAATTTTGAGCAGGGGATCTGGTCTTAAGGAAATCTGCTTTCTCCCAACCCAAGAAGGTCGGAAAACTCTCTCCGACCTGGGAGGGGCCGTATCGAATAAAAGAGGTGATTCGTCCGGGAAGTTATAAGCTGGAAACACTTGAGGAGCAGCTACTACCCCATGCCTGGAACTCAAAGAACCTCCGCAAATACCATCAGTAGTAAGCTACCCGGCGTAACAGTGACTTCATAAATATATACTGAATGTGAATGAAAGAAGCTCTTTTGCAAATCTCTTCGTACTCCCCAAATTGGAAACCCAGTTCACTAAAACTAGGGTACTCATCAAATTGGAAACCCAGTTCACTAAAACTAGGGTACTCGACGCTTGGTTAGTCACGGCTCGTCTCCGCAAAGACCGGGAGCGCACTCCTGGTCCGGAACTAGTCCGGTCGCAAAAACCAAAGCTCCTCGGAAACCCAGTTCGCTAAAACTTGGGTACTCATCAAATTGGAAACCCAGTTCACTAAAACTAGGGTACTCGATGCTTGGTTCGCCACGGCTCGTCTCCGCAAAGACCGGGAGCGTACTCCTGGTCCGGAACCAGTCCGGTCGCAAAAACCAAAGCTCCTCGGAAACCCAGTTCGCTAAAACTTGGGTACTCATCAAATTGGAAACCCAGTTCACTAAAACTAGGGTACTCGACGCTTGGTTCGCCACGGCTCGTCTCTGCAAAGACCGGGAGCGCACTCCTGGTCCGGAACCAGTCCGGTCGCAAAAACCAAAGCTCCCTGGAAACCCAGTTCGCTAGAACTTGGGTACTCACCACTAAGGAACCTAGTCGCTGAAGCTAGGGTACTCAATGGTTAGTTCACCACGGCTTACCCTCGCAATGACTAGGTTCAACCTAAGCTCGAAACGCCTGTCTGGAGTGTTATCGACACAGCATAGGGCCAAACAGTATAAACCAGAAACAGACAAGTGAACAAGGGATGGACAATAAAATTGACTTTCCATTCATGAAGTAGGGCCTCAAAAGGCTGTTACAAAAGTTGGGCCTCCAAGGGACCATTACAAAAAGAAATCGTCAAAAGAGAAGAAAGAAGGGGAGCTCAAGGCACCCCCTGGCTACCATCCCGTGCTGGGTCCGCCTCTGGGGCCGCAGGTGCAGCAGTGGTGGCCGGCTCGTCACCACCGATCGTCGGTGGGTCAGGGAGAACCATTCCCGTCAAAACTACAACCGGATTGGATTCTTTAACCTGCGCAAGGCAGTCAAAAAACCCGACCTTGTAGGCCTCACTGGACAGAATAAAGAGTTCGTCCTCCCGTTTCTGAACGGCCGCTGCCTGCCTCTCTCGGGCTCTCTCTCTCTGAGCGTCAAGGGCTTCTGCTGCCTTCTCCTTCTGAGCGGCCAACTGAGCGGCAAAATCTTCTTTGAGCGGCTTGTTTTCCTCGACCGTCTTTTCAACGGACCTCTCCAGCTCTTTTGCCTTCTGCATCCATTTCCCGCTTTCCTCCTCGGACTTTGTTATCACCTCAGAAAACTTCTGGCTCTTCTCTCGGAGGTCGTTATAGTACAATAAAACCTACAGACCAGCCAGTGTTAACACAGGAAATCGAGGCACAAGATAAAGATGAACCAGGATTCGAGGACCATCTCACCTGGTAGACTGACGAAAATATGGCCTCGTCAGCCGCAGCTGGAGGTTCGTTGAGAACCTGATGCTTGTCATTGCTGAGGAGAACTTTGCTGAGGAGCTCCTTAGCCACCTGGCTCTCACCAAGGCTAGTGTCATTTTTCTGAACGGCCCAATTGGGCCGAAAAACATTGTCTCCGGTCCTCGCCGGAGGAGGACGGGCTCTAGCAGATGTCCCCCCCGACTTTGAGGACCCCGCGCCTCGGCCATAGGCGCCCACCAACTTTACTGTAGTCTTGGCTTTGGGAGGCGGCGGCGTGTCCTGGGTCTGAGCCGGACTCGCCGTCTCTACGGCCTTTCTTTTTTGGCCCTGCTGGACCTTCCTGAATGCCCCCTGCCTCATTCTCTCTACCATGGACTGCTGCTGCATCTCTGAAAGTCGACATAGACAAACAAAACCAGTCAGAAGCAAGTAAAAGAGGAAAAAGAGTTTTAAACAAGACTAGCCACATACGTGCCGGGGTCGCAGTACTAAGGCCAAGCCCAACCAGAATCTCTTCCCCGTGGAAATCTGAACAATGAATGGGCCCCTCACGGTCCAGCTCCTTGCGGATTAGGGCAAACGTCCTCACATCCTCGCCCTCAAGTAATGGCTTGCGACTCATGGCGACTGTATCCGGGGTGCCCCATTTCAGAGGAACCGGCCAGGGCTCAGTGGGCTCCCTGTCCTCGACGTAGAAGAACCTGTTCCTCCATAAGTGTATCGAAGAGGGAATGCCAGTGATCATTTTCACCTCCGGGCGCTGGCTAATGTAGATCCAACCCCCGCCCTTGTGCCTCTTCAATTGCGCACACGCGCGGAACAACGGCACAGACAAGTTCCTCTGAAGCCGGCCATGGACGAGGTATACGAACCCCGTCAGCATCCTCCATGAGTTTGGCGCAACTTGAGCCGGAGCCAGCCCGTAGTGTCGTAGCACCGCGGCGAAGAATGGGTGCAGAGGGAATCTGAGTCCGGCCCTCAATGACTCATCGTATATACAAACATCAGAGCTTTCATTACAGGCCCTATCTCCCTCTGTCGCCTCCCTCAGCCCAATCTTGGGAGGAACACAGTACCTATCCCTAATGTCCACCATCATGAACTCATCAAGGTAGTTCTCCTCGTTAAGAGCCTGTACGTTGTATTTAGGATTAGCGTCCATCCGGGCCCTCGCTACGACCTCAACGGCCCGGCCAGGGAGAAACGTTGTGGACGCCTCGGCAGCGTCACTACCAACACTCCCCTCTGCTCGAAGATAACTATCCGTTGGGGGCGGAGTGGTGTTCAGATCCAAAATCACTTCGTCCCCAGCCACCTCGTCATCGCTACCTACGATGTCCACACTAACGTCAGGACTTGCCATTTTTGAGGCTGGTGTCCTGATCGGCCTATCCTGGGTCCTAATCGACGAACTAGACCCTGAGCTACTAGAGGACGACTCCCCTGAACTGGACTCAGAACTAGAGCTACTACTTGACATGAAAGCAGGAAAAGAAACGAATGAAAGGCGCGCTCAAGAAGATTACCGGTTAGAACTGAAATCTCCCGGTTTCGAACTGAAAGCTCCCGAATCCGCAGCCGTTCACAACCACGAACGGGCCTGAGCCGAACTGGCAGAGCAAAAAGCAGAGAGGAGAAGAGGAGGAGGAGAAGTAAAAAGTGAAAAATGAAAGGTAGAAACCTCCTTTTATAAGCTTTGCCTAAGGCGGTATGCATTTAATGAAGGGCACACACTTCGAGGGCGCTTGAATGGTGCCACGTGTCTTTTATTAATGACGGACACACACTTCGAGGCGAAGACGTGAGTGAATACGCGCGTATCTCCGAGAGGCTAGCTGAAAGCACTGGGATGTAGTCACCATTACATCCTTCTCGAGATTAATCATGCCTACTTGTGCCTTTCCCCTCCCGAAAAAATCTGTCATGATTGCACGCACACAATGCACTTATGCGGGACAAGAAAGGCTACACGATGTCATTAAGCACAGTGCTAAGTACACGTGAAAGCACCCAGGACACTCAGGCCGAGCGGTAAGGCGGGGGACTGCAAATCCTTTCTCCCCAGTTCAAATCCGGGTGTCAAAGAATCGATCTTTCTTTTAGTTGCTGAATCTCTGTTTGATTGATCAATGTGTGATATTCCGAATCCTCATTAGGGCATCCGTGAAAGTGCTCGTGTGAAGGATAGCTCTCAAAAGCGATTGAGTCCGGCACAAAAATCAGTCCGGCCCAAGCCGGACTGGATATGACGCGTCTCGCTACACGACAAAAATCAGTCCGGCCCAAGCCGGACTGGATATGACGCGTCTCGCTACACGACAAAAATCAGTCCGGCCCAAGCCGGACTGCCTCACAGGCCGGAGTGACAAATTCCAGACCGCCTCACTTGCCGGACTGACAAATTCCGGACTGCCTCACAGGCCGGACTCACAAATTTCCGGACTGATTCCCAGCCCGGACAGACTCCCACCGATCAGAGATGTACTCACCACATTTCCCCAAGTCACCATAATGACTTGGAGAACTGGGGGCAACTGATGGAGTATAAAAACAACAGCCTATCAGTTGCCGACACGTGGCCCGAGGAGGGCCCACCGCAGACCCCACTTCAGCGGGGTAGTTTGGTAATTATAGCAGAGTAGGTGAGCTCGAACCTATAGCTGACCGACACCTGTCCTGGAGTAATAACTCCCCAACTACCCCAGTTTTCCCTCTATAAAAGGGCTTCCAAAGCTCATAAGATGGGTAATAACTTCTCACCCACCAGTCTTAAATTCGCTCTGCACTCCTGCTCATACTGACTTGAGTGTCGAAGGGCCTGTCCGGAGTAACACTCCGGGTTGGTCATTCTGACCTCGTTTGCTTCTGTGCAGAACACAGTTCCGCAGGACTCGTTTCCTTCACTCCTCGGACCCTCCAGCTCGGCTCTTACGTCACTATCATATCTGTTAAGCGATTTTAGGCCTAACAAGACAAGGTGAGTTCGTCTCATTATTTGAACATGGTAGTGGGAATATCAGTGGCCTGTTTAATTTCTAGGAGTTCAATGGTAGCTCTTCTTGTGGGATTGTCATTTGTAATGGGTCCCTGTCCAGCTGTTTAAACTCTGTGGCGTGCCATATTCAATAGCTCCATTTTGTAAGATATTGATTCTTCAATGATTATTATTCTTCAAATAAAACTTCATTGTCTATGATTCTTCTAAATTGTTGGGTTCTAACTATTAAATTGTTTTCTTATTTTTTTTTCATTATAGAAATGAAGGTATGTGTAAAAAATGTGCTTCATTACCGAGAAGATGAGCTCTCTTTATTTCTAATCTTTTGCTCCTTTTTTTTTCTCACATTTCTCTCTGTATCTGTTGCTATTTTTCTTACATTGTTTTTTCTCGCTTCTCTTATTTAGGTTCCTTTCAATACATGGAAAACACTGAATCGACTAATACTCTAGAAATCAAGGTTTGCATTGTTTTTTCTCATCCGCCGTGTATCAACCACACATCTAATAGCTCTCTCGAGCCTGTGCCCTCTTATCTATTTTTGTGATATAGAAGCAAAGAAGTTCTGCAGTTTATGTGATAAATTGTGTTCTTTAGGCTGTAATGATTTAGTGATCTGGTTCTCTTAATGTTCTGCTTTCTCTATTTTGTTAGTTACCACAGACGAATGGCATGGAATGTTGTAAGCTAAAGAAATTTTGTAGCTTGGTTGGAACTATGCAGGCTCTTCTTTATCCGTATTGATTTGTTCTTTTGGATGATTTTCTTCTTGGATTTTGATATTTTGGTGAATGGGTTTGATTGAACAGGGCAGCAGACTAAGTGTCTCATTTTGACATGCACAAATTGCACATTGAAGTTCGGGTTCTTCAGGATGTTGGGAGTTTTATATTTTACCATGGCAGGTATATAATCCAATAGCATGCAAATTTATAGCTTGGTTGGTATAGTGATAGAATCATGATTACACTATATTCATCTTTAGAATGAGCTAAAAATCATTTTAGACAATTTCACACCTGCCATTTCTAAGCCAAGTTACAATTACTTTGGTCTGTAATTTATGTTTAGTTTTGGGAAAAAACTTATGGAGTTTTCACACATTTTATTTCTTCAAGTTCAAAGATTTAACCATGGTTGAAAATATTTCGGTCATCAGTAGATATGAGGGAAAATTTCCTATAGAATATCACTCACTCAAGCTTCTTTCATACTTTAAATCTTTTCCATGTATAGGAAACCGAGATAGAAGAACATGAGGAGTATCTTACTTAAAGTTAGGCTTCTCTTACACTGATTGGTCTGTTAATGAACTTGATGTAGCTGTTCTGATTTACTCTTGCTATCTTAATAGGAAGAACAAATTTGTTTACACACTTGTGTCTTCTTAGATTGACTCATTTTTTCCTTTTTCCTTTCATTTCTCAAGGTTAACAATAAAAGAGTAAGGTTAGGGTTTTGAATTTTACCTCATTTATCACTGCATGAAATTTATTTTTGTTTCCTTGTTTTAATTTTCAATTTGTAGCATAATTAGTTGCATTGGAATGTAGATTGCGTAAAGAAATTTCAACAGCCGATATCGACATTTCATTTTATGCAGATTGAAATGGAAGGATCCTATATAGAAGCTTGCTAGGTTCATTTGGATGGATTAGGGATTTATGGTAGAGGAGCGTCTTCAAGCCCTTCGTCTGGCATCAGTTGTTTTTTATGAAGGCCAACATAGATTTTCAGCAGAAAGCCAGCTTCAAGACCGAATGTTTGGGGGGGGGGGGGAGCGCGCTCAGTGAGGTACTGGAGAAACTTTCATTCATGAGTAGCTGAAATTTTATTTAATGGCAAAAGAAACCATTCTCATATGTTTAATGTTACTATAAGGATAGTCTTCAACTCTTTTGTCATTCACAGGCAAGCCCACGTCATTGCTAGTCTGGCAGATTATGCCTTCCTAGATCGATTGGGGATTTGGATGTGGGAGAGTTTTTTTTTTTTTTGAAATGGATGTCGGAGAGTTTGTTGTTCCTATACCACATGTTAATCAAGTGAAGGTGAGTTTTCTGGGTTGATCTTTCCTGTGGGGTCGAAGTTTCTCATTTATCTTTCTTATGGATTTGCTTATTATTTTATTTACATGGTTTTGAATATGTTATGAAGTTTTGACATGTTAGGCTGCGTAGCTTTCGAATGTCGGAGGAGGAATGCTACCTTTAAATGTCATGCTTTGAAATATAGAAAAGCGGGTTTACAGTGACACTCCTAAACGGGTAAAATAGAAACATATCTGATGTTTCCACTATTGTTTGGTTGGTACCTTTGAGTGGCATGCGCTAAAATATATACAGAAAACAGGTTCAATTAGACTCCCAAATGAGTTAAAATGGAAGTAAGCATTGATTAAAGCCATAGCTTTCAACCTTGGTATTTATCACAGGCTATGTGATATTTTTTAAATTGCACTACATTATTAGAAATTGATAAAATGCAAAGACAATTTTATTTTTGATGAGTAGGCTAGGGTTTGGCAGGGACCCCTATCGGTTTTATTAGATAAAGATAATGTAAAGACAATTGTGGTATTCTAAAAGAAGTATATAAGCTTCTAACCAGATCATTCAAAAAAGAAGGAAAAAGCTTCTAACTCAAAAAAGAAGGAAAAAGCTTCTAACCAATCTGGCAACGATCTCCAGAAATTGTTACTTGTTTCTACTCAAAATATAACTCAAGAATTCAAGATCTGTTAATTCCGGATCATGTTCCAGAACAAATATGATATAAATTGTAAAGCTATTAAATCTTCGGATCCATGTTCACTTTAATTTCATAGATCTTTAGATTTTGATTGAAATCACATGATAAATCTCTAGAATCATGTCTTCTACTTATTATAAACATGAATTGATGCATTTATAGGCAGTGGCCATTGGTACATTATTTTAAATTAATTTACATTTAAATATCCTTACTAGCTTGCATTTTACTTTCTCTTCCATTTTTTTGAATGCTTATGTTTTAGATTTTTGCTTTAATAATACTGTCTTGGGTTTGTTTTGTTTGTTCCTACAACATATTTATTCTGATGATTTAGCGCCAAATTCTACATTTTTATGTTGTCTTTTCAGCTTTTTAAAATAAAGGCGAGAAAGTATTTCTGCTCTTATAGTTCGATCAGTTCCCACAATTGTTCATTTTTTTCCCTCTCTTTCATCACTATACCGTAAAAGAAAACGAAATTGAATTTGATTTTTTTTTAGAACTCAAACCATGTTAACCTGAATTGGCAATCATTAATAATTCTCCAGTTCATTTCCTTCCATTTTCTATGTTGGGTTTTTTGTTGAATGGAAATTTTTTTTGTGTTGGATTTTCTAGATTACTTTTCCATCTACATTAAAGAACCACCTTCTGTTTAGGTTATATCTACTGATGGAGGCAAGAAAGGGTTTTCGTTGAGCTATGTTGTTTTGGGTTTCTACTTGAATTTTTTGGTTGAGGATTTCTAAAAATCCGATATAGGGGGTCCCAAGTTATAATAGAAATGGCAACTATGAGGAGGGAGAATACGGTTGTTTTAAGAAAACTAGAATTTACCAATTTGAAAAACTTAAACCGATTAAGAGATCAAAAATAATATTTTAAGCATACAAGTTAAATCTAATGGTGCAATGCAAATGAAAGAGCAAAGAGATAGAAAGAGTGCACCCGAGATTTAAAGTGGTTCGGTCCTCAAACCCGAGGCCTACTCCACTCCACCAACCAAACCCGTTGATGGCTTCACTATTTGATCTTCTTAACCTTGGCGAAGATCGGTGCCAATTACAATTGCTTTAACCTTGGTGGCAATCCTCACCACGGAAAAAAAAAGGGCTCCGCTTCTCCGAATACTCGCCCGAATACAAATCTTGAAAGATGAAAGAAAGAACTAAAAAATCCCTTCAATAGGGTTACAAAAGATGTACAATTGAGAGCCTATGATCCAAATCCTAGAGTTGGTGATGAGAGGCACAATTGAAGCTTGATTCACTCTTGGGTATTCAAATGAAGTTTAAGAGTGTTAGGATTGATGGTTTGTATATTTAGAACACCCATATTTATAGGAAAAACAAAATATGACCGTTCAGTGGCATTACGGTAATTCCAGCAAAATTCCAAACGGCTCTTTTTCAGACCGTTGGAGTGTTCTCGGAGTTCCGAGAATAATTCTCGGAGTTCCGAGAAAAAATCTCGGAGTTCCGAGAATCCACACAGAAGTTGGAAAAAGTCTACTGGACCATTTCTCGGAGTTCCGAGAATAATTCTCGGAGTTCCGAGAATTCTCGGAGTTCCGAGAAAAACTCTCGGAGTTCCGAGAAGCCTATGCAGAGCAGATTTTCAATTCTGTTTTTGGGTTTCCAGTTCTCAACCAAGATGGGATTGCTATGAGGGTTCCAAGGTGTTGGAACTCCACAAATACAATCACTTGTTTATTTAGGGTGTGTGAGATTACTTTAATTATGCCTCTAAAAACCTAATCTAGGTTTGGATCAATTACATTCTAAAAGACAAAAAATGGTCTTCAATATTAATTTCTTCATGTCTTCAAGTCTTCATGACTTCTTGCTTGATGACTTTGGCCTTCCAATTAGTGGTCCAATGTGGGCTTCTTGGCCTTCAATCCAAGCATCCTTGATCTTACTTTATCAAGATCTACAACTTAGACAAACAACCACATTAGTGATAAATGATCACTTGTGTATTGGAATCATCAAAACAAGATGGGAATGCCAAGGTAAAAACCATTGGGCTTACAATTTCCATGTTTCATTTCTTCTTTATTGAGTTTCATGGAGAAATGTAATTGACATCAAACCACCATGAAATTTCAGAGGGTGTTCAGGACTTGTTTTTTCTTTATCAATGAGGGAACCACTCTTGGTCTTCCTTCTCATGGAAGTTCTTCTGATTTAGGACATATTTATAATGAGGTAATTTTTCTCTCATTTTCTCTGCTTTTTCTCTAATTTGCTTCTACAGATGTTCAACCCACTTGCTTTCTGAAGTTTTGTTTTTTCTTGATGCAATTTTCATTTTTTGGAGTTCGAGTGATATGGGTTTTAATTTTTACTTGGTTGAATTATCGCAGACCCATATTTGGATTTTGATTTGTTTTTTTAATTTCTATCCTCTTTTGTTGGATGTTGTCAGATATGTGATTTTTGAGGCATGATATACTTTTAATGTTCCATAAACTTCAAAGAAAATTGTAGCTTCTCTCTGTTTATGTATTGGCACTGTCTTTAGATAGTGATTATTATTAAAAGCTTAATTCCTTGGTTAATACATATCTGTTATGATTAACTTTGGTATTTATCATGGACTATGTGATATTTTTTAAGTAGCATTACATGATTAGAAATGGATAAAATGCAAAGACAATTGTTTTTTTTTTTTTTTTTTGCAAAGACAATTGTTTTATTTATGAGTAAGCTGGGGTTTGGCGGAGACCCCTGCTGGTTTTATTAGATAAAGATAATGCAAAGACAATTGTGGTATTCTAAAAGGAGTATATAAGCTTCTAACCAGATCATTCAGAAAAAAAAAGATGCTTCTAACCAATTGTGACTTGTTGCTACTCAAAATATAACTCAAGAACTTGGCTGGTATCTACGACCCCACCTCCTTGGTACTTCTCTTTGCACGCTAATACATTTGGCACTATGGCAAGTACTAAGCTTCTTGTAAATGTCATGCAATTCTTCCTGCAAAGTTATAGCGATTTGGAAGTTTTCTTCAATGGTGAATTAGTCAGAGACCTTTTCTTTTGCCTTCTCTTTCAAATCTTTATGAGTGTTCTGACACTAATCATCCAGTACGTAGCATTAGGTCCTGACATTTAATCAAAATATTTGCCTTCTGTTTTTGGTTTGGTAGGTTTATTTGATTAAATTTTAATTAAAGTAAGATTATTGTAGCAGAAAAGAAAGTATAGTATGGTTTACTTTGAGTGTTTGATATTCAGTGCATTCTTTTGTACCATTTTATTTCTTTAAAGTTTGTGGCTGAAGTGTCTTTGTGGTCTAGTCTGCTGATGAACGTGAGATTGTTTTAGAATTATTTACTGTGCAAATATTGAGAAAAGGGACAATATTTACCTATATATATATATTGCTTTGAATTGGTCTTAGGAAGTGGATGCCAAACCCATTTCTAATTTATTTGTTCATTTGGTGTAAGTTTTCCAGAGCAGATGTTACTCTTCTTTGGAACAGTACGTTGATTTGTTGGTTGCTGTTAGTTAACGAACTTCGAATTTGTTTTCTCATGATCTATTTATGCTGCCTTCAAAAAGGATAGCCTGATGAAGCACACACCTTATATGACTTAGAGACTATAAACGTTCCACGTGTGTTGCTTCTGTCAATTTTGTAAATGTGAGTGTTTCTTATTTTTCTTTATTCATGCAGAAGTTCTACTACCTCTTTATGTTATTTTCTCACGGAAATTGCTATTTGTACACAAAATGAAGTCCAAATGGACGTTGAAGACTCTCCGCGAAATGCCGTCTGCGATGGACGCCAGCAAATCCCTATTTTAAAATTGTGATACCATTGACAGCTGGTAAAATAGTACAAGACAATGTGAGTTAGTGAAATTATCAGAACCTGGTGTGCAAATTTCAGGAGCCTATCAAAATTATTGAATGTGCTACAACAAAGTCTGTGTATCATATCACATACTTAAGAAACGTTATTTGGATTGGATATGACGGTAAACTTTTAATACAATTTGGTCGAATTTAATTTTAACAGTGAACTTTTGGGTCTTGCACACATAGCATGAGGGGTGCCATGGCCCCCACTGACTGGCAAAATCTCTTTTATGATGCATGGCTTTACATGCATGGTTAGCTAGTTTAGTGGTCATGTCCCCAACTACCAATGCAGCCAAGTATAAATTAGTCCTGCCCCCAACTGTAAATTCCTGTCCAAACCGTTGTATCTTATAGATTAATGGATATGAAAATTAATGTTTTAATTTTTCTCCACCCAACTCTGAACAAGGATACATGGATCACCAAGCCAATTTGAGACGAAAAGATGGGGCCGACCCTAATGGATGGTCCAGACTAATCAAAGGTGAAACTCACCACGGTGCACGTCTCCTAACCTACTGATGGATAATCCATTGGTAGGGTTTGACGGGATTAGTATCATGGACAGCTCTGTAGTTTTTTGACGGTCTAGATTGAACAAAAGTGTCTTTGATCTAATTCTCATTTTGTAATATATATACCTGCATCTATTTTAAATAAATAGAAAATAAATAAATAAAGGTTACACAAAATGATAATGAGTGTGAGACCTACCATCCTTTAATGTAAGGTGAAGGAATTATCGATGAGTGATTTAGAGTGTGAGGCACGCAGTGGAAGTATTCTCTTGACTCTCATGTTAGACGGATAGAGAAAGAGACGACCTTTCCTGTCACACTTGTGGGTCTCACTCTTTATAAGATGTCACTATTAGTACTCGTTTTTCCCTTATTTGTGAGCTCAGCTTTTACTTTAGACGTTTGGACGGTTTGGATTTATGAACGGTGAGGTGGCAAAGACTGGGAAGACTTTGGATCCACCTTCCGCCTTTCCAAGCCAAATTTCTCAAAAAATGTGGATTTTGGCTTGGAGAATAATGCCTTTTCTCTTTCTTTCTCTCCCTTTCCTTTTTTATACTAGTAATGACACCCCTCCCATTACTCTACAAGGTTCGTAACCATGCACTACTTATCACTATTCTTAAGATAATATTCGCCCCCACTAATTAGTGTGCAAGGGGTATCAAAAATTTGCTTCCACAATACAATGAAGCTCGGTGTTATCTATATCTAATGTTTGTTGACGCTTTGCACTAAGCAGAAACAAACTCTAAATCACCTTTGGATAAACAAGTATTTGAGACACCGGTTACTGTTTCTGCAGAAAACAGTACACTAGAATATATTTGTGAAAAGAAAGCAAAGAACAAAGTTGATAAACTTCCAAGAGAGTAATTTTGGCTATGGATTTACTCAAACTCAAGTCCCACAAGTGTAATTTTTGTATTTTATTTCAAAGGCTGTTATCTACTCTTTTAATAGAGTATTTGGCAACCTTTCTATTTGATTTGTACCCCTACAAGGGTACCTTTTAAAAGCAGGTTGAAATCTGGCCGTTAGATCGCTCCAATCCATGATTCTACAGTCTAGAGCAATCTTGGAGTGATTATTGGTTTGTGTAAAACCTCCGTCCTCCCCTGTAACTGCTAGGTCAATGATCCACGGTGCGGATTGCACCCTTTGGCTTTTGATCATTAGGACGCGAAGGGACATAATCCAACAATCCTCATCACACCTAATCACCCACTAGTTGTTACACCATGATCTGACGCTTTGGATCGCACCCGCTCAAGCACTAGCCGTTGGAGCGTGTTGGACCAAAAAGATCGACCACCCATATGACCAAAACCATGGCCCAACCCGACCGAGTGGGACCTTGACCGATCCAACGGTTCATTCGGCCACCTACGTGACTGATCCATGGTCAATCCGACCGATCAACTGATCTTGATCAGACAGCTCATATCAAATTTGGTAAATTTTAAGTGCTCCACTCCTAGCGATGATGCGAAGTGCGCCAAAAGAGCGACATAGAGAATACGCCGCGCGTGCGGATGGTGTGTTGCACCATCTCGTGGGTCCACCCGTTGTGCAACAAAACAATAGAGAGAAGTGGATAACGCTATATATACCCTTTTCCAACTCTTTGAACTCCCAATGTGGGCTTATCCTCCTAAAGCACTTTTAACCTCTTTTCCAAAGTACCCACTTTTACAAACCAAATGCACTTTTCTATATAAAACCTTTTCAAAACACTTTTACTTTGAAAATACAGTGACAGTTATACCACTAACCTGCAGCCAAGAGCCACATCTACAAGCAAAATTCTTGTATGTTACAATGCACAAGAATGTCATATCAACATACATGCAATAATTACCCAGGCAACATGTTAGCGAGTCTCCAAGGAGTTCTATGCTATATTGGCAACCAAAAACGAAGAATTTCGCTGACATGACACCCAAATGCCAAACAAAATCCCTAAGCCTCCCCGGCTTTTGTGCAACCAAACTCACTCTGAATGTAAGGATGTGGAGATCGAGGGGTACCATTCCTCCCTCGAGGGTCCCACAGACTGGAGTGATTGAGACCTAGTAATGAGTGATTGAGATGGTCATATGGAGTATATAACACTGCATAGACATTTGGTGGGCTGTTCTTTTCATGAGAGGAATATAATGGAAGAGAAATTATATGGTGCCCGACCGTCAAGTAGCGTCAAGGTGGTACTTCAAAAGTAGGCTGCTATTGGATCAAAGATCAAGGGCGGTACATTTTTTACGCTACTTGACGGTTGGGCAACATATAAAAACTCATAATGGAAACTGAGAAAAAGAAAGTAAATGGGTGAGAGAGAGAGAGAGAGAGAGAGAGATAGAGAGAGAGCGGGGGGGGGGGTCAACCCATGCTCTTTGAAATTGAGAAAAGTAATAAGAATAAAAATTCGAACCGACCCGGGGGCTACCCATACTCTTTGAAATTGATAAAAGTAATAAGAATAAAAATTCGAACCGACCCCACTCCTCCTTAACTCCAATCGCTAAACGGCCTAAAAAATCAAATTTGAAGGTAAACAAAATAATTATACTCTCTTGATCATACCCAAAATATCTCTTGGATTTTAGATACCGTGGAGACTACTTTGAGTCATGTGGGCCTGTTATCAATGAATGTAAGAAGAGACGAGTGATTGTGATGCTCAGGGGTGTAAATGGATATTCGGAAATTCGATTACCGTCCGCATCCGAATCTGTTTAAATCGAATATTATCTGAATCTGTTTCAAGCGGATATTATCCGAATCCATTTATGAGATATCCGGCACTTAGCGGATGCGAATCTGGTAAATGGTATATCCGATCCGTTTAACATCCGAATCCGAGAAGTAAATCCTTTTTATTTTTTATTAATAATATCATTAATATTTATTTTTAGTAATGACACATTATCTTTTGTTTCTATAAGAAAAGTGAATATTCTTTTTAGAAAAAATAAAATAAAAACAAAAATAGCCCAAACCTATTCCATCAAAATAACCCAAACCCATTCCATCATATACAAAAAAAAAAGAAGGAAAAACTCAAAGACCATTACCAACACTATCATCCATCCCCATTGCCTCCCTCTCTCTCTCTGCCTTTGTTTTAAAAGGAAGAAGAGGATCTCATATATTTTAGGGTTTGAGAGTTAATTTTGTGAAGAGAATGTAGAGGTCTAGTTTTAGGGTTTGGAAAATTCATTCGAGTAAGTAGGAGAAAAAAGATAAAGTGCTGCAATAAAATGTTCGAATTTACCGGATAAACGGATACGGATAATATCCGAATTCGAACAATATCCGACGGATACGAATTCGGTAATAGATATTAAATATCCGTCGAATCCGAATCCGAATCCGAATTCGGATAGTGTATACTGTAATCGAATTCGGATATAGCTATATCCGCTCCGAATTCGATCCGTTTACACCCCTACCCCCAGCGTGATGGATAAAATCACCCCCTTGAGTGCTTGACATTTTCCATTAAGTTTCAAAGGTAAAGGAAAACGTCAAAAGTGGAGAATTTATCCTCGTGCAGTGAACCAATCTCACGATTATCATTGCCCTTACTTTATTTTTATATTTTGCTACTTCTCAACTGTTGTTTTCTAGAAAGGCATAGAAAAACTTTTCCAAAACTTTTAAAACATGTAATTTATTTAGTTTTTTTTTTCAGCTCATGGGGGGCAGCTGCCCCCTTATTACATACGTGGCTCCGCCCCTTGCCCCATACAAATTTTGTATAACTCAACAAATAGGAAATTTAATATGAAAACATAGTTCTAAATTTTAAATATGATGTCCGTGTGCTTGATATGAGTCTTTTTCAAAAAAAGTTGATCCTGCTTTGTTAAAAGATCCAAACCATATCTCATAAAAATAACCAAAGTACAACTCGTTAAAAAAATGTAAAACCATGTGGGTTGTCCTCATTATCAAAACATTGTCGTGGAGATATTAGTCCCACCAGTTTTAAATATGCAGTTTATAAGAAGGCTATTGATTTTGGCACTACTGGGTTTTGATATTTGCACTAAGTTACCTTGTCTTTTATTTCATAATTTGCTTCAATAGCATTTTTTGAAATTGTGATATCCATTGACAGCTGGTTGAATAGTACAAGACAATGTGAGTTAGTGAAATTATCAAAACATTTTCCCAACCGAAATCTTTCTTGCATCTTCTTTAAATAAATAGAAATAAATAAATAAAGGTTACACAAAATGATAATGAGTGTGAGACCTACCATCCTTTAATTATTGATGAGTGATTTAGAGTGTGAAGCACGCAGTGGAAGAATTCTCTTGACTCTCATGTTAGACGGATAGAAAAAGAGACCACCTTTCCTGTCACAGTTGTGGGTCTCACTCTTTATGAGATGTCAATATTAGTACGCGTTTTTTCCCTTATTTGGACATTTGGACGGTCTAGATTTATGAACGGTGAGGTGGCGAAAACGGGAAGACTTTGGATCCACCTTCCACCTTTCCTTCTCTACATATATATCTATGTTTAAGCTTAGAGTGAAACTACAACCGAGCTTTTAGTTTGGAGAAAAACTTGTTAAAAATATGAGGGGTTTACATGCGTATAGTATTGTTGGGGTGCTGTGGTTTGTGAGTGTGTGTTGCTGCTTTTACGGGGGCCAAGCATGTTTGGAGGAAGAGAGAAAAGCTCTCTTACAATTGAAAGACTCCATCAACGACTATCCAAATAATGCTACTTATCCTGTCTTGGATGATTTTAGTCTATGTGGGACTAAACATCATATAATATATATGTAAAACAAAATCCTGGAAGACATGGGGGCACCACATGGCACCCCTTCTATACCCAGTTTCCTTTCTCCATAGAATTCACGATTAGAAAAAGTAGCTACTTTTTTGCCTAAATATTCTGTGGGAATAAATACATGCAAATTGGTAGGGTTTAAGAAAATAGAAACAAAAGAGTCCTGCAGCTGTGGGATTTTAGGAAATAGAAAGAAAAAAAAATTGATGATAGTATCCAGTTTCCATAGGGGTGAACCAACCTTTTGGGTATATGTATTGTGTAACACTCAAATTAAGGCCCCCCAATTACAAATACGTTAGTGGAGGATATTTCTTAAGATTTAATTTAAGATTTATCTCTAAGTTGCCATCTTAGTTGGTTTAGTATAAAAGGACGGGTCCGCAACTAGTTCGACCTTAATTTCGAAATTGCATAATTTTGGAAAGTTTTGCTAGAGTTTCAACCAACTTTTGAAATTTGCAGTAATTAGAGTTTCTCACATGTAAAACCAGGTGGGTTGTCCTCATTATCAAAACACTGTCGTGGAGATATCAGTCCCACCAGTTTTAAATATGCAATTTATAGGAAGGCTATTGATTTTGGCACTACTGTGTTTTGATATTTGCACTAAGTTACCTTCTCTTTTATTTCATAATTTGCTTCTATAGCATTTTTTGAAATTGTGATAGCCATTGACAGCTGGTTGAATAGTACAAGACATTGTGAGTTAGTGAAATTATCAAAACATTTTCCCAACAGAAATCTTTCTTGTATGCATGCATTACAATATGTATATGCCATCTACCTTGTTCAATCTGGACCAAATCATCATGGCCCGGTTTGGATTGCAGGAATTTTATGAAAAATGAAAGGAAACACTTATCCAATTTTTCCTTCTTTTCCATTGTTTGATTTTATATGAAAAAAATAACTTGAACCTGTTCAATTTTTGGTGAAAACAAACTTTCAATTTATGATGTATTTTTCTAAATAAGCCGTAACCATATCATTTTCCTCTATTTTCCTGAAAGGAAAGAATTCCTGCAATCCGAACAGAGCCTATATTCAAACAAATCCTAACGGTCACTTTTGTGGATAATCCATTGGTAGGGTTTGAGGGGATTAGTATCAAACAAATCCTAACGGCTCTGTAGTTTTTTGACCAAAAGTGTAGTTTTGTAATATAATATAAACCTGCATCTTCTTTAAATAAATAGAAAATAAATAAATAAAGGTTACACAAAATATAATATAAACCGAATTTACCTTTTCAACCGATTTAGACGGTTACCAAAAATGATGTGATGCGATCAAGGGCCCTTTTCCAGCTCTTTATGCAAGGGCGCCCTTGCATCTATCGTTCCTCATAAATCTGTAAACAAACTTCGGCTCAACTATTTGTTTTTTTTAATAATAAATAAGGCACAACTACTCCTAAGCATTATATAAAAACTCATTCCAATCTGATAATGTTAGGCCATGTGATACGAGTGTCGCCATCTTTTCCTATTTACATGTGTGCATAATCTGTTGGAACAAATGCACAAAACAGAATAAGATATCACCCAAAACAAACCAAGAAAGAACCAAGACTTAGAGGCGCGTAAATGCTTCTTGAAGATAGTTGAAGCCTCTCCCACATGCAAACAGAAGACAACTATGGCAGCACTATCTTCGGGATTCAACCAAGCCCGGATTCCCTGTATATCCAAGAGAGTTGCACTCCTCTACAATGGATCGTGTAACCACCCCCAATCGATCAAACAAGGGAAACAAGTTTGTTCAAAATTAACTTTTCTCTTTGAAAAGAAACTCTATGAAAAAGGATTGGATTTTTCCATACCATTCTCTAAACCATTTGATCTCTTAATAGAAGCTATCCAAGAGACACTCCATTTTGGAATCACCCTTAATGAGAGCACTTAAGGTATTCAATTCAAATTAGAAAACCAAAGAGTTACCATTAATGGAATACAAAGAGTCTCACAAAGAGTCAAAACTTATCATGAATCTATTAATGTAACCAATTAAATAGATTCATTAGTCTAACTCTTAACTTATCCAAGTAATGGCCTTTAGAATTTCAAGGAATATGAAAAGCCACAAATTTAATTGTTCAAATAATACAATTTGAAACACATTTCTAACAAATTTAATTTCCAAAAATGCATTTGTAAAACAATTTGAAACACTTTTCCAACATAATCCACACATAAATATTGTCCATGGGTTATCAACGTTAGCATTCTGCATTAAGATATTTGAACAATTATGGATTATAAAATTGAAGGTACAATCCGAGGGAAAACCCAATTAATTTGGATCCGCTTTGAAATAGATCCGAGTGGACAGTGGGCTTGTTGACTCCCCAAAAATCAGGTTGCCAATTTTGAGCCAAGGAAGAAAAATCCAATCATCATATATATCCTTTTCAGGGTCTGTGTTTGATTTTTATGAAAAATGAAAGGAAACACTTATCCAATTTTTCCTTCTTTTCCATTGTTTGATTTTATATGAAAAAAATAACTTGAACCTGTTCAATTTTTGGTGAAAAACAAACTTTCAATTTATGATGTATTTTTCTAAATAAGCCATAGCCATATCATTTTCCTCTATTTTCCTGAAAGGAGAGAATTACTACAATCTGAACAGAGCCTATATTCAAACAAATCCTAACGATCACTTTTGTGGATAATCCATTGGTAGGGTTTGACGGGATTAGTATCAAGGACAGCTCTGTAGTTTTTTGACGGTCTAGATTGAACAAAAGTGTCTTTGATCTAATTCTCATTTTGTAATATATATACCTGCATCTTCTTTAAATAAATAGAAAATAAATAAATAAAGGTTACACAAAATGATAATGAGTGTGAGACCTACCATCCTTTACTGTAACGTGAAGGAATTATTGATGAGTGATTTAGAGTGTGAGGCATGCAGTGGAAGTATTCTCTTGACTCCCATGTTAGACGGATAGAAAAAGAGACGACCTTTCCTGTCACACTTGTAGGTCTCACTCTTTATGAGATGTCGCTATTACTACGCTTTTTTTCCTTATTTGTGAGCTGAGCTTCTACTTTAGACATTTTGGACGGTCCAGATTTATGAATGGTGAGGTGGCCAAGACTGGGAAGACTTTGGATCCACCTTCCACCTTTCCTTCTCTACATATATATCTATGTTAAAGCTTAGAGTGACACTACAACCGAGCTTTTAGTTTGGAGAAAAACTTGTATAACTCAACAAATAGGAAATTTATTATGAAACCATAGTTCTAAATTTTAAATATGATGTCTGTGCTTAGATATGAGTATTTTTCAAAAAAAGTCGGTCCCGCTTTGTTCAAAGATCCAAACCCTTCATATGGATTACCATAACATAAATATGTTGTGCCTGAATAATCATCTCTGGATCTACTTCTCCCGCTTACATGTGTGCATAATCCACACATAAATATTGTCCATGGGTTATCAACCTAGCATTCTCCATTAAGATATTGAACAACCTGAGTTTGAACAATTTGGATCCGCTTTGAAACAGATCCGAGTGGACAGTGGGCTTGTTGACACCCCAAAAATCAGGTTGCCAGTTTTGAGCCAAGGGCGAATGGAAGAAATTTTGGGTGTGAATTTACCAGGAAGTACCCATGAAAAAAAAAATCCAATCATCATATATTTCCTTTTTAGGGTCAATTTGTTTTGCCATAAAATGGGCGTAAAAGTTTACAGCCGTGAATTATTTAGTTTAAAATTTTGAACCTTATTTGTTTTTAGCTGTGCATACCTCCAATTTCTCCTTTAGAAAAATGATCAAACCAACTGTCTCACATGAAAATGACAAAAATACTCATATCCCATATAAATAACAAAAGTACAGCTCGTTAAAAAAAATGTAAAACCAGGTGGGTTGTCCTCTTTATCAAAACATCGTCGTGGAGATATCAGTCCCACCAGTTTTAAATATGCAGTTTATAAGAAGACTATTGATTTTGGCACTACTGGGTTTTGATATTTGCACTAAGTTACCTTGTCTTTTCTTTCATAATTTGCTTCTATAGCATTTTTTTGAAATTGTGATAGCCATTGACAGCTGGTTGAATAGTACAAGACAATGTGAGTTAGTGAAATTATCAAAACATTTTCCCAACCGAAATCTTTCTTGCATCTTCTTTAAATAAATAGAAAATAAATAAATAAACGTTACACAAAATGATAATGAGTGTGTGACCTACCACGGATAGAAAAAGAGACGACCTTTCCTGTCACACTTGTGGGTCTCACTCTTTATGAGATGTCATTATTAGTACGCGTTTTTCCCTTATTTGTGACCTTAGCTTCTACTTTAGACATTTGGACGGTCTGGATTTATGAACGGTGAGGTGGCGAAGACTGGGAAGACTTTGGATCCACCTTCCACCTTTCCTTCTCTACATATATATCTATGTTAAAGCTTAGAGTGAAACTACAACTGAGCTTTTAGTTTGGAGAAAAACTTGTATAACTCAACAAATAGGAAATTTATTATGAAACCATAGTTCTAAATTTTAAATATGATGTCTGTGCTTAGATATGAGTATTTTTCAAAAAAAGTCGGTCCCGCTTTGTTCAAAGATCCAAACCCTTCATATGGATTACCATAACATAAATATGTTGTGCCTGAATAATCATCTCTGGATCTACTTCTCCCGCTTACATGTGTGCATAATCCACACATAAATACTGTCCATGGGTTATCAACCTAGCATTCTCCATTAAGATATTGAACAACTTGAGTTTGAACAATTTGGATCCGCTTTGAAACAGATCCGAGTGGACAGTGGGCTTGTTGACACCCCAAAAATCAGGTTGCCAGTTTTGAGCCAAGGGCGAATAAAAGAAATTTTGGGTGTGAATTTACCAGGAAGTACCCATGAAAAAAAAAATCCAATCATCATATATTTCCTTTTTAGTGTCAATTTGTGTTTCCATAAAATGGGCGTAAAAGTTTACAGCCGTGAATTATTTAGTTTTAAATTTTGAACCTTATTTGTTTTTAGCTGTGCATACCTCCTATATCTCCTTTAGAAAAATGATCAAAGCAACTCTCTCACATGAAAATGACAAAAATACTCATATCCCATATAAATAACAAAAGTACAGCTCGTTAAAAAAAATGTAAAACCAGGTGGGTTGTCCTCATTATCAAAACATCGTCGTGGAGATATCAGTCCCACCAGTTTTAAATATGCAGTTTATAAGAAGACTATTGATTTTGGCACTACTGGGTTTTGATATTTGCACTAAGTTACCTTGTCTTTTGTTTCATAATTTGCTTCTATAGCATTTTTTTGAAATTGTGATAGCCATTGACAGCTGGTTGAATAGTACAAGACAATGTGAGTTAGTGAAATTATCAAAACATTTTCCCAACCGAAATCTTTCTTGCATCTTCTTTAAATAAATAGAAAATAAATAAATAAACGTTACACAAAATGATAATGAGTGTGTGACCTACCACGGATAGAAAAAGAGACGACCTTTCCTGTCACACTTGTGGGTCTCACTCTTTATGAGATGTCATTATTAGTACGCGTTTTTCCCTTATTTGTGACCTTAGCTTCTACTTTAGACATTTGGACGGTCTGGATTTATGAACGGTGAGGTGGCGAAGACTGGGAAGACTTTGGATCCACCTTCCACCTTTCCTTCTCTACATATATATCTATGTTAAAGCTTAGAGTGAAACTACAACCGAGCTTTTAGTTTGGAGAAAAACTTGTATAACTCAACAAATAGGAAATTTATTATGAAACCATAGTTCTAAATTTTAAATATGATGTCTGTGCTTAGATATGAGTATTTTTCAAAAAAAGTCGGTCCCGCTTTGTTCAAAGATCCAAACCCTTCATATGGATTACCATAACATAAATATGTTGTGCCTCAATAATCATCTCTGGATCTACTTCTCCCGCTTACATGTCTGCATAATCCACACATAAATATTGTCCATGGGTTATCAACCTAGCATTCTCCATTAAGATATTGAACAACCTGAGTTTGAAAAATTTGGATCCGCTTTGAAACAGATCCGAGTGGACAGTGGGCTTGTTGACACCCCAAAAATCAGGTTGCCAGTTTTGAGCCAAGGGCGAATGGAAGAAATTTTGGGTGTGAATTTACCAGGAAGTACCCATGAAAAAAAAAATCCAATCATCATATATTTCCTTTTTAGAGTCAATTTGTTTTGCCATAAAATGGGCGTAAAAGTTTACAGCCGTGAATTATTTAGTTTAAAATTTTGAACCTTATTTGTTTTTAGCTGTGCATACCTCCAATTTCTCCTTTAGAAAAATGATCAAACCAACTGTCTCACATGAAAATGACAAAAATACTCATATCCCATATAAATAACAAAAGTACAGCTCGTTAAAAAAAATGTAAAACCAGGTGGGTTGTCCTCTTTATCAAAACATCGTCGTGGAGATATCAGTCCCACCAGTTTTAAATATGCAGTTTATAAGAAGACTATTGATTTTGGCACTACTGGGTTTTGATATTTGCACTAAGTTACCTTGTCTTTTCTTTCATAATTTGCTTCTATAGCATTTTTTTGAAATTGTGATAGCCATTGACAGCTGGTTGAATAGTACAAGACAATGTGAGTTAGTGAAATTATCAAAACATTTTCCCAACCGAAATCTTTCTTGCATCTTCTTTAAATAAATAGAAAATAAAAAAATAAACGTTACACAAAATGATAATGAGTGTGTGACCTACCACGGATAGAAAAAGCGACGACCTTTCCTGTCACACTTGTGGGTCTCACTCTTTATGAGATGTCATTATTAGTACGCGTTTTTCCCTTATTTGTGACCTTAGCTTCTACTTTAGACATTTGGACAGTCTGGATTTATGAACGGTGAGGTGGCGAAGACTCGGAAGACTTTGGATCCACTTTCCACCTTTCCTTCTCTACATATATATCTATGTTAAAGCTTAGAGTGAAACTACAACCGAGCTTTTAGTTTGGAGAAAAACTTGTATAACTCAACAAATAGGAAATTTATTATGAAACCATAGTTCTAAATTTTAAATATGATGTCTGTGCTTAGATATGAGTATTTTTCAAAAAAAGTCGGTCCCGCTTTGTTCAAAGATCCAAACCCTTCATATAGATTACCATAACATAAATATGTTGTGCCTGAATAATCATCTCTGGATCTACTTCTCCCGCTTACATGTCTGCATAATCCACACATAAATATTGTCCATGGGTTATCAACCTAGCATTCTCCATTAAGATATTGAACAACCTGAGTTTGAACAATTTGGATCCGCTTTGAAACAGATCCGAGTGGACACACTGGCTTGTTGACACCCCAAAAATCAGGTTGCCAGTTTTGAGCCAAGGGCGAATGGAAGAAATTTTGGGTGTGAATTTACCAGGAAGTACCCATGAAAAAAAAAATCCAATCATCATATATTTCCTTTTTAGGGTCAATTTGTGTTTCCATAAAATGGGCGTAAAAGTTTACAGCCGTGAATTATTTAGTTTAAAATTTTGAACCTTATTTGTTTTTAGCTGTGCATACCTCCTATATCTCCTTTAGAAAAATGATCAAAGCAACTCTCTCACATGAAAATGACAAAAATACTCATATCCCATATAAATAACAAAAGTACAGCTCGTTAAAACAAATGTAAAACCAGGTGGGTTGTCCTCATTATCAAAACATCGTCGTGGAGATATCAGTACCACCAGTTTTAAATATGCAGTTTATAAGAAGACTATTGATTTTGGCACTACTGGGTTTTGATATTTGCACTAAGTTACCTTGTCTTTTGTTTCATAATTTGCTTCTATAGCATTTTTTTGAAATTGTGATAGCCATTGACAGCTGGTTGAATAGTACAAGACAATGTGAGTTAGTGAAATTATCAAAACATTTTCCCAACCGAAATCTTTCTTGCATCTTCTTTAAATAAATAGAAAATAAATAAATAAACGTTACACAAAATGATAATGAGTGTGTGACCTACCACGGATAGAAAAAGAGACGACCTTTCCTGTCACACTTGTGGGTCTCACTCTTTATGAGATGTCATTATTAGTACGCGTTTTTCCCTTATTTGTGACCTTAGCTTCTACTTTAGACATTTGGACGGTCTGGATTTATGAACGGTGAGGTGGCGAAGACTGGGAAGACTTTGGATCCACCTTCCACCTTTCCTTCTCTACATATATATCTATGTTAAAGCTTAGAGTGAAACTACAACCGAGCTTTTAGTTTGGAGAAAAACTTGTATAACTCAACAAATAGGAAATTTATTATGAAACCATAGTTCTAAATTTTAAATATGATGTCTGTGCTTAGATATGAGTATTTTTCAAAAAAAGTCGGTCCCGCTTTGTTCAAAGATCCAAACCCTTCATATGGATTACCATAACATAAATATGTTGTGCCTGAATAATCATCTCTGGATCTACTTCTCCCGCTTACATGTGTGCATAATCCACACACAAATATTGTCCATGGGTTATCAACCTAGCATTCTCCATTAAGATATTGAACAACCTGAGTTTGAACAATTTGGATCCGCTTTGAAACAGATCCGAGTGGACAGTGGGCTTGTTGACACCCCAAAAATCAGGTTGCCAGTTTTGAGCCAAGGGCGAATAAAAGAAATTTTGGGTGTGAATTTACCAGGAAGTACCCATGAAAAAAAAAATCCAATCATCATATATTTCCTTTTTAGTGTCAATTTGTGTTTCCATAAAATGGGCGTAAAAGTTTACAGCCGTGAATTATTTAGTTTTAAATTTTGAACCTTATTTGTTTTTAGCTGTGCATACCTCCTATATCTCCTTTAGAAAAATGATCAAAGCAACTCTCTCACATGAAAATGACAAAAATACTCATATCCCATATAAATAACAAAAGTACAGCTCGTTAAAACAAATGTAAAACCAGGTGGGTTGTCCTCTTTATCAAAACATCGTCGTGGAGATATCAGTACCACCAGTTTTAAATATGCAGTTTATAAGAAGACTATTGATTTTGGCACTACTGGGTTTTGATATTTGCACTAAGTTACCTTGTCTTTTCTTTCATAATTTGCTTCTATAGCATTTTTTTGAAATTGTGATAGCCATTGACAGCTGGTTGAATAGTACAAGACAATGTGAGTTAGTGAAATTATCAAAACATTTTCCCAACCGAAATCTTTCTTGCATCTTCTTTAAATAAATAGAAAATAAATAAATAAACGTTACACAAAATGATAATGAGTGTGTGACCTACCACGGATAGAAAAAGAGACGACCTTTCCTGTCACACTTGTGGGTCTCACTCTTTATGAGATGTCATTATTAGTACGCGTTTTTCCCTTATTTGTGACCTTAGCTTCTACTTTAGACATTTGGACGGTCTGGATTTATGAACGGTGAGGTGGCGAAGACTGGGAAGACTTTGGATCCACCTTCCACCTTTCCTTCTCTACATATATATCTATGTTAAAGCTTAGAGTGAAACTACAACTGAGCTTTTAGTTTGGAGAAAAACTTGTATAACTCAACAAATAGGAAATTTATTATGAAACCATAGTTCTAAATTTTAAATATGATGTCTGTGCTTAGATATGAGTATTTTTCAAAAAAAGTCGGTCCCGCTTTGTTCAAAGATCCAAACCCTTCATATGGATTACCATAACATAAATATGTTGTGCCTGAATAATCATCTCTGGATCTACTTCTCCCGCTTACATGTGTGCATAATCCACACATAAATACTGTCCATGGGTTATCAACCTAGCATTCTCCATTAAGATATTGAACAACTTGAGTTTGAACAATTTGGATCCGCTTTGAAACAGATCCGAGTGGACAGTGGGCTTGTTGACACCCCAAAAATCAGGTTGCCAGTTTTGAGCCAAGGGCGAATAAAAGAAATTTTGGGTGTGAATTTACCAGGAAGTACCCATGAAAAAAAAAATCCAATCATCATATATTTCCTTTTTAGTGTCAATTTGTGTTTCCATAAAATGGGCGTAAAAGTTTACAGCCGTGAATTATTTAGTTTTAAATTTTGAACCTTATTTGTTTTTAGCTGTGCATACCTCCTATATCTCCTTTAGAAAAATGATCAAAGCAACTCTCTCACATGAAAATGACAAAAATACTCATATCCCATATAAATAACAAAAGTACAGCTCGTTAAAAAAAATGTAAAACCAGGTGGGTTGTCCTCATTATCAAAACATCGTCGTGGAGATATCAGTCCCACCAGTTTTAAATATGCAGTTTATAAGAAGACTATTGATTTTGGCACTACTGGGTTTTGATATTTGCACTAAGTTACCTTGTCTTTTGTTTCATAATTTGCTTCTATAGCATTTTTTTGAAATTGTGATAGCCATTGACAGCTGGTTGAATAGTACAAGACAATGTGAGTTAGTGAAATTATCAAAACATTTTCCCAACCGAAATCTTTCTTGCATCTTCTTTAAATAAATAGAAAATAAATAAATAAACGTTACACAAAATGATAATGAGTGTGTGACCTACCACGGATAGAAAAAGAGACGACCTTTCCTGTCACACTTGTGGGTCTTACTCTTTATGAGATGTCATTATTAGTACGCGTTTTTCCCTTATTTGTGACCTTAGCTTCTACTTTAGACATTTGGACGGTCTGGATTTATGAACGGTGAGGTGGCGAAGACTGGGAAGACTTTGGATCCACCTTCCACCTTTCCTTCTCTACATATATATCTATGTTAAAGCTTAGAGTGAAACTACAACCGAGCTTTTAGTTTGGAGAAAAACTTGTATAACTCAACAAATAGGAAATTTATTATGAAACCATAGTTCTAAATTTTAAATATGATGTCTGTGCTTAGATATGAGTATTTTTCAAAAAAAGTCGGTCCCGCTTTGTTCAAAGATCCAAACCCTTCATATGGATTACCATAACATAAATATGTTGTGCCTCAATAATCATCTCTGGATCTACTTCTCCCGCTTACATGTCTGCATAATCCACACATAAATATTGTCCATGGGTTATCAACCTAGCATTCTCCATTAAGATATTGAACAACCTGAGTTTGAAAAATTTGGATCCGCTTTGAAACAGATCCGAGTGGACAGTGGGCTTGTTGACACCCCAAAAATCAGGTTGCCAGTTTTGAGCCAAGGGCGAATGGAAGAAATTTTGGGTGTGAATTTACCAGGAAGTGCCCATGAAAAAAAAAATCCAATCATCATATATTTCCTTTTTAGAGTCAATTTGTTTTGCCATAAAATGGGCGTAAAAGTTTACAGCCGTGAATTATTTAGTTTAAAATTTTGAACCTTATTTGTTTTTAGCTGTGCATACCTCCAATTTCTCCTTTAGAAAAATGATCAAACCAACTGTCTCACATGAAAATGACAAAAATACTCATATCCCATATAAATAACAAAAGTACAGCTCGTTAAAAAAAATGTAAAACCAGGTGGGTTGTCCTCTTTATCAAAACATCGTCGTGGAGATATCAGTCCCACCAGTTTTAAATATGCAGTTTATAAGAAGACTATTGATTTTGGCACTACTGGGTTTTGATATTTGCACTAAGTTACCTTGTCTTTTCTTTCATAATTTGCTTCTATAGCATTTTTTTGAAATTGTGATAGCCATTGACAGCTGGTTGAATAGTACAAGACAATGTGAGTTAGTGAAATTATCAAAACATTTTCCCAACCGAAATCTTTCTTGCATCTTCTTTAAATAAATAGAAAATAAAAAAATAAACGTTACACAAAATGATAATGAGTGTGTGACCTACCACGGATAGAAAAAGCGACGACCTTTCCTGTCACACTTGTGGGTCTCACTCTTTATGAGATGTCATTATTAGTACGCGTTTTTCCCTTATTTGTGACCTTAGCTTCTACTTTAGACATTTGGACAGTCTGGATTTATGAACGGTGAGGTGGCGAAGACTGGGAAGACTTTGGATCCACTTTCCACCTTTCCTTCTCTACATATATATCTATGTTAAAGCTTAGAGTGAAACTACAACCGAGCTTTTAGTTTGGAGAAAAACTTGTATAACTCAACAAATAGGAAATTTATTATGAAACCATAGTTCTAAATTTTAAATATGATGTCTGTGCTTAGATATGAGTATTTTTCAAAAAAAGTCGGTCCCGCTTTGTTCAAAGATCCAAACCCTTCATATAGATTACCATAACATAAATATGTTGTGCCTGAATAATCATCTCTGGATCTACTTCTCCCGCTTACATGTCTGCATAATCCACACATAAATATTGTCCATGGGTTATCAACCTAGCATTCTCCATTAAGATATTGAACAACCTGAGTTTGAACAATTTGGATCCGCTTTGAAACAGATCCGAGTGGACACACTGGCTTGTTGACACCCCAAAAATCAGGTTGCCAGTTTTGAGCCAAGGGCGAATGGAAGAAATTTTGGGTGTGAATTTACCAGGAAGTACCCATGAAAAAAAAAATCCAATCATCATATATTTCCTTTTTAGGGTCAATTTGTGTTTCCATAAAATGGGCGTAAAAGTTTACAGCCGTGAATTATTTAGTTTAAAATTTTGAACCTTATTTGTTTTTAGCTGTGCATACCTCCTATATCTCCTTTAGAAAAATGATCAAAGCAACTCTCTCACATGAAAATGACAAAAATACTCATATCCCATATAAATAACAAAAGTACAGCTCGTTAAAACAAATGTAAAACCAGGTGGGTTGTCCTCATTATCAAAACATCGTCGTGGAGATATCAGTACCACCAGTTTTAAATATGCAGTTTATAAGAAGACTATTGATTTTGGCACTACTGGGTTTTGATATTTGCACTAAGTTACCTTGTCTTTTGTTTCATAATTTGCTTCTATAGCATTTTTTTGAAATTGTGATAGCCATTGACAGCTGGTTGAATAGTACAAGACAATGTGAGTTAGTGAAATTATCAAAACATTTTCCCAACCGAAATCTTTCTTGCATCTTCTTTAAATAAATAGAAAATAAATAAATAAACGTTACACAAAATGATAATGAGTGTGTGACCTACCACGGATAGAAAAAGAGACGACCTTTCCTGTCACACTTGTGGGTCTCACTCTTTATGAGATGTCATTATTAGTACGCGTTTTTCCCTTATTTGTGACCTTAGCTTCTACTTTAGACATTTGGACGGTCTGGATTTATGAACGGTGAGGTGGCGAAGACTGGGAAGACTTTGGATCCACCTTCCACCTTTCCTTCTCTACATATATATCTATGTTAAAGCTTAGAGTGAAACTACAACCGAGCTTTTAGTTTGGAGAAAAACTTGTATAACTCAACAAATAGGAAATTTATTATGAAACCATAGTTCTAAATTTTAAATATGATGTCTGTGCTTAGATATGAGTATTTTTCAAAAAAAGTCGGTCCCGCTTTGTTCAAAGATCCAAACCCTTCATATGGATTACCATAACATAAATATGTTGTGCCTGAATAATCATCTCTGGATCTACTTCTCCCGCTTACATGTGTGCATAATCCACACACAAATATTGTCCATGGGTTATCAACCTAGCATTCTCCATTAAGATATTGAACAACCTGAGTTTGAACAATTTGGATCCGCTTTGAAACAGATCCGAGTGGACAGTGGGCTTGTTGACACCCCAAAAATCAGGTTGCCAGTTTTGAGCCAAGGGCGAATAAAAGAAATTTTGGGTGTGAATTTACCAGGAAGTACCCATGAAAAAAAAAATCCAATCATCATATATTTCCTTTTTAGTGTCAATTTGTGTTTCCATAAAATGGGCGTAAAAGTTTACAGCCGTGAATTATTTAGTTTTAAATTTTGAACCTTATTTGTTTTTAGCTGTGCATACCTCCTATATCTCCTTTAGAAAAATGATCAAAGCAACTCTCTCACATGAAAATGACAAAAATACTCATATCCCATATAAATAACAAAAGTACAGCTCGTTAAAACAAATGTAAAACCAGGTGGGTTGTCCTCATTATCAAAACATCGTCGTGGAGATATCAGTACCACCAGTTTTAAATATGCAGTTTATAAGAAGACTATTGATTTTGGCACTACTGGGTTTTGATATTTGCACTAAGTTACCTTGTCTTTTGTTTCATAATTTGCTTCTATAGCATTTTTTTGAAATTGTGATAGCCATTGACAGCTGGTTGAATAGTACAAGACAATGTGAGTTAGTGAAATTATCAAAACATTTTCCCAACCGAAATCTTTCTTGCATCTTCTTTAAATAAATAGAAAATAAATAAATAAACGTTACACAAAATGATAATGAGTGTGTGACCTACCACGGATAGAAAAAGAGACGACCTTTCCTGTCACACTTGTGGGTCTCACTCTTTATGAGATGTCATTATTAGTACGCGTTTTTCCCTTATTTGTGACCTTAGCTTCTACTTTAGACATTTGGACGGTCTGGATTTATGAACGGTGAGGTGGCGAAGACTGGGAAGACTTTGGATCCACCTTCCACCTTTCCTTCTCTACATATATATCTATGTTAAAGCTTAGAGTGAAACTACAACCGAGCTTTTAGTTTGGAGAAAAACTTGTATAACTCAACAAATAGGAAATTTATTATGAAACCATAGTTCTAAATTTTAAATATGATGTCTGTGCTTAGATATGAGTATTTTTCAAAAAAAGTCGGTCCCGCTTTGTTCAAAGATCCAAACCCTTCATATGGATTACCATAACATAAATATGTTGTGCCTGAATAATCATCTCTGGATCTACTTCTCCCGCTTACATGTGTGCATAATCCACACACAAATATTGTCCATGGGTTATCAACCTAGCATTCTCCATTAAGATATTGAACAACCTGAGTTTGAACAATTTGGATCCGCTTTGAAACAGATCCGAGTGGACAGTGGGCTTGTTGACACCCCAAAAATCAGGTTGCCAGTTTTGAGCCAAGGGCGAATAAAAGAAATTTTGGGTGTGAATTTACCAGGAAGTACCCATGAAAAAAAAAATCCAATCATCATATATTTCCTTTTTAGTGTCAATTTGTGTTTCCATAAAATGGGCGTAAAAGTTTACAGCCGTGAATTATTTAGTTTTAAATTTTGAACCTTATTTGTTTTTAGCTGTGCATACCTCCTATATCTCCTTTAGAAAAATGATCAAAGCAACTCTCTCACATGAAAATGACAAAAATACTCATATCCCATATAAATAACAAAAGTACAGCTCGTTAAAAAAAATGTAAAACCAGGTGGGTTGTCCTCATTATCAAAACATCGTCGTGGAGATATCAGTCCCACCAGTTTTAAATATGCAGTTTATAAGAAGACTATTGATTTTGGCACTACTGGGTTTTGATATTTGCACTAAGTTACCTTGTCTTTTGTTTCATAATTTGCTTCTATAGCATTTTTTTGAAATTGTGATAGCCATTGACAGCTGGTTGAATAGTACAAGACAATGTGAGTTAGTGAAATTATCAAAACATTTTCCCAACCGAAATCTTTCTTGCATCTTCTTTAAATAAATAGAAAATAAATAAATAAACGTTACACAAAATGATAATGAGTGTGTGACCTACCACGGATAGAAAAAGAGACGACCTTTCCTGTCACACTTGTGGGTCTCACTCTTTATGAGATGTCATTATTAGTACGCGTTTTTCCCTTATTTGTGACCTTAGCTTCTACTTTAGACATTTGGACGGTCTGGATTTATGAACGGTGAGGTGGCGAAGACTGGGAAGACTTTGGATCCACCTTCCACCTTTCCTTCTCTACATATATATCTATGTTAAAGCTTAGAGTGAAACTACAACCGAGCTTTTAGTTTGGAGAAAAACTTGTATAACTCAACAAATAGGAAATTTATTATGAAACCATAGTTCTAAATTTTAAATATGATGTCTGTGCTTAGATATGAGTATTTTTCAAAAAAAGTCGGTCCCGCTTTGTTCAAAGATCCAAACCCTTCATATGGATTACCATAACATAAATATGTTGTGCCTCAATAATCATCTCTGGATCTACTTCTCCCGCTTACATGTCTGCATAATCCACACATAAATATTGTCCATGGGTTATCAACCTAGCATTCTCCATTAAGATATTGAACAACCTGAGTTTGAAAAATTTGGATCCGCTTTGAAACAGATCCGAGTGGACAGTGGGCTTGTTGACACCCCAAAAATCAGGTTGCCAGTTTTGAGCCAAGGGCGAATGGAAGAAATTTTGGGTGTGAATTTACCAGGAAGTACCCATGAAAAAAAAAATCCAATCATCATATATTTCCTTTTTAGAGTCAATTTGTTTTGCCATAAAATGGGCGTAAAAGTTTACAGCCGTGAATTATTTAGTTTAAAATTTTGAACCTTATTTGTTTTTAGCTGTGCATACCTCCAATTTCTCCTTTAGAAAAATGATCAAACCAACTGTCTCACATGAAAATGACAAAAATACTCATATCCCATATAAATAACAAAAGTACAGCTCGTTAAAAAAAATGTAAAACCAGGTGGGTTGTCCTCTTTATCAAAACATCGTCGTGGAGATATCAGTCCCACCAGTTTTAAATATGCAGTTTATAAGAAGACTATTGATTTTGGCACTACTGGGTTTTGATATTTGCACTAAGTTACCTTGTCTTTTCTTTCATAATTTGCTTCTATAGCATTTTTTTGAAATTGTGATAGCCATTGACAGCTGGTTGAATAGTACAAGACAATGTGAGTTAGTGAAATTATCAAAACATTTTCCCAACCGAAATCTTTCTTGCATCTTCTTTAAATAAATAGAAAATAAAAAAATAAACGTTACACAAAATGATAATGAGTGTGTGACCTACCACGGATAGAAAAAGCGACGACCTTTCCTGTCACACTTGTGGGTCTCACTCTTTATGAGATGTCATTATTAGTACGCGTTTTTCCCTTATTTGTGACCTTAGCTTCTACTTTAGACATTTGGACAGTCTGGATTTATGAACGGTGAGGTGGCGAAGACTGGGAAGACTTTGGATCCACTTTCCACCTTTCCTTCTCTACATATATATCTATGTTAAAGCTTAGAGTGAAACTACAACCGAGCTTTTAGTTTGGAGAAAAACTTGTATAACTCAACAAATAGGAAATTTATTATGAAACCATAGTTCTAAATTTTAAATATGATGTCTGTGCTTAGATATGAGTATTTTTCAAAAAAAGTCGGTCCCGCTTTGTTCAAAGATCCAAACCCTTCATATAGATTACCATAACATAAATATGTTGTGCCTGAATAATCATCTCTGGATCTACTTCTCCCGCTTACATGTCTGCATAATCCACACATAAATATTGTCCATGGGTTATCAACCTAGCATTCTCCATTAAGATATTGAACAACCTGAGTTTGAACAATTTGGATCCGCTTTGAAACAGATCCGAGTGGACACACTGGCTTGTTGACACCCCAAAAATCAGGTTGCCAGTTTTGAGCCAAGGGCGAATGGAAGAAATTTTGGGTGTGAATTTACCAGGAAGTACCCATGAAAAAAAAAATCCAATCATCATATATTTCCTTTTTAGGGTCAATTTGTGTTTCCATAAAATGGGCGTAAAAGTTTACAGCCGTGAATTATTTAGTTTAAAATTTTGAACCTTATTTGTTTTTAGCTGTGCATACCTCCTATATCTCCTTTAGAAAAATGATCAAAGCAACTCTCTCACATGAAAATGACAAAAATACTCATATCCCATATAAATAACAAAAGTACAGCTCGTTAAAACAAATGTAAAACCAGGTGGGTTGTCCTCATTATCAAAACATCGTCGTGGAGATATCAGTACCACCAGTTTTAAATATGCAGTTTATAAGAAGACTATTGATTTTGGCACTACTGGGTTTTGATATTTGCACTAAGTTACCTTGTCTTTTGTTTCATAATTTGCTTCTATAGCATTTTTTTGAAATTGTGATAGCCATTGACAGCTGGTTGAATAGTACAAGACAATGTGAGTTAGTGAAATTATCAAAACATTTTCCCAACCGAAATCTTTCTTGCATCTTCTTTAAATAAATAGAAAATAAATAAATAAACGTTACACAAAATGATAATGAGTGTGTGACCTACCACGGATAGAAAAAGAGACGACCTTTCCTGTCACACTTGTGGGTCTCACTCTTTATGAGATGTCATTATTAGTACGCGTTTTTCCCTTATTTGTGACCTTAGCTTCTACTTTAGACATTTGGACGGTCTGGATTTATGAACGGTGAGGTGGCGAAGACTGGGAAGACTTTGGATCCACCTTCCACCTTTCCTTCTCTACATATATATCTATGTTAAAGCTTAGAGTGAAACTACAACCGAGCTTTTAGTTTGGAGAAAAACTTGTATAACTCAACAAATAGGAAATTTATTATGAAACCATAGTTCTAAATTTTAAATATGATGTCTGTGCTTAGATATGAGTATTTTTCAAAAAAAGTCGGTCCCGCTTTGTTCAAAGATCCAAACCCTTCATATGGATTACCATAACATAAATATGTTGTGCCTGAATAATCATCTCTGGATCTACTTCTCCCGCTTACATGTGTGCATAATCCACACACAAATATTGTCCATGGGTTATCAACCTAGCATTCTCCATTAAGATATTGAACAACCTGAGTTTGAACAATTTGGATCCGCTTTGAAACAGATCCGAGTGGACAGTGGGCTTGTTGACACCCCAAAAATCAGGTTGCCAGTTTTGAGCCAAGGGCGAATAAAAGAAATTTTGGGTGTGAATTTACCAGGAAGTACCCATGAAAAAAAAAATCCAATCATCATATATTTCCTTTTTAGTGTCAATTTGTGTTTCCATAAAATGGGCGTAAAAGTTTACAGCCGTGAATTATTTAGTTTTAAATTTTGAACCTTATTTGTTTTTAGCTGTGCATACCTCCTATATCTCCTTTAGAAAAATGATCAAAGCAACTCTCTCACATGAAAATGACAAAAATACTCATATCCCATATAAATAACAAAAGTACAGCTCGTTAAAACAAATGTAAAACCAGGTGGGTTGTCCTCTTTATCAAAACATCGTCGTGGAGATATCAGTACCACCAGTTTTAAATATGCAGTTTATAAGAAGACTATTGATTTTGGCACTACTGGGTTTTGATATTTGCACTAAGTTACCTTGTCTTTTCTTTCATAATTTGCTTCTATAGCATTTTTTTGAAATTGTGATAGCCATTGACAGCTGGTTGAATAGTACAAGACAATGTGAGTTAGTGAAATTATCAAAACATTTTCCCAACCGAAATCTTTCTTGCATCTTCTTTAAATAAATAGAAAATAAATAAATAAACGTTACACAAAATGATAATGAGTGTGTGACCTACCACGGATAGAAAAAGAGACGACCTTTCCTGTCACACTTGTGGGTCTCACTCTTTATGAGATGTCATTATTAGTACGCGTTTTTCCCTTATTTGTGACCTTAGCTTCTACTTTAGACATTTGGACGGTCTGGATTTATGAACGGTGAGGTGGCGAAGACTGGGAAGACTTTGGATCCACCTTCCACCTTTCCTTCTCTACATATATATCTATGTTAAAGCTTAGAGTGAAACTACAACTGAGCTTTTAGTTTGGAGAAAAACTTGTATAACTCAACAAATAGGAAATTTATTATGAAACCATAGTTCTAAATTTTAAATATGATGTCTGTGCTTAGATATGAGTATTTTTCAAAAAAAGTCGGTCCCGCTTTGTTCAAAGATCCAAACCCTTCATATGGATTACCATAACATAAATATGTTGTGCCTGAATAATCATCTCTGGATCTACTTCTCCCGCTTACATGTGTGCATAATCCACACATAAATACTGTCCATGGGTTATCAACCTAGCATTCTCCATTAAGATATTGAACAACTTGAGTTTGAACAATTTGGATCCGCTTTGAAACAGATCCGAGTGGACAGTGGGCTTGTTGACACCCCAAAAATCAGGTTGCCAGTTTTGAGCCAAGGGCGAATAAAAGAAATTTTGGGTGTGAATTTACCAGGAAGTACCCATGAAAAAAAAAATCCAATCATCATATATTTCCTTTTTAGTGTCAATTTGTGTTTCCATAAAATGGGCGTAAAAGTTTACAGCCGTGAATTATTTAGTTTTAAATTTTGAACCTTATTTGTTTTTAGCTGTGCATACCTCCTATATCTCCTTTAGAAAAATGATCAAAGCAACTCTCTCACATGAAAATGACAAAAATACTCATATCCCATATAAATAACAAAAGTACAGCTCGTTAAAAAAAATGTAAAACCAGGTGGGTTGTCCTCATTATCAAAACATCGTCGTGGAGATATCAGTCCCACCAGTTTTAAATATGCAGTTTATAAGAAGACTATTGATTTTGGCACTACTGGGTTTTGATATTTGCACTAAGTTACCTTGTCTTTTGTTTCATAATTTGCTTCTATAGCATTTTTTTGAAATTGTGATAGCCATTGACAGCTGGTTGAATAGTACAAGACAATGTGAGTTAGTGAAATTATCAAAACATTTTCCCAACCGAAATCTTTCTTGCATCTTCTTTAAATAAATAGAAAATAAATAAATAAACGTTACACAAAATGATAATGAGTGTGTGACCTACCACGGATAGAAAAAGAGACGACCTTTCCTGTCACACTTGTGGGTCTCACTCTTTATGAGATGTCATTATTAGTACGCGTTTTTCCCTTATTTGTGACCTTAGCTTCTACTTTAGACATTTGGACGGTCTGGATTTATGAACGGTGAGGTGGCGAAGACTGGGAAGACTTTGGATCCACCTTCCACCTTTCCTTCTCTACATATATATCTATGTTAAAGCTTAGAGTGAAACTACAACCGAGCTTTTAGTTTGGAGAAAAACTTGTATAACTCAACAAATAGGAAATTTATTATGAAACCATAGTTCTAAATTTTAAATATGATGTCTGTGCTTAGATATGAGTATTTTTCAAAAAAAGTCGGTCCCGCTTTGTTCAAAGATCCAAACCCTTCATATGGATTACCATAACATAAATATGTTGTGCCTCAATAATCATCTCTGGATCTACTTCTCCCGCTTACATGTCTGCATAATCCACACATAAATATTGTCCATGGGTTATCAACCTAGCATTCTCCATTAAGATATTGAACAACCTGAGTTTGAAAAATTTGGATCCGCTTTGAAACAGATCCGAGTGGACAGTGGGCTTGTTGACACCCCAAAAATCAGGTTGCCAGTTTTGAGCCAAGGGCGAATGGAAGAAATTTTGGGTGTGAATTTACCTGGAAGTACCCATGAAAAAAAAAATCCAATCATCATATATTTCCTTTTTAGAGTCAATTTGTTTTGCCATAAAATGGGCGTAAAAGTTTACAGCCGTGAATTATTTAGTTTAAAATTTTGAACCTTATTTGTTTTTAGCTGTGCATACCTCCAATTTCTCCTTTAGAAAAATGATCAAACCAACTGTCTCACATGAAAATGACAAAAATACTCATATCCCATATAAATAACAAAAGTACAGCTCGTTAAAAAAAATGTAAAACCAGGTGGGTTGTCCTCTTTATCAAAACATCGTCGTGGAGATATCAGTCCCACCAGTTTTAAATATGCAGTTTATAAGAAGACTATTGATTTTGGCACTACTGGGTTTTGATATTTGCACTAAGTTACCTTGTCTTTTCTTTCATAATTTGCTTCTATAGCATTTTTTTGAAATTGTGATAGCCATTGACAGCTGGTTGAATAGTACAAGACAATGTGAGTTAGTGAAATTATCAAAACATTTTCCCAACCGAAATCTTTCTTGCATCTTCTTTAAATAAATAGAAAATAAAAAAATAAACGTTACACAAAATGATAATGAGTGTGTGACCTACCACGGATAGAAAAAGCGACGACCTTTCCTGTCACACTTGTGGGTCTCACTCTTTATGAGATGTCATTATTAGTACGCGTTTTTCCCTTATTTGTGACCTTAGCTTCTACTTTAGACATTTGGACAGTCTGGATTTATGAACGGTGAGGTGGCGAAGACTGGGAAGACTTTGGATCCACTTTCCACCTTTCCTTCTCTACATATATATCTATGTTAAAGCTTAGAGTGAAACTACAACCGAGCTTTTAGTTTGGAGAAAAACTTGTATAACTCAACAAATAGGAAATTTATTATGAAACCATAGTTCTAAATTTTAAATATGATGTCTGTGCTTAGATATGAGTATTTTTCAAAAAAAGTCGGTCCCGCTTTGTTCAAAGATCCAAACCCTTCATATAGATTACCATAACATAAATATGTTGTGCCTGAATAATCATCTCTGGATCTACTTCTCCCGCTTACATGTCTGCATAATCCACACATAAATATTGTCCATGGGTTATCAACCTAGCATTCTCCATTAAGATATTGAACAACCTGAGTTTGAACAATTTGGATCCGCTTTGAAACAGATCCGAGTGGACACACTGGCTTGTTGACACCCCAAAAATCAGGTTGCCAGTTTTGAGCCAAGGGCGAATGGAAGAAATTTTGGGTGTGAATTTACCAGGAAGTACCCATGAAAAAAAAAATCCAATCATCATATATTTCCTTTTTAGGGTCAATTTGTGTTTCCATAAAATGGGCGTAAAAGTTTACAGCCGTGAATTATTTAGTTTAAAATTTTGAACCTTATTTGTTTTTAGCTGTGCATACCTCCTATATCTCCTTTAGAAAAATGATCAAAGCAACTCTCTCACATGAAAATGACAAAAATACTCATATCCCATATAAATAACAAAAGTACAGCTCGTTAAAACAAATGTAAAACCAGGTGGGTTGTCCTCATTATCAAAACATCGTCGTGGAGATATCAGTACCACCAGTTTTAAATATGCAGTTTATAAGAAGACTATTGATTTTGGCACTACTGGGTTTTGATATTTGCACTAAGTTACCTTGTCTTTTGTTTCATAATTTGCTTCTATAGCATTTTTTTGAAATTGTGATAGCCATTGACAGCTGGTTGAATAGTACAAGACAATGTGAGTTAGTGAAATTATCAAAACATTTTCCCAACCGAAATCTTTCTTGCATCTTCTTTAAATAAATAGAAAATAAATAAATAAACGTTACACAAAATGATAATGAGTGTGTGACCTACCACGGATAGAAAAAGAGACGACCTTTCCTGTCACACTTGTGGGTCTCACTCTTTATGAGATGTCATTATTAGTACGCGTTTTTCCCTTATTTGTGACCTTAGCTTCTACTTTAGACATTTGGACGGTCTGGATTTATGAACGGTGAGGTGGCGAAGACTGGGAAGACTTTGGATCCACCTTCCACCTTTCCTTCTCTACATATATATCTATGTTAAAGCTTAGAGTGAAACTACAACCGAGCTTTTAGTTTGGAGAAAAACTTGTATAACTCAACAAATAGGAAATTTATTATGAAACCATAGTTCTAAATTTTAAATATGATGTCTGTGCTTAGATATGAGTATTTTTCAAAAAAAGTCGGTCCCGCTTTGTTCAAAGATCCAAACCCTTCATATGGATTACCATAACATAAATATGTTGTGCCTGAATAATCATCTCTGGATCTACTTCTCCCGCTTACATGTGTGCATAATCCACACACAAATATTGTCCATGGGTTATCAACCTAGCATTCTCCATTAAGATATTGAACAACCTGAGTTTGAACAATTTGGATCCGCTTTGAAACAGATCCGAGTGGACAGTGGGCTTGTTGACACCCCAAAAATCAGGTTGCCAGTTTTGAGCCAAGGGCGAATAAAAGAAATTTTGGGTGTGAATTTACCAGGAAGTACCCATGAAAAAAAAAATCCAATCATCATATATTTCCTTTTTAGTGTCAATTTGTGTTTCCATAAAATGGGCGTAAAAGTTTACAGCCGTGAATTATTTAGTTTTAAATTTTGAACCTTATTTGTTTTTAGCTGTGCATACCTCCTATATCTCCTTTAGAAAAATGATCAAAGCAACTCTCTCACATGAAAATGACAAAAATACTCATATCCCATATAAATAACAAAAGTACAGCTCGTTAAAACAAATGTAAAACCAGGTGGGTTGTCCTCTTTATCAAAACATCGTCGTGGAGATATCAGTACCACCAGTTTTAAATATGCAGTTTATAAGAAGACTATTGATTTTGGCACTACTGGGTTTTGATATTTGCACTAAGTTACCTTGTCTTTTGTTTCATAATTTGCTTCTATAGCATTTTTTTGAAATTGTGATAGCCATTGACAGCTGGTTGAATAGTACAAGACAATGTGAGTTAGTGAAATTATCAAAACATTTTCCCAACCGAAATCTTTCTTGCATCTTCTTTAAATAAATAGAAAATAAATAAATAAACGTTACACAAAATGATAATGAGTGTGTGACCTACCACGGATAGAAAAAGAGACGACCTTTCCTGTCACACTTGTGGGTCTCACTCTTTATGAGATGTCATTATTAGTACGCGTTTTTCCCTTATTTGTGACCTTAGCTTCTACTTTAGACATTTGGACGGTCTGGATTTATGAACGGTGAGGTGGCGAAGACTGGGAAGACTTTGGATCCACCTTCCACCTTTCCTTCTCTACATATATATCTATGTTAAAGCTTAGAGTGAAACTACAACTGAGCTTTTAGTTTGGAGAAAAACTTGTATAACTCAACAAATAGGAAATTTATTATGAAACCATAGTTCTAAATTTTAAATATGATGTCTGTGCTTAGATATGAGTATTTTTCAAAAAAAGTCGGTCCCGCTTTGTTCAAAGATCCAAACCCTTCATATGGATTACCATAACATAAATATGTTGTGCCTGAATAATCATCTCTGGATCTACTTCTCCCGCTTACATGTGTGCATAATCCACACATAAATACTGTCCATGGGTTATCAACCTAGCATTCTCCATTAAGATATTGAACAACTTGAGTTTGAACAATTTGGATCCGCTTTGAAACAGATCCGAGTGGACAGTGGGCTTGTTGACACCCCAAAAATCAGGTTGCCAGTTTTGAGCCAAGGGCGAATAAAAGAAATTTTGGGTGTGAATTTACCAGGAAGTACCCATGAAAAAAAAAATCCAATCATCATATATTTCCTTTTTAGTGTCAATTTGTGTTTCCATAAAATGGGCGTAAAAGTTTACAGCCGTGAATTATTTAGTTTTAAATTTTGAACCTTATTTATTTTTAGCTGTGCATACCTCCTATATCTCCTTTAGAAAAATGATCAAAGCAACTCTCTCACATGAAAATGACAAAAATACTCATATCCCATATAAATAACAAAAGTACAGCTCGTTAAAAAAAATGTAAAACCAGGTGGGTTGTCCTCATTATCAAAACATCGTCGTGGAGATATCAGTCCCACCAGTTTTAAATATGCAGTTTATAAGAAGACTATTGATTTTGGCACTACTGGGTTTTGATATTTGCACTAAGTTACCTTGTCTTTTGTTTCATAATTTGCTTCTATAGCATTTTTTTGAAATTGTGATAGCCATTGACAGCTGGTTGAATAGTACAAGACAATGTGAGTTAGTGAAATTATCAAAACATTTTCCCAACCGAAATCTTTCTTGCATCTTCTTTAAATAAATAGAAAATAAATAAATAAACGTTACACAAAATGATAATGAGTGTGTGACCTACCACGGATAGAAAAAGAGACGACCTTTCCTGTCACACTTGTGGGTCTCACTCTTTATGAGATGTCATTATTAGTACGCGTTTTTCCCTTATTTGTGACCTTAGCTTCTACTTTAGACATTTGGACGGTCTGGATTTATGAACGGTGAGGTGGCGAAGACTGGGAAGACTTTGGATCCACCTTCCACCTTTCCTTCTCTACATATATATCTATGTTAAAGCTTAGAGTGAAACTACAACCGAGCTTTTAGTTTGGAGAAAAACTTGTATAACTCAACAAATAGGAAATTTATTATGAAACCATAGTTCTAAATTTTAAATATGATGTCTGTGCTTAGATATGAGTATTTTTCAAAAAAAGTCGGTCCCGCTTTGTTCAAAGATCCAAACCCTTCATATGGATTACCATAACATAAATATGTTGTGCCTCAATAATCATCTCTGGATCTACTTCTCCCGCTTACATGTCTGCATAATCCACACATAAATATTGTCCATGGGTTATCAACCTAGCATTCTCCATTAAGATATTGAACAACCTGAGTTTGAAAAATTTGGATCCGCTTTGAAACAGATCCGAGTGGACAGTGGGCTTGTTGACACCCCAAAAATCAGGTTGCCAGTTTTGAGCCAAGGGCGAATGGAAGAAATTTTGGGTGTGAATTTACCAGGAAGTACCCATGAAAAAAAAAATCCAATCATCATATATTTCCTTTTTAGAGTCAATTTGTTTTGCCATAAAATGGGCGTAAAAGTTTACAGCCGTGAATTATTTAGTTTAAAATTTTGAACCTTATTTGTTTTTAGCTGTGCATACCTCCAATTTCTCCTTTAGAAAAATGATCAAACCAACTGTCTCACATGAAAATGACAAAAATACTCATATCCCATATAAATAACAAAAGTACAGCTCGTTAAAAAAAATGTAAAACCAGGTGGGTTGTCCTCTTTATCAAAACATCGTCGTGGAGATATCAGTCCCACCAGTTTTAAATATGCAGTTTATAAGAAGACTATTGATTTTGGCACTACTGGGTTTTGATATTTGCACTAAGTTACCTTGTCTTTTCTTTCATAATTTGCTTCTATAGCATTTTTTTGAAATTGTGATAGCCATTGACAGCTGGTTGAATAGTACAAGACAATGTGAGTTAGTGAAATTATCAAAACATTTTCCCAACCGAAATCTTTCTTGCATCTTCTTTAAATAAATAGAAAATAAAAAAATAAACGTTACACAAAATGATAATGAGTGTGTGACCTACCACGGATAGAAAAAGCGACGACCTTTCCTGTCACACTTGTGGGTCTCACTCTTTATGAGATGTCATTATTAGTACGCGTTTTTCCCTTATTTGTGACCTTAGCTTCTACTTTAGACATTTGGACAGTCTGGATTTATGAACGGTGAGGTGGCGAAGACTGGGAAGACTTTGGATCCACTTTCCACCTTTCCTTCTCTACATATATATCTATGTTAAAGCTTAGAGTGAAACTACAACCGAGCTTTTAGTTTGGAGAAAAACTTGTATAACTCAACAAATAGGAAATTTATTATGAAACCATAGTTCTAAATTTTAAATATGATGTCTGTGCTTAGATATGAGTATTTTTCAAAAAAAGTCGGTCCCGCTTTGTTCAAAGATCCAAACCCTTCATATAGATTACCATAACATAAATATGTTGTGCCTGAATAATCATCTCTGGATCTACTTCTCCCGCTTACATGTCTGCATAATCCACACATAAATATTGTCCATGGGTTATCAACCTAGCATTCTCCATTAAGATATTGAACAACCTGAGTTTGAACAATTTGGATCCGCTTTGAAACAGATCCGAGTGGACACACTGGCTTGTTGACACCCCAAAAATCAGGTTGCCAGTTTTGAGCCAAGGGCGAATGGAAGAAATTTTGGGTGTGAATTTACCAGGAAGTACCCATGAAAAAAAAAATCCAATCATCATATATTTCCTTTTTAGGGTCAATTTGTGTTTCCATAAAATGGGCGTAAAAGTTTACAGCCGTGAATTATTTAGTTTAAAATTTTGAACCTTATTTGTTTTTAGCTGTGCATACCTCCTATATCTCCTTTAGAAAAATGATCAAAGCAACTCTCTCACATGAAAATGACAAAAATACTCATATCCCATATAAATAACAAAAGTACAGCTCGTTAAAACAAATGTAAAACCAGGTGGGTTGTCCTCATTATCAAAACATCGTCGTGGAGATATCAGTACCACCAGTTTTAAATATGCAGTTTATAAGAAGACTATTGATTTTGGCACTACTGGGTTTTGATATTTGCACTAAGTTACCTTGTCTTTTGTTTCATAATTTGCTTCTATAGCATTTTTTTGAAATTGTGATAGCCATTGACAGCTGGTTGAATAGTACAAGACAATGTGAGTTAGTGAAATTATCAAAACATTTTCCCAACCGAAATCTTTCTTGCATCTTCTTTAAATAAATAGAAAATAAATAAATAAACGTTACACAAAATGATAATGAGTGTGTGACCTACCACGGATAGAAAAAGAGACGACCTTTCCTGTCACACTTGTGGGTCTCACTCTTTATGAGATGTCATTATTAGTACGCGTTTTTCCCTTATTTGTGACCTTAGCTTCTACTTTAGACATTTGGACGGTCTGGATTTATGAACGGTGAGGTGGCGAAGACTGGGAAGACTTTGGATCCACCTTCCACCTTTCCTTCTCTACATATATATCTATGTTAAAGCTTAGAGTGAAACTACAACCGAGCTTTTAGTTTGGAGAAAAACTTGTATAACTCAACAAATAGGAAATTTATTATGAAACCATAGTTCTAAATTTTAAATATGATGTCTGTGCTTAGATATGAGTATTTTTCAAAAAAAGTCGGTCCCGCTTTGTTCAAAGATCCAAACCCTTCATATGGATTACCATAACATAAATATGTTGTGCCTGAATAATCATCTCTGGATCTACTTCTCCCGCTTACATGTGTGCATAATCCACACACAAATATTGTCCATGGGTTATCAACCTAGCATTCTCCATTAAGATATTGAACAACCTGAGTTTGAACAATTTGGATCCGCTTTGAAACAGATCCGAGTGGACAGTGGGCTTGTTGACACCCCAAAAATCAGGTTGCCAGTTTTGAGCCAAGGGCGAATAAAAGAAATTTTGGGTGTGAATTTACCAGGAAGTACCCATGAAAAAAAAAATCCAATCATCATATATTTCCTTTTTAGTGTCAATTTGTGTTTCCATAAAATGGGCGTAAAAGTTTACAGCCGTGAATTATTTAGTTTTAAATTTTGAACCTTATTTGTTTTTAGCTGTGCATACCTCCTATATCTCCTTTAGAAAAATGATCAAAGCAACTCTCTCACATGAAAATGACAAAAATACTCATATCCCATATAAATAACAAAAGTACAGCTCGTTAAAACAAATGTAAAACCAGGTGGGTTGTCCTCATTATCAAAACATCGTCGTGGAGATATCAGTACCACCAGTTTTAAATATGCAGTTTATAAGAAGACTATTGATTTTGGCACTACTGGGTTTTGATATTTGCACTAAGTTACCTTGTCTTTTGTTTCATAATTTGCTTCTATAGCATTTTTTTGAAATTGTGATAGCCATTGACAGCTGGTTGAATAGTACAAGACAATGTGAGTTAGTGAAATTATCAAAACATTTTCCCAACCGAAATCTTTCTTGCATCTTCTTTAAATAAATAGAAAATAAATAAATAAACGTTACACAAAATGATAATGAGTGTGTGACCTACCACGGATAGAAAAAGAGACGACCTTTCCTGTCACACTTGTGGGTCTCACTCTTTATGAGATGTCATTATTAGTACGCGTTTTTCCCTTATTTGTGACCTTAGCTTCTACTTTAGACATTTGGACGGTCTGGATTTATGAACGGTGAGGTGGCGAAGACTGGGAAGACTTTGGATCCACCTTCCACCTTTCCTTCTCTACATATATATCTATGTTAAAGCTTAGAGTGAAACTACAACCGAGCTTTTAGTTTGGAGAAAAACTTGTATAACTCAACAAATAGGAAATTTATTATGAAACCATAGTTCTAAATTTTAAATATGATGTCTGTGCTTAGATATGAGTATTTTTCAAAAAAAGTCGGTCCCGCTTTGTTCAAAGATCCAAACCCTTCATATGGATTACCATAACATAAATATGTTGTGCCTGAATAATCATCTCTGGATCTACTTCTCCCGCTTACATGTGTGCATAATCCACACACAAATATTGTCCATGGGTTATCAACCTAGCATTCTCCATTAAGATATTGAACAACCTGAGTTTGAACAATTTGGATCCGCTTTGAAACAGATCCGAGTGGACAGTGGGCTTGTTGACACCCCAAAAATCAGGTTGCCAGTTTTGAGCCAAGGGCGAATAAAAGAAATTTTGGGTGTGAATTTACCAGGAAGTACCCATGAAAAAAAAAATCCAATCATCATATATTTCCTTTTTAGTGTCAATTTGTGTTTCCATAAAATGGGCGTAAAAGTTTACAGCCGTGAATTATTTAGTTTTAAATTTTGAACCTTATTTGTTTTTAGCTGTGCATACCTCCTATATCTCCTTTAGAAAAATGATCAAAGCAACTCTCTCACATGAAAATGACAAAAATACTCATATCCCATATAAATAACAAAAGTACAGCTCGTTAAAAAAAATGTAAAACCAGGTGGGTTGTCCTCATTATCAAAACATCGTCGTGGAGATATCAGTCCCACCAGTTTTAAATATGCAGTTTATAAGAAGACTATTGATTTTGGCACTACTGGGTTTTGATATTTGCACTAAGTTACCTTGTCTTTTCTTTCATAATTTGCTTCTATAGCATTTTTTTGAAATTGTGATAGCCATTGACAGCTGGTTGAATAGTACAAGACAATGTGAGTTAGTGAAATTATCAAAACATTTTCCCAACCGAAATCTTTCTTGCATCTTCTTTAAATAAATAGAAAATAAATAAATAAACGTTACACAAAATGATAATGAGTGTGTGACCTACCACGGATAGAAAAAGAGACGACCTTTCCTGTCACACTTGTGGGTCTCACTCTTTATGAGATGTCATTATTAGTACGCGTTTTTCCCTTATTTGTGACCTTAGCTTCTACTTTAGACATTTGGACGGTCTGGATTTATGAACGGTGAGGTGGCGAAGACTGGGAAGACTTTGGATCCACCTTCCACCTTTCCTTCTCTACATATATATCTATGTTAAAGCTTAGAGTGAAACTACAACCGAGCTTTTAGTTTGGAGAAAAACTTGTATAACTCAACAAATAGGAAATTTATTATGAAACCATAGTTCTAAATTTTAAATATGATGTCTGTGCTTAGATATGAGTATTTTTCAAAAAAAGTCGGTCCCGCTTTGTTCAATGATCCAAACCCTTCATATGGATTACCATAACATAAATATGTTGTGCCTCAATAATCATCTCTGGATCTACTTCTCCCGCTTACATGTCTGCATAATCCACACATAAATATTGTCCATGGGTTATCAACCTAGCATTCTCCATTAAGATATTGAACAACCTGAGTTTGAACAATTTGGATCCGCTTTGAAACAGATCCGAGTGGACAGTGGGCTTGTTGACACCCCAAAAATCAGGTTGCCAGTTTTGAGCCAAGGGCGAATGGAAGAAATTTTGGGTGTGAATTTACCAGGAAGTACCCATGAAAAAAAAAATCCAATCATCATATATTTCCTTTTTTGGGTCAATTTGTTTTGCCATAAAATGGGCGTAAAAGTTTACAGCCGTGAATTATTTACTTTAAAATTTTGAACCTTATTTGTTTTTAGCTGTGCATACAAAAGTGTCTTTGATCTAATATAGAAATGACAAAAGTGTCTTTGATCTAATTCTCATTTTGTAATATATAAACCTGCATCTTCTTTAAATAAATAGAAAATAAATAAATAAACGTTACACAAAATGATAATGAGTGTGTGACCTACCACGGATAGAAAAAGAGACGACCTTTCCTGTCACACTTGGGGGTCTCACTCTTTATGAGATGTCATTATTAGTACGCGTTTTTCCCTTATTTGTGACCTCAGCTTCTACTTTAGACATTTGGACGGTCCAGATTTATGAATGGTGAGGTGGCGAAGACTAGAAAGACTTTGGATCCACCTTCCACCTTTCCTTCTCTACATATAGAGTGAAACTACAACCGAGCTTTTAGTTTGGAGATAAACTTGCTAAAAATATGAGGGGTTTACACGCGTATAGTATTGTTGGGGTGTTGTGGTTTGTGAATGTGTGTTGCTGCTTTTACGGGGGCCAAGCATGTTTGGAGGAAGAGAGAAAAGCTCTCTTACAATTGAAAGACTCCATCAACGACTATCCAAATAATGCTACTTATCCTGTCTTGGAAGATTGGGTTGGAGAGGATTGCTGTCAATGGGAGCGTGTATCATGCTCTACTTCTTCATCTCGCGTGATAGGAATCGGCCTTTTCAATGCAAGGAATCCTTCATTAGGAGTGTGGTATCCTAATGCTATTCTGTTTGCCCAATTCAAAGAATTGGAGTCACTAGTTTTGAATTTGAATCAGATCGGTAGATGGGTTATGCCAGAAGGTAATGCTCGTTTCCTCCAATTTTATAAAATACTTCCTCAAATTGCATAAAAACCCTCAATCTCTTTTCTTAGGCAATTCAAAGATATTGATGGATGTTTAGCAAATCAGGTTTTTCTTTTAGTTCATTACCGGCATGAGGCCCATATATTTTTTATTATTATTATAAAGGGGGAGGAAATATAGTCATCAACACCTCACTCTCTCATAAAGTGATGTGGAATAGGTGAGTAGGGAATGGGTCTTAAGCTTAAAACTTTAATCTCTATAGACTGAGGTGTTTTAGGTCAAAATTCAAGTTTAATTTTTAGAGAAACACCACACTCTATCTTGGAACATTGTAATGAACTCAGAACCGATAGGCTGAAAAGAAACACTTAAAACAGAACGTTAACTTCAACTCATGAAAGAACATGTTTCTATTTTTCTTGGCCCACTGACCGCTTAGGGAAATGATCGGATCTGATTCTGATCACTATGGATGCAGAACTGATTTAGTAGGTGGAAGCTAAAGGAGATTCCTTAATTTCTCTTCACACTTGTCATCTGAACATAGAAATGACATGAGATGGGAAAGATCCTTGCAGATTCAAAGTTACTTGAAAGAGAAATTTTACAAGCGTGGGACTGATTACATTCAAAGAAATTCAAGATAAAGGAGATGAAATGAAGCACCTTACCTTTGAAAACGGCCAAAAATGAAACTCCTTATTTATAGAGGAAGAGAAGTCTACTAGAAGCTGCTGCCATCTTATGACAGCTCAAGCCAGCTGGCTTGCTGAGGTGGCATGCCACATGGCTTCTTGTAAGGCTCCCAATCATGTGGTCCCTTCTTGCCCAAAGGCCCCCCTTCTCGCTTTCTCTAAACTCCCAATTGAGTGACACATGGTGTGTTCTTGTGCTTTAACGCCTTTTAACAATCAGTCCTCCCAACCGACTATGCCCAACCATCCTGTCTACCTGATATTGCCTCTCATATGACAACATTGACATTACAATATTTAACCCCCTGTACGCATAAAGGAAAGTAAAAATACGACTACTCTATGCTAAAAAGAAACCTGCGCTCCTCGAACTCTCCCTCTTCAAAAGAACATTCCCTCAAGCTCACGTCTTTCTCCAGGCAGACTCGACACGGGTTCTAGGAGGCACTTTGCCCGGGGTCGATCAGTGTCAACACCTTGCCTCGTTGTCAATGGTGTATCGCACCACCTGGCTAATTCTGATAGTGCCTTGTCTTTATCTCCATCTTGAATTTCAAGTAAGTTTTATGTCCCAAGGCTATCCTCACGAATCAAATGTTTTTGCCATAATGTTCTATCATGATCCAGAAAAGGATCGTGAATGAAAAGCTCTATTAAGTCAAAATGGTCCCTTGTCATCTCAAGATCCAGGCCGTCCACTGCCCACACCCCTGGGCACAATATGGTCGCCCTCTGCAAATGCCATCCATTCTCCCTCATCCTCTATGAAGTGTTCCTTGTATCTACGACGTCAGACTGACAATCCTCCCAAATCTCAACTTGTGTACCACAATCCTCACAAATCTCGCTTTGTGTGTCAAACTCCCCTGTCTCCACACAAGAATCTATCATCAACCTGCTCATTGTACACACATCAATTGATGTAGATCGCCACGTTTAGATCAAATTGTCATACTAGTTCCCAAAGGTTAGCGGAAAACTCTGAAGATCTGATATTCAAGACTTGGATCTAAATGCACAGCTTTCAACAACAGTGATGAAGTTCGATCTACTCACTCTTCATAAATGAGTTTTAGAATTCTGGTCAGGCTGAGGCTTCACTATCACTATATTCTTTGTAAAATTAATGCTCACGAATGTATACTACTGCTCAGATTGAAGATTCTTCTAACCAAGGACTTTTGATTCTTTGGGATTCAGTTGTGTTTCAGTGATGGAAGCTGCAAAGCAATCTCAGATTTGCAAGCTCCAGGTTGAAACAAACTCCTCCAATGATTGCTCCTTAGTAAACTCAATTTGGCCAGATCCACTCACTTGTTGTTTGACAATAGCTGGCTGGATTGGAGTTCAGCGAGGTTTCCTTCACTCTCTGAACTGGTTCAAGTTTATTGTGAAGAGGAGAAGTAGATCCAGAGAAGATATTAAGAAGTATCAAATCGGTAACTGAATACCTTCAGCTCTGAGTTCTCCTGTTCTATGAAACTTAGATCTAGCACTTGAACCCAAGTATTGGAGGGGAAAAAATACAAATCAGAGAGAAGGAGCAATAGGACCTAGAACTTGTAGAATTCCAGAGTGGAGAGCTGGAACTTGTAGATCCGGAATGCCTTTGTATTCAGGTAGACCGAAGCTCAGCTTCAGAAAATTATCGCCTCAAGCCAGGATACGACAAGCAGGTGGCAGCTCAAACTCCACATAGTTGATTTTCATGATAACATAGCACGTTGTCTTTTCTCCTTCCAGCTCAAAATGGATCTAAGGTTCATCAATACCAATTCTCAAATATCTTCTTGGATCGAACAACCAAAAAGCATAGAATTTTCTCAAAAATAGAGTGTCGGTGGTACTCTGTTTCTGTGTTCTTCTAGAATATAAGAAACAAAAGTTGAATCCTTTAAGATCAAGTGGATTTGTTGTTTTGTAGAGATGTAAGAAGATAATAAGTATAGGATCCACAATACTTGTTGTTAACAGTTAGCACTCTGTATTCCATTAAGACGAATGATCAGTTTTCCCAAAGACGAATTATCTGCCATGAAGTAGTGTAAAAACACAGTGGTTTTATTGCCTCCTAGATGACTCCTTTCCCTATTTCAATTCTGTTCAAGGAAGGCTTTCGAAATTGCATGAAAAACATGAATAGATTCCTTCATTTTCTATTTTGATCTATTAGATCTTTATGAGGAAAGATCTCAGAGATGAAGTCCAGCAATGAAAGCAGAGAGGACCGAATGGATTGCACGTCCAGAACAAAGCGAAAAAGAACACTTATGGAATCGAACAACGAGGCTCTCCTCCAATTGCTAAATCTCTAAAACTCTAAGTCTAATGAAAACAAAGAGAATTCCTCAAGTATCCTAATAAGCTGCAGTTCGTGTGACGGGGATGGTTTTCCTGGTATGATCCAAGGAAAAAAACAATGGAGGCAGAGCAATGTGTGATGTTCTGTTTTTTTATTCTATGAATAAATTCAATGGAAAACTGTAAAACTCTCAATGGAGGAAATATGATCGACCAAAGAAGAAGGACTTTGTCACTCCTTGATGTGCTTGTCATGAGGCTTTCCATTTGAGTTGCTTGTGGAGTAATCTCATATTGACCTGAACTTAATCCACAATACTAACAAGCGAATCATTAGATTATAAATTTCAATCAATTTGGGTTTGGGATCAATCAAAACAGGGATGATCGTTGAACCATTGGGCTTACAAAATTTCCACAAATTTGGTGGACTTTTCGACAATTTCTGTGGAAATTTTGGTGGACATCTTTAAAATTTCGATGGGAATATTTAAAATCTGGGTGGAAATCTTGTAAATAAGCATGAAAATGAAATTTTGGAATTTCAATGAAACCGTGTAAAACAAATGACTCATTGTGAATTTTGTTTCGGTCTTGGCCGAATTCCAAAATTTCGGCTGAAATTTAAAACCATGCCACCGGCCTGATGTCTTGGAAAGCAGCCCTCACTTCCGCTTTGTTAGATTTCTTGATACCAAAAGGCCCAGGGAAGGCTCGCTTAGTATCACCAGTCTTGTCTCTAATAAGGCCTCCGATGCCGGTCAAACCTGGGTTGCCAAAGCTAGAACCATCGAAATTTAGCTTCAAACAACCGGGGTGTGAGTGACATTTTTACAATTTTTCATAGAAGTGATATAGAAATTTGTGTTAGTATCTAAGTCAAATAAAAAATGTGGAAAATTGATCGTACCTCTTGCCATGATGATCATATTGACATTGCTTTATGATATGTGCTACTATTGAAAATGCTCCTATCTTCGAGTATTGTTGATCACTGGAATGATTTTACAATATAGCCAAGTTATGATGCTCAGATCAATAGAATCTTTGGCCTTACCTTTGGTATATCAAAGAAAAATCATAATAAAATCCTGAGATCTGAATATCTCTTGCTCCCATCAATCAAAAACCCATATTAATAAAAGAGATTAGGGTTAACCCTCCTAGTGAAACACACCTTCCTTCTTAAAGTTGAACTTCTAATAGATTTAATCTTTAATTTATCTAAAATCCATTTTAGCAAAAATCCTAAACATGGATTAATAAAAAATCTAAGTGGCAATGTCGGCTACCCTATTAGATCTCACGAGCGATTATTCCAGTATTCTCCCAGCGGTCCATATTGACACTGCTATAAAAAGACCGGGCTTTGGACACTTTAAATTTCTGAAGTATGGGCATACATCATTTCCTTTAACAAATAATCTCTTTAGTCTAGTCTTTCAAGGAAAATATACATTCATGTAAAGAGAACTAAATATATAGATCATGGCAGCAAATACCCAAATAATGAGCATTACATTCCATATATCACGGAAATAATGATTTCCTGTTACGAGTACTTAATGTGGTGCACTCTTTATGATAAGACTAACTAATATCCATTCCATTCCAACTTTATGTTGTGCTCGTGGTTAATCTTCCTTTGACTATATCCAAATGTATAAACTTTACCTATGATACGAATCATCAAATTTAGTTTCAACATTAAAGTTAAAAGTGTCTCGTAATCGCGATCAAACACTAAGGCCCTGTTTGTTTTAGATTTTGAGAATGGATTGTGAGTTCAAAACTGATTACTGGACTAAAAATTAAATGTAATTTTGATCCCAATAATCAGTTTGGGACTCACAAACGATTCTTAAAATCCAAAACAAACAGGGCCTAAATGAACTAATCAATCCCATATGCTCTACATGCCCCTTATGTGATATGTATGGAAGCCTTTCTTTGTCACTTGGTATGCGGCTATCATCACAATGTATATGTGCTTCACAGTAGGGATGGACATGGTTCCGGTTCGAACCGAGGAACCGAGCCGAACCAGCACATTTGGTTCTGTTCGGTTCGGTTCGGTTCCATTTCTATATGGTTCAGTTCCGGTTCAGAAATCCAGGAACCGGTGCAAATTCGGTTCGGTTCTGGGTTTGGGATCCCGGAACTGAGAACCGAACCGAGAACCGAATTGGTTTAATGTAATTTTTGCTTTGGATATTAGGGACTGTTTGCTTTGAATATTAGGGCCTTAGTATTTCCCAAATTTGTAGTTCATGGCTTCATGCATTGCCAAAATTTGTGCATGATTATCCCACTTGTTTGTACTTCTTCATACTTCATATAAGTTTTGCATTGCCCAAATTTGCGCCTCTTACTGTTACTGTTAGTGCTTGTAATTCATATATAAACAGGGCCATTGGTGAAGGTTGGGTAAACCTAAAACCGAACCGAACCGATTATATATGGTTCTGGTTCGGTTCGGTTCCACACATATGGTTCGGTTCTGGTTCCAATTTCAGGGAACCGATTATATATGGTTCGGTCCTGGGTTTAGCCCAAAACCGAACCAAACCGGACCATGTCCACCCCTACTTAATACACAAATGATGATCCCCCCGTTCTCCCTAACAATATGATACTTTAAGTAATTATGCTTATTGTCATTGTCACTCTTCTTTCTCCTTAGAGAAGAAACCTACTGTAGCATTATCCCAATAAATAACATGTAGCCTAGAGATATGAGTGCACGACTCCAAGCCTTATGATAAAATTCTGCAACCATAGTGCCTGTATCGCAGTCTTGTAGCATGGAACAAACTCTGCCTCAATACTAGAAGAAAAGATCTGACACTAATACTTCATGTTTTGTATGAGATGAGATTTCCCTCCTTCCACATAAGTAGGAGGACATCCCTAAGGTAGACTTCATATAATCGAGGTATTGTATTTATAAGAGTTGTGACTGATCCTTAAATAGAACATCGCTCAAACAAAACCTCAAATGAGTCTTACGATCAAGCCTAGCGTCAACATCATGTCATACATAGGGACAAGGGTGTGGAATCAAGATCATTGATCTGGTGAAACATGATGAGGAAAACCCATATGGTTCTAGTCCCGTTCCTAATGAACATCCCATTCACCCAATTAACTGCTATAGAGAAACCTTAACGAAGCCTAATACTCAAGTGCTAGGATCATTCAATCAAGGTTGAGCAAACAATAATGTGCCAGGTTTATGTTCGCCAGTTAGTTAACGAAACAGATCACATCCACAGGGCACAAGTGGAGGGCCCAGGATGTGGGATGTGAGCCCAGGAAGTTATATGTCTTCAAGGATGCAAAGAATTGATAATGACTATTTATGTCGTAGAGTATGAAAATATAGTAAAACAAAGTTAACTTTTTTTTTTGGAAACCTTAAAATGAGGGTTGGTTAAAGAACCTAGTATCATGTCTCTTGGCAAAAGTAACAAATTTTCCTTCTTGCAATTGACTATTCGGTTTTAGCTAAAACAACATATTTTTGTTGTAAGGTGGGGTCCATTTTTTGGCTATCCATGTCATTCAACTCATGCTCATATGTTGGTAGATCAATGCTATTAAAAAGAATTTTATTCTTGGACAAATTATGCAAAAAATGAAAAAGAAAAAAGGGAATATAAGGGGAAGAAATGGAAATTGGGTCCATTGTCCCACACATAATCAAAAACTACTATTGAGGCATTTCATGCAGGCATCATAGCAGGGAAGTTGGTGGTCATGAGAGTCACACTTTTGATTGATTTAATCCAAAAGAAAACAGGGCCTAAGAATCACTGTTTTTTGCATTATTCTTATAAGTAATATAGAAATTTGATTTTTTTTCCCTTGCATTGAAAGGAATTTGTTTTTTGGTAATAAATGAAATTTGCTCATATTTTCTTGTCTTCATCATTTTCTTGTAGGTTTATGCAGGTTGAAGAGACTCAAGCAACTAGAGATCTCTGATAACCAACTTGATGATCGAAGCCTTCCATCATGTCTAGGAAACCTTTCGTCCCTGGAAGGTTTATATTTATCAAATAATAATCTTAGAAACCCAATTGGCATGTCAACAGGTACGGAGTGGCAAGAGTATTTTTCTCATCCCAAATGATGATGGTTGAAGTAGTTTTTCTCTTCACTTTCACTTATCTCATAATTTCAATGATAAGATGATGCATATAATACGCTTTTGGTATAGGCCTTGGGTATCTGGGGATCTTCAGTAGCTGCACCCTTTTTCAATTTTCGAAAGGCAACTGATCAAGGCACAAACTTGTTTTGACAATAGAGCAAATTAACTCATCTTGTCCACATGGATGGGGAGATCAGATAATGACTGTCGTTGGCGAAATTAACAAATAGGCTAGTATCATGTCTCATGGCGAAATTAACAAATTTTACTTCCTTCAATTTTTAAAATAACAAAAATACCCATTAGATTAGATTAGATCTCCCCAGCAGTGACCGGAGTAAACTGATCAACACGCTACTTTAGGGCTGTTGCACAATTAGATTAGATTTAACTCTAGAAAAACCGCCCAAAAGTTGCATTTATTGGTGTTTAATAGGAAGCCCTAACCCAGGTTTTGCAAACAGACAAAAACACCCACTTTGTCTAAAGAGGAGAACGAATTTGGTTAGGGTACTTTCGGGCTTTCGGTTAGGATACGACTAGGCTCAACTTCTAATCCCATTAAAAAGGGCGGTGATAAATTCGCCCATTGGAGTCCTTCGCCCCCTTTATCGCCTCTCTAATGCAAGCTAAAACCGAACCAAACCGGACCATGTCCACCCCTACTTAATACCCAAATGATGATCCCTAACGTTCTCCCTAACAATATGATACTTTAAGTAATTATGCTTATTGTCATTGTCACTCTTCTTTCTCCTTAGAGAAGAAACCTACTGTAGCATTATCCCAATAAATAAGATATAGCCTAGAGATATGAGTGTACGACTCCAAGCCTTGTAATAAAATTCTACAACCATAGTGCCTGTATCGCAGTCTTTGTTTTTTTCCTTTGCATTGAAAGGAATTTGTTTTTGGTAATAAACTAAATGTGCTCATATGTTTTTGTCTTCATCATTTTCTTGTAGGTTTGTGCAGTTTAAAAAGACTCAAGACTCTAGATCTCAGGGTTAACCAACTCGATGATCGAAGTCTTCCATCATGTCTAGGAAACCTTTCGTCCCTGGAAGAGATATATTTATCAGATAATAATCTTAGAAACCCAATTGGCATGTCAACAGGTACGGAGTGGTAATAGTATTTTTCTCATCCGAAATGATGATGGTTGAAGTAGTTTTTCTCTTCACTTTCACTTATCTCATAATTTCAATGATAAGATGATGCATAAAATATGCTTTTGGTATAGTCTGGGGATCTTCAGCAGCTGCATCCATTTTCAATTTTCGAAAGGCAAACTGATCACGGCATATAATGACTGTCATAGGCCTATGAAAAATATAATAATAAAAAGTTAACATGTTTTTTCTTTTTGGAGAAACCATAAAAACGAGGATTGATTGATCAATAGGCTACTATCATGTCTCTTGGGGAAAGTAACAAATTTTCCTTCCTTCAATTTGTAAAATAACACAAATACACATTAGATTAATTGTCTATTTGGTTTTAGCAAAAACAACATATTTTTGTTGCAAGGTGGGGTCCATTGTTTGGTTATCCAAGCCATTCAACTCATGCTCATTCCAAATCAACAGAACTTAAATCTTAGTGTTTTTGAAAGCTTTAGTGGCTTTGGTGTGGGACCTCCTAAATCAAGGCTCAGGATCATCTGATCAAGATTGGGAAAATGATAAAGAGCCACTTTTGTCGATGTCTGCTAAATCAACAGAATTGATCATGTCCACATGACACAAGTGGGTCTAAAAAGTAGGAAAAATAATAATCTAAGGGTGATTTTTCTAGCAATTTTCATATAAGTAATATAAAACTTCGAGATTTTTCCCTTGCAGCGAGAGCAATTTATTGTTTAGTAATAAATGAAATGGGTTTTGGGTTTTTATGTCTGGTTCATTTTTCTTGTAGGTTTATGTGGCTTGAAGAGACTCACGCAACTAGATCTCAGCGATAACAATCTTCACGATCAAAGTCTTGCATCATGTCTGGGAAACCTCTCCTCCCTTCAAACCCTGTTTCTATCACGGAATAATCTGACATTCACATTTGGCGACATCTCAACAGGTACGGGGCTATTAGCATTTCCTCGCCCAAAATGATGATGTGTGGAGTATTTTTTGACAGGATTTTATTAATTTTCTGTCATAGTACCCGCTTTAAGAAAAGTAAACTATACATTTAATAAAGAAAATAGCATCTGATCAAGATTGGGAAAATGATAAAGAGCCCATTTTTGTGGCTGTCAGCTAAATCAACAGAATTGATCAACTCCACATGGCACCAGTGGGCCCAGAAAGTGATCAATAGGAAAAAAATCTAAGGGTAATTTTTTTAGCATTTTTCATATAAGTAATATAAAACTTTTCTGTGATATAGTATAACTAAGGCAGACTGGCAGACCATATTTGGATAATGCCATTACTCACTTTGTTTTGCACCTTTTATGAGTGGATGTTTATACCATCTTGAATATTGTAGTGTCATTATCAAAATACGGTAGTGCAGATATCAGTCCCCCCTAAAATAATCTTCTAACCTTGTGACAATAGAATTTGGCACTACTCTGTTTTCATAATTGCAGAATCTCAGCTTGTCTTTTCTTCCTTAATTGCTTTGAGTGCTTTTGGGGAACTACAATAACCTTTGACAGCTATTTAAATGATAAAAGACAAGACGAGTTAGTGCAATTATCAAAACATGGGAGTGTCAACATTAGTAGCCGAAGATGGAAGTTCAATTTTTGCACCCTTCAATTTTATTGAACAATATAAACACAATTGCAAATTCATATTTCAAAATAATAGATCTATTTTTCTCAGAATAAAGTACACAAAACATAGATCAGAAAAGAATATATAACAATAATGCAGGGAAATAAACCACACTAAAAAAGGGAAAGACGAAAAAAGAAAAAAGAATGAAAGATTTTAGTTGGGCTTTTGTTGATGTATATTACACAAACACTACCCAAATCACGCACCACTCTTACTCCAAGGCTTGATGACAACAACGACAATGATAACCACGATTATGAGGAGTATAATAGCAAAGCACGTCCATTTCCGTTTGTTCCTTTGCAATTTCTTAGCCTTTTGGAGAGCAACCATCCCAGATGAAACGTGATCCACCGCGCTTGAAATCTAAGTTAAAAGCGTACTTAGCAAAACGTGGTTTGGCACCACAAAAAGGACAGGGATGGGAAAAATTCGAGTTTAATACAATATTGGTTCAAAAAATGTAGTAAAAAATGAAAACACAAAAAAAATGCATTAAAAATTTTGTCATTTACAAAAATATAGTGGGGGTAATAAAGTTGGAAAGTTGGGCAAAAAATGTATTTAATACCATCTTAAACGTGCTTAAAACATTTTCCACAGAAAATGGGGGTTTTTACTATAAAAGTTTTAAACAAAGTACTAACTCCATGCCAATAAAAAGAGATTTTTTTCAAAAAAAAAAAAAAAAAACCAAAAGAAAAAAAAAACTCTCCTTAAACAGTGTTTCGTGTAAGAAGCAACAGATCTTGGCGATTGAACATTGAGAAAATTACAGAACAACAGGGATTGAATTGAAATAAAGAAAAACATACCGGAAGCCATGAATTGGGTTTTTCTTTCTCTCCGAGTTTCTCTTCGCTACACAACCGTCGGTGATGGGGACCGGTTTCTTTCTCTTCAAGCGTGGATTCTCAAAGATTGAAACGAATTTGTTGTGAACAAATAGGACCCAAGAGTTCCTTTTTATAAGCGTTTGTGGGAAGAGATGCGACTCCTCATCGCGCCGATCCCTCTCCCCAAACGTCTTTTTTTTTCAAACGTTTATACCTTTTCACACCAAATGATCTTGACCGTCGATCTTGCAACAGCCATATCCACTGTTAGGAAATAATCCTAACATTCTCCCACTTGGCTAGCAAGATCTTTGAGCCAAACATAAGGATCATAACTTTAAATTAGTTAGATAATAAACACAACATTCCGTTTAGCGAAAACTACCAACAATAAACCATGTAACCATTGGGTCACCAACTCTACCCAATAGCCTACCCCATGATTATATTATTAGTAATTCTTACTAACATGAATGTAAAAGCATACATGTATAAGATGTAAACATGGTCCAAAACAGTCATACAAACACATTCTACCTCTTATTAACAATCCATTTACAAAATGTGCACGAAATGGAGCGATAGAAAATAATCATAATATATATATATCAGAATCTTAAAATATAATGTGATCACAACAACAGTGTATCTCAATACCAAATGCAGAATCCCACTATCATAGGCTATCAAAAGTGTCAACCAATCCCACGCGCACTACATGCTCTCTGAAGAGCTTTGGTGACAAGCCTTTAGTCAAGGCATCCGCCAACATAAGTGCGGTGCTTATGTATTCCACAGATACATGCTGATTCTGAACTCTTTCCCTCAGAATAAGATACTTTAGATCTATATGCTTCGAACCGTCTCCAGACTTGTTGTTCTTGGAAAAGAAAACCGCAGCGGAATTATCGCAGAGAAGTTTCAGCGGCCTCTCAATAGAATATATCAAATTAAGCCCTGAAAGAAAATTTCGCAGCCATAAGGCGTGAGCCGAAGCCTCCGAACATGAAATAAACTCTGCCTCCATAGTGGATGAAGCCGTCATTCTCTGCTTGACGCTTCTCCAAGAAATAGGTCCTTCTGAAAGCATAAAAAAATAACCAGAAGTGGATCGATGGGTGTCCCGACAACCAGCGAAGTCGGAATCAGAATAGCCAATCACCTCAAGGCTATCCGATCTCCTAAATGTGAGCATGTAATCTGAAGTCCCTCGCAGGTAACGCATAACCTTTTTGGCTGCCTTCCAGTGATCCAGACCTGTGTCACTTTGGTATCTACCAAGCATGCCAACTGCAAATGAAATATCTGGACGGGTACAGACCTGAGCATACATGAGACTACCAACAGCGGAAGCATAAGGAATATGTCTCATCTCATCCCGTTCCAGTGTGTTCCTGGGACATTGTAACTGACTGAATACATCGCCCTTAACTATAGGGGCAAGACTAGGGGAGCACCTCTCCATGCTGAATCTCTTAAGGACTTTTTCTATATAGGTCTTCTAAGACAATCCCAGCAATCCTCGAGTCCTATCTCGATGAATCTCTATTCTTATAACATAGGAAGCTTCACCAAGATCTTTCATATCAAAATTCCTTGAGAGGAATTGTTTTGTTTCTTTCAGCATACCTAGGTTACTACTGGCAAGTAGTATATCATCAACATATAACATTAGGATGATGAACTGACTCCCACTAACCTTAAGATATATGCATTGATCTACAGCATTTTCCTTGAACCCAAAAACTAGACACTACCTCATGAAATTTCAGATACCACTGCCTAGAAGCCTGCTTAAGTCCGTAAATGGACTTTTTAAGCCTACATCCTAGGTGCTCTTCGCTCTCAGCTTTAAAACCTTCAGGCTGAATCATATAGACATCCTCATGAAGATCACCATTTAAAAATGCAGTCTTCACATCCATCTGGTGTAACTCTAAGTTATAATGAGTCACCAAAGCCATGACTATCCTCAAAGAGTCCTTCCTTGATACTGGAGAGAAAGTCTCTTTGAAGTCTATTCCCTCTTTTTGAGTGAACCCCTTAACGACTAGTCTGACCTTATATCTTTCAATACCGCCCTTAGAGTCTCTTTTGGTCTTGAAGACCCATTTACAGCCTACAGGCTTGACCCCTTTAGGTAACTCGGTGAGTTCCCATACACAGTTCTTTTCCATCGAGAGCAACTCATCCTTCATGGCTTCAAGCCACTGAGCTGATCGGTCGCTATTTATGGCCTGACCAAATGAAAGTGGATCATTATCCATTTCACCGTCGTAGTCACATTCGTTTAGATAGACAACATAGTCATCAGAGATGGCTGACCTCCTCTCTCTCTGTGACCTACGCACAGATTGCTCAGCGACAATCGTTGCTGGAGCATCAGGAATGTGGGGCGAAACCTCCAATGTGCCATCTGGTGCATCAATATCCTCAGGTGGAGGAATCGACACTACTCTTTCTTGGATTACCGGTATTGGAACAAATATCCGGTTCTCCTCAAAAGTAAGTGACCTAGGCACAAAACTCCCACTGAGATCACCATCCTCTAAGAATACAACGTATCTAGTCTCTACAATCCGGGTGCTATGAGTAGAACTATAGAACCTATAACCCTTAGACCGTTCAGGGTAACCTATGAAGTAACAAGAGATGGTCCTAGCGTCTAACTTTCTCAACTGTGGGTTATAAATTTTGGCTTCAACCATACAGCCCCAAACATGCAAATATCCTAGCTTAGGCTTTTTACCGGCCCATAACTCATAAGGGGTCTTAGCCACAGCTTTACTCGGTACACGGTTTAGGATATGAACGGCTGTTTTCAATGCTTCTCCCCACAAGGACTCAGGCAATGGTGAAATGCAAATCATGCTCCTCACCATATCCATAAGAGTACCGTTTCGTCTCTCAGCAACACCATTTTGCTCAGGTGTACCTGGCATCGTGTACTGAGCGACAATACCGTTCTCCTGTAGGTAAAGTGCGAACGCACCTGGACTGCGGCCCGTATCGGAATATCTACCATAGTACTCCCCACCTCTATCGGACCTCACAACCTTAATCTTCTGGTCAAGTTGTAACTCAATCTCAGCCTTATAGATCTTAAAGGTATCCAGTGCTTCCGACTTTTCTTTGATGAGATAGACATAGCTAAAACGTGAAAAGTCATCGATAAAGGTAATGAATATCTCTCGCCACTTAGGGCAGGAGTAGGAAATGGCCCACATATATCAGTGTGAATAATTTCTAACAAGCCGGTACTCCTAGTGGCGCCCTTCTTACTAGTTTGGTTTGTTTACCCTTAAGACACTGCCTACAAATCCCGAAATCAGAAAAGTCAAGAGGAGGAAGAACTCCATCCTTTACCAGTCTTTCCATACGACTAATGGAAATGTGGCCTAAACGCTTATGCCACAAACTGGAAGAGTTTTCATCAACTCGACCCCGTTTATTGCCACGGTAACTGATTTCCTCATTCACATGCATGGATAATAGAGAATGTGCAAACGAGCTATCTAAATTAATCATATATAGATTGCCCACAAGCGGACCAGAACCAACAACATTGGAATCATGGAGTAATGTAAAACCTTTATTCCCAAACTTAAATTCAAATCCAAAGGAAACAAGTTTGGATACAGATATAAGGTTTCTGCTCATGGCAGGTACATAAAATGTGTCTTCCAAATATATAATGAAGCCACTATTTAATACAAGACAAAAAGTGCCAATAGCCTTGACGTCTGCTTCTACTCCATTTCCCATCTTAATGGTTCGCTCCCCTTTCTTGAGTCTCCGTCTCTCTTGAAATCCCTGCAAGGAATTCGAAATGTGAATAGTTGAACCTGTATCTATCCACCAGGTATTTCTAGGCGCATCTACAAGGAAAGATTCATGACAAACAAAAACTGAATTATTACCTTTCTTATGCAGCCACTCTTCATACTTGGAGCACTCTTTCTTTATGTGACCAAGTTTCTTACAGAAATGGCACCTAATGCGACTTTTCATCCCAACGGTCAAGCCCTGAGCCGAACCACTTGCTACCTTCTTCTTCCCTTTCCCAAAGCCCTTTCCTTTGGTTTTCTTCTTGAAGTGACCCTTCAATGTTCCCTCTATGGTGTAATGAGCACTTTCAGGTTGCTCGGTCTTCAACCTCTCTTCTTCTTGAACACACATGGCTATGAGTTCACTCATTTCCCACTTCTCTTTCTGCGTATTGTAATTAATTTTAAATGGAGTAAACTGCGCAGGAAGAGATGTCATCATGAAATGAACAAGGAAACCCTCAGAGATCTCCATGTTCATTTTCTTTAGCTGGGAGGCCATGTCATTCATTCGCATAATGTGCTCTCTCACACCACTACTACCATTGTACTTCATAGTGATCATCTTCATCATCAGTGTACTGGCAAGAGCCTTAGACGATCCCTTAAATTGATCCTCTACAGCCTGTAGGTACTCGCTAGCAGTAAATTCCTCATTTTCATCTGAGTCGGCAATGCCTCCTCGGATAGAGGTAGAGATCGTGCTTTTCATAATCATAAGGCTCATGCGGTTTGACAGTTCCCATTTTTCATAGGTAGCCAAATCCGCAGCAGTACTCTCATTAGAAGGCACTTCAGGTTTGTCATTCCTAAGTGCATAATCTGGGTCCAAACACCCTAGGACTATGTGAATATGATCCTTCCATTTTCCGAAATTAGTCCCACTCAAAACCTCGATCCCGGACAAATAACTAGAGATAGAACAAGGGTTCAATGCTGTAGACGAATAAGACAGACAGTTACAATTTTGCTCACTATCTAAGACACCATTTAAATCCACAAAAGGAGTTTATTCATTAAAATCCACGATTTAATGTAATCCAACTTTAAAACAAATGACTAAAGTAAACAGAAATACAAAATACATAAGTGTGTTCTTGATGGAACACCCGGTGTGTCACCGTGGGATGTCCATTGGGCCATGCCACGATACACATTTGGTTCCATTTTTAAGTCATCTTTAGGGAAGTCAGTTGGATTGCCTAGAATCACAGAAACACATAAATGTGATTCTAAGGAGACACCAGCGTATCATCATGGGTCGTCCATTGGGCCGTGCCACGACACACATTTGGCTCTCATTCATGAGACTAACTAGGGCCAAATAACTCTATACTTAAGGTACACATCACCGTTGGGCAGAAGCGCAACCCCAAACCAAGTTATCCAGGCCTAGCCCTCTCACACCGCATATTTGTGCAAAGCAACAGTCATCCGTTGGGCTGAGTGTTGCTCTTGGACAAATAGACGCAACTTAAAGTGGTTTTGTAGTTCATAATGTGTCACTATATGCGACACTGTTCTTTATTTAAACCACTAATCCTAAGCGATTCCGTTTCCCAGTCGGAATCACAATTCTTTGTTCATTCACAACTAAAATAATGAACAAAGTGTACAAACATGTGTACATAAAACCCGTTTTCAAGTTCCATAAAAAACAGACATCAAATTTGGGTTCAGAGGGGTGAAAATCCCCTGAATCCAGATTTACCCGGCCCAAAACCCAAAAAAAAATTTGACTCAAAATCAAACAAATAAAACCAAATTTTGTTAAATTTACACTGTAACCATATAATACAGTGCTCAAATGTAAAAACTGACTCCAAAAATGGGTTCAGGAGGGTTCCAAACCCCTAGAACCAATATTAGCCAGACCCAAAACCCCAAAAAATGGCAGAAATGGCTCAAAAAAGGTCCCTGGGCCGGTTTTGGTTGGGTCTGCTGGGCCCAGACAGGTTTTATGGGCCTTATCTATTAACTGGGCCATTCAAAAAACTGCGGATCCTTAACGGGCCTGCGCGGCCCATCGGCCCATTACTATTCATCATCTTCTCCAACAGCCTTTTTAAATTCCAGAAAATCCGAAAAAAAAAGAACAAATTTCAATTTCAATTTCTGGGTTCATTTGACATCGGATTTAGGCACCGTTTGTTGCATTGGACTCGTCTCTCGACGAACTTCACATCCATGCCAGAAAATCACCGGTCGGAGCAACTGTTTTCCGGCGGCATGCCATTTTCCGGCGATGTCAAAAATTCCCAAAAAATAAAATTTTCAATCGGATTTTCTCGCCGTTTTCTCGCTAGAACCGTGGCTCTGATGCCACATGTAAGAAGCAACAGATCTTGGCGATTGAACATTGAGAAAATTACAGAACAACAGGGATTGAATTGAAATAAAGAAAAACATACCGGAAGCCATGAATTGGGTTTTTCTTTCTCTCTGAGTTTCTCTTCTTTACACAACCGTCGGTGATGGGGACCGGTTTCTTTCTCTTCAAGCGTGGATTCTCAAAGATTGAAACGAATTTGTTGTGAGCAAATAGGACCCAAGAGTTCCTTTTTATAAGCGTTTGTGGGAAGAGATGCGACTCCTCATCGCGCAGATCCCTCTCCCCAAACGTCTCTTTTTTTCAAACGTTTATACCTTTTCACACCAAATGATCTTGACCGTCGATCTTGCAACAGCCATATCCACCGTTAGGAAATAATCCTAACATTTCGTTCACTACGGTTATATTCCATTGAGAGCAATTTATTGTTTAATAATAAATTAAATGGGTTTTGGGTGTTTATGTCTTAATCATTTTTCTTGTAGGTTTATGTGGTTTGAAGAGACTCACGGATCTAGGACTCGGAGATAACAATCTTCACGATCAAAGTCTTCCATCATGTCTAGGCAACCTCTCCTCCCTGGAAAATCTGGATTTATCAGAGAATAATCTGACATTCACATCTGGCGCCATCTCAACAGGTACGGGGCAGTAGCATTTCCTCACCCAAAATGATGATGTGTGAAGTATTTTTTGACAGGATTTTGTTATTTTTCTAACATAATACTACCCGCTTTAAGAAAAGTAAACTATAGATTTAATAAAGAAAATGGGAAATGATATTCCCACCCCCTCTTTTAACAACAACTTTGAGATGAATTTTTAGCATTTTTTTAGCATTTTTAGTTTTATATTCCATTGAGAGCAATTTATTGTTTAGTAATAAATGAAATGGGTTTGGGGTTTTTATATCTTGATAATTTTTCTTGTAGGTTTATGTGGCTTGAAGAGGCTCACGCATCTACGTCTCACAGATAACAATCTTGAAAGTCTTCCATCATGTCTAGGCAACCTCACCTCCCTGGAATATCTGTATTTAGCAGAGAATAATCTAACATCCACATTTGGCATCTCAACAGGTACGAGGCAGTAGCATTTCCTCACCCAAAATGATGATGTGTGAAGTATTTTTTGACAGGATTTTGTTATTTTTCTGACATAATACTACCCGCTTTAAGAAAAGTAAACTATAGATTTAATAAAGAAAATGGGAAATGATATTCCCACCCCCTCTTTTAAGATCTTTGGATCTCAAAACCCAGAGACAACCAATACAATGACTGGGCCATATCTTATAGGTATATCATCTCCACATGTTTAGAGGACTAATTATGTTATTACTTTGAGTGGTCATGGTTAGGGTCAAGCCTAGGGTCAACATTAAGTTCTACATATGGTCAGGGTGTAATCAAGACCGTTGATCAAGTGGACCATCATGAGGCAATCCATATTGTCCAAGTCTTATGCCTAACTGAGATCCCATTAATCAGATTAAGGCCTACAAATATTTTAGCATCTTTCTTGTTATGTTATTCTACGTACTACACAGGCCTTTCTAGAAGTTGTTTTTGACCTTTTTTTTTTTGAACTACTGAAAATTTATTCCAAGCAGCCACAAAAAACACAAAGAAAACACAGCACAAGAAATCTTATGAAACTATGAGGGGAGAAAATAAAAAAACTCTAAAGTTGCATGATCTCCTTACAAGATGGAACGGGACATGGTGACCCTTCACGCGATCAAGTATCTCAAGTTCTTAACAATGAACTCTGAAATTCTCCATGGAGAGGGAGATCTCCCATCCAGCCCATCGAGCAACCTGATAACAATTAGGGAGTCAAAAGTTATCTTTTACCCTTTTTTGGCATGCTAATTGAATCCAAAATTTATAATTTTTTACAAAACCCATCGTATCACATGTGCAACCTGAATAGGTTTAAAGGGAACACAGTAAAAGACAGTCTTACCGGATTGTGTCCATCTATCCCAACTAGTGCAAGAGTCCTTTTGTTCCCAACAGGCTAGCCTACATAGTTGTAAACAGTTTCTAAACAGCCACTAGTCACCGAGAGACCAACCCTTGCCTTCATCAATAGCAGTCATCGTAGGAAGATGGGCACCCACTGCACACATGGGATGATCGTCGGACCCCAACCTCTCCTTGTACTTTCTATTGATGCCAGAATCCAGACGCGAGACTAGGGTGTTACTTCGAAATGAACGAGGTTATGAACACCCTTTCTTGGCTCAAGTATCAATTTTCCTTCCATTAGTCAAATAACACACAATTTCACAGACGGAGGTCCGCAAACTCCGTAGCGGATGCTTTGGCAAAGACCGGAGTGAACCGTGAACCGTAACGATACCATTATTTAATGCCATCTTAAACGTGCTTAAAACATTTTCCACAGAAAATGGGGGTTTTTACTATAAAAGTTTTAAACAAAGTACTTACTCGATGCCAATAAAAAGAGATTTTTTTTCAAAAAAAGAAAAGAAAAGAAAAGAAAAACTCTCCTTAAACAGTGTTTCGTTCACTACCGTTAAAAGATACAGTGTATATGTAATGTAACAACAACCACCCGATAACAACAACTTTGAGATGATTTTTTAGCATTTTTTTAGCATTTTTAGTTTTATATTCCATTGAGAGCAATTTATTGTTTAGGTAATAAATGAAATGGGTTTTGGGTGTTTATGTCTTGATCATTTTTCTTGTAGGTTTATGTGGCTTGAAGAGACTCATGTATCTATATCTCAGAGATAACAATCTTCACGATCAAAGTCTTCCATCATGTCTAGGCAACCTCTCCTCCCTTCAAACCCTGGATTTATCAGAGAATAATCTGACATTCACATCTGGCGCCATCTCAACAGGTACGGGGCAGTAGCATTTCCTCGGGTGGTTGTTGTTAATACCATCTCAAAATGTATTTAATACCATCTTAAACGTGCTTAAAACATTTTCCACAGAAAATGGGGGTTTTTACTATAAAAGTTTTAAACAAAGTACTAACTCCATGCCAATAAAAAGAGATTTTTTTCAAAAAAAAAAAAAACAAAAGAAAAAAAAAACTCTCCTTAAACAGTGTTTCGTTCACTACGGTTATTGTTTAGTAATAAATGAAATGGGTTTTGGGTTTTTATGTCTCGATCCTTTTTCTTGTAGGTTTGTGTGGCTTGAAGAGACTCACGGATCAAAGTCATGCATCATGTCTAGGCAACCTCTCTCTCTCTCTCTCGCTCTCTCTCTCTCTCTCTCTCTCTCTCTATATATATATATATATATATATATATATATATATATATATATATATATATATATATATATGAGAAAACGGTTCCTACACATATGTGTAGAGAGTTCTCTACACACTAGCTTAAAATACAATGGGGGCCCACATTGTTTGGGTGATCCAAACCATCCATTTTAAAGGCCCTCGCATAGATAGGGTGTCTACAAAAAATCAGATCCATAGGATCATCCCAACCCTACGATTTGTGGAGGTAAAATGGATGTCTTTAAACCTTCACAAATTAGTCCATTTTTTGCCTCCACAGTTCGAATGGTTAGGATGATCTTATGGATCTGATTTTTTGTGGACACCCTATCTATGTGAGGGCCTTAAAAATGAATGGTTTGGATCACCCAAATAATGTGGCTCCCACTGTATTTTAAGCTAGTGTGTAGATAACTTATCTACACATATGTGTAGGAACCGTTTTCTCTCTCTCTCTCTCTCTCTCTCTCTCTCTATATATATATATATATATATATATATATATATATATAGAGAGAGAGAGAGAGAGAGAGAGAGAGAGAATTTATATGATGGGTGGCCGTGAAAACACGTGAAGACTAAATATGATCCAAACCGTTCATCTGTTTGTGCCCCAAAAAACATTTCCATAGGATGATCCTAACCCTCCGATCTGAAGAAGATTCCATAAATGATTTTTGGAAATCTCCATATTCAGATCAGTTCAGATCGGAGGGTTAGGATCAACCTATGGAAATGATTTTTGGGGCACAACCTATTTATGTTGTGCCCAAACAGATGAACGGTTTGGATCATCTAAAAAAGTGGGTTGTACCTACTTTTTTAGACTTCACGTGTTTTCACGGCCACCCATCATATATATATATATATATATATATATTAGTTAACAGTTGGTGAGCTTAAGCGCATGAAAACATTGGTGCGCTGAAGCGTTTCTATTGGATTTTGGATTTTTATGTCTTGATAATTTTTCTTGTAGGTTTATGTGGCTTGAAGAGACTCACGTATCTAGATCTCAGCCATAACAATCTTCACGATCAAAGTCTTGCATCATGTCTAGGCAACCTCTCCTCCCTTCAAACCCTGGATTTATCATGGAATAATCTGACATTCACATCTGGTGCCATCTTAACAGGTATTTTTTGGCAGGATTTTGTTATTTTTCTAAGAAAAGTAAACTATACATTTAATAAAGAAAATGGGAAATGATATTCCCACCCCCTCTTATAGGCAATACAATGGCTGGGCCAAATCTTATAGTTATATCATCTCCAAGTTCCACATATGGTCAGGGGTGTAATCAAGATTTTATTATTTTTCTGTCATAGTACCCGCTTTAAGAAAAGTAAACTATACCTTTAATAAAGAAAATAGCATCTGATCAAGATTGGGAAAACGATAAAGAGCCCATTTTTGTGGCTGTCAGCTAAATCAACATAATTGATCAACTTCCACATTTGGTTAATGCCATTACTCACTTTGTTTTGCACCTTTTATGAGTGACATGTTTATACCATCTTGAATATTGTAGTGTCATTATCAAAATACGGTAGTGCAGATATCAGTCCCCCTAAAATAATCTTCCAACCTTGTGACAATAGAATTTGGCACTACTCTGTTTTCATAATTGCAGAATCTCAGCTTGTCTTTTCTTCCTTAATTGCTTTGAGTGCTTTTGGGGAACTATAATAACCTTTGACAGCTATTTAAATGATAAAAGACAAGATGAGTTAGTGCAATTATCAAAACATGGGAGTGTCAACATTAGTAGCATAGAATATACACTAATACAATACCTAAGATGGAAACACAAAAAAATGAAAACACAAAAAAAATGCATTAAAAATTTTGTCATTTACAAAAATATAGTGGGGGTAATAAAGTTGGAAAGTTGGGGTAACAACAACTTTGAGATGATTTTTTAACATTTTTTTAGCATTTTTAGTTTTATATTCCATTGAGAGCAATTTATTGTTTAGGTAATAAATGAAATGGGTTTTGGGTGTTTATGTCTTGATCATTTTTCTTGTAGGTTTATGTGGCTTGAAGAGACTCACGGATCTAGTTCTCAGAGATAACAATCTTCACGATCAAAGTCTTCCATCATGTCTAGGCAACCTCTCCTCCCTGGTAGAACTGGATTTATCAGAGAATAATCTGACATTCACATCTGGCGCCATCTCAACAGGTACGGGACAGTAGCATTTCCTCACCCAAAATGATGATGTGTGAAGTATTTTTTGACAGGATTTTGTTCTTTTTCTGACATAATACTACCCGCTTTAAGAAAAGTAAACTATAGATTTAATAAAGAAAATGGGAAATGATATTCCCACCCCCTCTTTTAAGATCTTGGGATCTCGCAAGTCACAATACAATGACTGGGCCTTATCTTATAGTTATATCATCTCCACATGTTTACAGGACTAATTATGTTATTACTCTGAGTGGTCATGGTTAGGATGAAGCCTAGGGTCAACATTAAGTTCCACATATGGTCAGGGGTGTAATCAAGACCGTTGATCAAGTTGACCATCATAAGTCAATCCATACTGTCCAAGTCTTATGCCTAACTGAGATCCCATTCGTCAGATTAAGGCCTACAAAACATTGAAAAAGGATGCGGAACTTCCTTCACGATTTTCTCAAACATAACGGAATGTTTTATCATTTTCCTAACAAGAGGGATATTTTTGTCTTAAAAAGTAATTATGACTGTAACGTTACACACATGACAAAGCATGATAACCTCCCTACATATTATTGTTATGTTATTCTACGTACTTCACTGGCCTTTTTATGAAGATAAGCAAAAAAATGAAAAAGGGAAGAAATAGCGAATGGGACCCCACGTTGGAGATTTGATGTATGAGGGCGTCATCCAGAGGAAGTTGGTGGTCTTGAGGGTCCCACCTTTGATTGATCTTATCCTTACATTTGATAGGCCTTACATTGGGTCAAGGTGTGAGAATATTATTTCTCACAATATGACTATTTACATTTACACTAATAAATTGGAAAAAAAAGAAAAATAAAATTTTATTAGAAACTTGTTTTTTAGGGAAGAATTTTATCTTGCCTCATAATCATACAATGGGGCTTCCTCGTTATCATTTTGCAACATCAATCTAATTTTGTCACCATTTTTCTGTCTTATTCTTACAGGGATTTGCAAACTAAGGAACTTAAGTCTCTTGGATCTTTCGAACAATTCAATTGAGGGCATTCATCCATGTATGGAAGGCATGCATAACCTGCAAGAGCTTTATCTCTCCGACAATCGCTTTAAAGGGAAGATTCCTTCATTCATTTTCAACAACCTAACGAAGATAGAGTCTATTGATCTTTCAAATAATCCGTTCATGGGTGTGTTCTCATTTTCTAGTTTTGCCAACCTCTCGAAGCTTTCAAGTGTTGACCTTTCAAACAATGTCCAATTAGTGGTCGAAACCCAACATCCACATTGGGTTCCTACTTTTCAACTCCAGTGGTTGTCCTTAGAAAATTGCAACCTCAACAAACATAGCACTCGTAGCATTCCCAGCTTTCTTTCTAGCCAGGTTCAGTTATCTGAATTAAATTTGGGTCATAACTCTCTTAAAGGGATCATTCCATCTTGGCTGTTGTACAATACATCACGTGGTACCTTGTTGTTGAGCGGTAACTTGTTCGAAGGCTCAATTCCGCAGTCTACCTACAACACTACATCATCTGTCACTTTTCTAGATATCTCTGAGAACAATCTGTCTGAGCCACTTCCTACAAACATCGGCACACTCTTCCCTCAGTTGAATTACTTCAACCTATCCAAAAATATTTTGTAAGGTAGGATCCCGTCATCCATGGGTGAAATAATAAGCTTAAAGGTATTGGACCTATCTTCCAACAACTTTTCAGGAGAAATGCCACATCAACTCACCAAAAATTGCACTCGGCTGGTTTACCTAAATATATCAAGTAATAGATTGCAAGGAGACATTCTCCCAGTTGATGCTAACTTGATACGATTGCAATATTTATTTGCCAGCCACAATAACTTCACTGGAAAAATTCCATCTGGCCTGTTAAATAGCCCTAACTTGATGATTCTTGATATGCGAAAAAATACCATATCCGACACTATTCCTAGTTGGTTATTCTCCCTCTCAAAATTGGTATCAATTCTTTTAGGGAATAATTTCTTTCGAGGAAACATTCCAGTACAACTGTGTCAACTAAGTAACCTCCATACCTTGGATCTCTCCAACAATTCTTTTTCTGGAAATATACCTTCTTGTCTCAACAACATAAGTTCATGGAAGAAAACAGATCAAATCCAAATTTCTAATGTTTACTTTGGTCATTATTCATTCTTTCATCCTAGGCCTTCAACTTCTTTCATCACAAAGGGTATAACTTACTTTTACGAGGGCCTTCCTTTTGGCTTGCTGACTGGAATTGATTTGTCCATGAATCAGTTGCAGGGTGATATTCCATTCCAAATAGGAGACTTGGGAGAGCTTCTCTCATTAAATTTTTCCAACAACCTGCTAACTGGCTATCTTCCACAATCCTTTCGAAACCTAAAAAGCTTGGAGAGTTTGGATCTTTCTCACAACAAGTTGGTTGGGAGAATCCCTTATGAATTATCTCAACTGGATTCACTTGGTGCTTTCTCTGTCGCCTACAATAACCTATCAGGTAAGATCCCTTTTGATAAACACCTTACCACATTTGGTAATGATAGCTATGAGGGAAATCCAAATCTTTATGGACCACCACTAGAAAGAAATTGCTCCTTCCCTTCACAACCTCCTAGAGATGAGGGAAAAAATTCTAGGGTTCTTGAAAATCCTGTGATTTTCTACTCATTCGTGGCAATGTCATATGCTTTGGGATTTTGGGGATTCATCGGCTTTCTCATCCTCAACAAAAATGGGAGGCATAAATACTTCAGAGCTATGGATGCATATATTGACCGGTCGATTGAGAACCTCTCAGAATTCCGCAGTTACTTGAAAATTTGTTGTTTCAAATAATGGTACAATTTTCCTTTAGTTGTAATGCAAAATGATTGTTGGAACTAATAATAAGCTTTATCTTGAGTTTTAAGTTAATAATTTGATATTTTTGCAATGAATGGCTTATGACCACAAAGATCAAACCGCCTACCCAAAACAATGGTGTTGATCACTCCATATCAACAATTATATGGTTTGGATGGCACAAAAAAAATAACTGCTTGAACTTTTAATAAATTATTGTTAGATAATCATCACCTGCATTGTGAGGATGTCCCATATTGTGTTGGTTGTTCCTAGCAATCTCTTTAGACTATAACATCCTCTTAGAGTGATAGCTGAGATATCTTCACTATATATATAGACATTTTACTAAGTAATTACTCGAAGTTTCTGAATTTCTGGATGAATGGTAGTTTCACGGTTCGAAAGACCATTTTGTCATCTTCTTCTCATATTATTTTTCCTATCTTTTCATCTCCTGCAATGTGTTCGTTGCACCACCGAGTACCAATGAAATCCGGAAGTGGAAGAAGAGGAGGAAATAGTAATATGTAGCCAATGGGTGCATATATCTAGTCTTAGACAATAAACAATTGACATTTAGTTTTTTGGTTTTAAAGTAGAAATTTTGAAAAAATAAAATTTGATACTTTCTTTCCATAGGGCTGTATAAACCTTGTAAAAATTTCTTTTGATAGAGCTCAATTTCCTCATATAAAAAGTTTTCAAGTACAAAGAAAAGATCACTCTGTAAAATAGGGCTTTATAAACCTTGTTCTCGTCATGTTCCACAAATTGCCACATCCAATGTGGATGTTGTGTGTCAGATATATTGACTGATTATATATGGCACATCATACACACTAAAGAGAGATAATATATGGTGAAAACAAGGCCACATGTATGATCTATCATCACACTCAAAAGTAGCTTCATATCACATAATACATATATATATAACAAACAATATGGAATACCTTGCTCAAAACATTCTACTATATAGTTAATCCATATAACACAAACTCATCAAGATATATAACATTTACCTTAGTCATTGGAATATAGAAAAGGGAGATCATAAATTCGCACCCATTTAAGGTGAATTGACGTCAAAAAGTGTCAAAAAGCATAAACAATCATCAGCCTTTAACGCTTTTTTTATGTCAATTCACGTTAAAGGGTTTGAATAATCCTACATGGTGCGAATTTATCATCACCCCATGGTAAATCTATAAAATATGCCAAAATGGTTGAGGTCAAACTGTTAACTATCTATATCCATCAGAATATAGTATATCCACAACTGCACAAGATAACCTAGAGGTCGGCAGTTCAATCCCAGCTTACCTACCGAAAAAAGGAAAGTAATAAGCTTTGCTTGCTTGTGAAAACTTTCTAGAACTTACAGAAGACTTCAAGCTCTTGCTAGCAGACTTGGAATCCTTTAGGCCCTATTTAGATGGCAAGAACTTTGAGGAAAAGTTTGGAAAGGAAAAATATTTCAAAGATTTTGTACTTGTTTTACACATGAAAAAGCTAATTGGAACCACCACTATTCAAATTTTACTAAGAGGAACATACAATTTATAATAATATCCTTCCAAATTAACCATAATCATATCATTTCCATCTAAATTGTGGAAAGACGAAAATTTTCCAAGAAAGTTTTTTCCATCTGAAATTTTTTTCTTGCAACTCAAACAAGGCCTTAAGGTAGACCTGAAAAGGAATCTTAATGACTAGCTTAATACATTCCAAAGGAGGACTTCAAGGCACCTAAAAAATAAAACACTTGCTTAAGACTGGCATAAGTCTGCTAACTAATGCTGGTTGTCGAAGGGTCAGAAATGCTAAACTCTCTAACACTAGACAGTATTACTGAAAGGATATTCCCAATCAAACCATATGAAACGAAGAATCATGATCATGGACAGCTCAAGATTAATATCGAAGGAGCTGGAATTGGTGGAATTCTTCAACATAAAGAAAGAATGATTCTTGGTTTATTCTCCATTGAAGTCATGAAAGAACAGTTTTTTGGACTAGAGCTCTCATCCATTTTCATGGGAGTGAAAATGGTGCAAAAATGGGGAACCCCAAATCTATAGATTAGAGCCGATTAATTATTTGCAGTAGATGTAATTACGGGGAAAATCCAAGCCCCCATGGAAAATATCCCAATGATAACCCACATTCGAAAAATCCTCAACACTTTCAGAGCCTGGTGCATAACTCACATGCCTCGGCCGCAGACTTCCTCTCAAAGTGAGGTTGCCCATGCAAGGGAGACGATATCCCTCTTCTCCTCTTCCCTCCAATGCTCATGGAAATAATCCAGTCAGATAGGGAAAGAAAATTGTACTCTTGTTTATAATTTGTTCACTAGTTTCATCTATTCTTCTTGTATTCTTTCCTTCTATTCAATGCACTGGTAGGGGTTCCGCCAAACCCCAGCTCACCCATAAAAAAAATCTAGTTACAATTTATTGTGGCTATCCAAACCTTATCTCGTATGGTTTTCTTAGTGTGGAGATCCACACCTAAGACATACTTTCATTGTACTTATCCACACTAGCATATATGATAGCCATTCTCACTAGCTTAGCTTTTCTCACTGAATCCATCCGCACTTTATAAAATACTCAGTGTAGGTGCCCTAGTGAAAGTTTTACTGCCTATAAGGTCCTACTTGTGATTGAAAATGAGCATGGGCTTTAGGATTATACTAATAAACGGCGGAAATGAAGTAATTGATCGCAAGAAAGTAATGTAAGAATCAAATGGTAAAGAAGTGACTTATCGACTGAGTTGAGGCATGAATATGAATCTGCTATCCATAAGGCAAATATTGCCCTCATAAATGACTAATCGATGGTACTTATGGGATCTCCAATGTATGCCTCCCGGATACAACAACTCCGCTCCAGGATTGTGCATTCAAACAACCTGGACGCCTTGGGAAAATGATTATGTTTGCCATGATAAAAAAAATAGAACAGAAAAGGGACCAAACTTTACAGGGGGAGAAGGGAGAGAACAAATATATTCTAAAATAACTTTTACGTATTCTCGATCGAATATTTCAAAAGGTTAAAGAGACGTGATTAATGAAAAGTTATGTTGAAAACTGTTTTGAAATGTTTTCATAACGATAGCTTATGCTAAACTAACCTAACCCGGCCCGGCCCGGCCCGGCTCGGAAAAATTGCTACTCAAACCCCGGAATGATATTCCAAATCAAAGTAATTGAAAACACGCTACCCAAGCCCCGGAAAATACGCTACCCTTGGAGATGATGTGCTCCCTTCTCCACTGGGTTGATCGGCGTTCGGCTCCCAAGATACAACAATCCGTTGGGTCTCTTCCGGAATCGATCTGTGGGGACGCGGGTAGAACTCAAGCTTAAAAGCTAGCCATTAAGGGTAGGGTGCCCATTCCCTTATAAAGTCCATCCACATCTATTACACTTCCGATATGGGATCTTTGCTTTCACGTGGATCCCCCAACAATCTCCCCCTCCATGTGGAGACAATGTGGGAGCTACGAGATCTTCCCCGAGAGATATTTTACCATTCTCGGAGACATACCGGGGTTACTGAGATCTTCCCTGAGGGATTTTTCGTCCTTAGAGGCACACCAGAGTTACCACAGCCTAGCATTGATACCACTGGTTGTTTGACATGGTATCGGATGCAAGGGTCCCGAGTTCAAACCTCCTTGAATACAAAAATCCATATGCAATGGCCAAATCCAAAAGAGAGGACACATGTGCCACACGTAGGCCAACCCTAAAAGAGGGGCCACAAGTGAGGGGGTGTTAAAGTATAAAAGATTAAATAATGCCTTCTCCAGCCGCTTAAGCTTTTGAAGCAACTGGTTGTTTGACACGATCCCTCGAACTCGTCACCACCCGTGTTACAAAAGATGATAGAAGATGTAACCAAAAATAAATCAATGGAGTTTCTGGGAGAAGAAAACAGATAGCTTTTATAGAGATAAAGAGACCTCACCAGAAAGTGGTCCTTCTCCCATTTTGAGATTATCGAAACAGAGATTTTGTACGGAAGAATAAACATGAAACGTCTCCACCCCTTCTAAAAGCCCTCTTAACGTTTCCACTTTCCCTCATTTATAGGTTTTAATGTCTCCCACCCTTTCAACCCATAAAAAGTATATAGTAAATAAAATCTTTTGATTTCTTTAAACATTGAGAAACATTAAAACCAAAATGTCACATTTTCATCCCTTGGGACACCTTGCATGTAAACGAACGAGAAGTGGGTCTTGATAAATGTCTTTTAAAAAGGAGAATAAAAAGGAAACGATAAATGCACCCATTTTCATCCCTTGGGACACCTGGCTAGAGTGTATCTATGACTGCAAAGGGGCTGATCTACTTCACATTTAAGGAATGACGTGACCTGATTGCCACGTACAATGCAGCCGGCTGTCCTAAGCGATGGAAAGGGGCGCATTTATCATTTCCCGAATAAAAGTGTCTTTCATTTTAGCATTTTCCATTTCCATTAAGGCCCTGTTTGGATTGCAAGAATCTTTCGAAAAAGTAGGGAAAGGAAACATATTTCAAAAAATTCCAAACTTTTTTTACACAAACCAACCCTATTCAATTTTTACTTAGGGACCCTCAATTTCTGATAGTATCCCTCTAAATTAACCAAACAGGGTCGTAGAAAAGAAAAAAATTGAAAAAAATATTTTCATTCGGAAATATTTTTATTGCAATCCAAACAGGGTTTTAATGCTGGGCATCTTTCGCATGTGTATTTATTTTCGATTGAGCAGGGTTTGCTGAAGTTTTATTTCGTTTACTTACATCTGCCTCGTACTTTCCTAAATGAAGTGTTCTTTACCTACATGTATCAGAATATGTAGGTCCCACCCATATCATTTAATTTGGACCATGTAACTGATCAATACACTCATAGAATCTTAACTATCTCTAAAAAGGCGGCCCAGTGCACGAGGTTGCCGCTATTGCGGGGTCTGTGTAGGGCTACATGTATGCAGCCTTACCCCTGCTTTGCAGAGAGGCTGTTATCGTGACTCGAACTCGTGACCAGTATTGGAGCAACCTTACCGTTGGCCAAGAATCTTAACTATTTCTGCAAATGTACTTTTTCATCATTATTTCTTCTGTTCTTTTCTTGATCATTAATTTCTAGGATCTTGACCTGATGGTTACGATGATTAGCTGTGTGCTTTGTGCATGGTTGTAGATCAAGGTGGGCCCATGATGATCTGATGAGTGATTGAGATGGTGGTGTTGTATATATGAGAGATTTTCCCCACTTTTGTAGTTTCCTTTGGATTCCATGCCTGCAACATTGCCTCATGTCGGATGGGGATGAAAATGGTGGATTGCAAATGACCTTTCGTGTCCTTATATGGGAAGTGATATATTTGCCCCCTTTTCTTCCTCGGGCCACCCCTCTAGTGTATTTATGACTACTCTTTTCAACAGGGGTGGCCAGTGAAGAAAAAAGGGCTAGATATCATTTCCCTTCAAAAAGAGAATGTGGAATACACAATTGCTAATTAGTGGGACCACCACCACGAATGTAAGGTGGGAAACTTGGTAGGTAGTGTGATTCAGATGGTCGTCTGAAGTGTATAACACGGCATAGATATGGATAATTGAAATGGAGATTAAGAGACCTTTCATTGAAATTGTTGGTAATCTTTTGGAGTATATACGGGAAATGATACTTTTTCCATTCTTTTCTAATATTTTCACCCATTTTCGTTTATCTTTCCCTAAAAAAGATGGCATTTCCAAACTTTGTTTGATTTTTAAAGGAAGGGAAAAAAATACAAGAAAACCGAGTAAGAAATATGCCACCAAACCAATACTCAATTCGCGGTAGAGTAGAGTAATTGTGATGTTTCATTTGGGCACACCTCATTGTGTGACAATGGGGCATGCCCCACTAGGACATAGTGGGTGTCAACTTAGGTTGATCTAAATCGCCCATTTCATATTGTGACAAATTATAACGGTGGATGAACAAAGTGACTCTTCAGAACAAAGAATCTTAATAGGAGAGAAAGAGAGGTAGGCAAGGCACAACGAAGCTTTCTCTTATAGATTCTTTTTCTCCACTTATGAAGGTGGCTACACAGAAATAAGTCCCACGAAAATTGTTGGGGTTCCACGCAAAAGCAAAATAGTCCCACATTGGTTAAGTAAGATGGATGGGGATGGATTATAAGGGAATGGGCACGCTCCTTCTAACAACTAGCTTTTAGGGGCGAGTTCTACCCGGTTAAATTCCTTACAAAAATAACGCATACGCCAAGAACAAGGTCTACACCCCGAATTTTGGACAAGTATGCCCTTACATATAGGAAAAGAGCAGAGTTAAAGGGGAGAAAGTTATCTTAAAATTGAGACCGCAAGCCTTTTTTTTTGTTAATAGAAAATAAAAAGGATATGAAGGCACCACGTCAAATGAAAAGTACCCTTTCATTTTAAAACAATATTTGTTCACAACCTAAAGTGTCTTCTAGTTGGAAACATCATTTCACAAAGAGAAATGTCTCTTTCAAATTTCTCATTGAAAAATCTCATTTTTCTATTTAAAAAAAATAAAATATTTTAAAAATATCCAACATTTCAAAGGCACACCAATCATGCATTATATCTTAATAATATGTGTTTATGTCTTTCACCCCTTGATCATGAGATGAATATCACAAGATATTGTGTTTTATTTTGGATTTAAAACCACTCTCTCCATCTCTTGTGTCTTGATTTGGCTAAAATCTTTGAGAGATTGGATTATGCTCAACTTGTATTATATTGTGAGAGATTTCTTCTTCATTCTTCATCGTGCAACCAGCCCCTAAAATGAGGCAAACCAAGTTCTTTCTCTTCTTCATTCATTTTCATTGTAAAGGTGGAAGGGCACCAATATTAAACCCCTTGAAGCTTCAAGCTTGTATGGGCTCACATACGGCCTACTAGGGAGGATAGCAATAGTAGATTTCATCAAGGAGAAAAACTTGAGAAGAGTGGAGTATGCCTTGGTTTGAAGGCCGAACCACTATAAATTATTGGTGTACATTTCTCTTTCCCTTATCTTCTTTTCTTCTCTTAGTTATGCTTATCATGTTTATATTTTCATTCTACTTGGCTAACCACTCAACTAAAGATTAATAAGCAAAAGGGTTAGGATTAAAGATCAAAGTTTAAAGAGCTTAAAATTTTAATAGCCAACCAATTCCCACCCCCCTGTTTCGTGGTTGCCCTACTTGGGATTCACATTGATTTAAGCATAAGGCTTTGGATAGATCTGAAGGCCACATCAAAACTAAGTTCTTCAGGGAGAGTATTCAACGTTCAGATAATGTGCATCATCTGCACCTTCAATTTGATCATCATGGCAGAGGTAACGATCTATTTTCGCTTAAGGTTGATTATTTTTCTAACAAATATCATCAGTAGGCTAAATAAAAATGTATAATTTAAGAAAAAAGTATAAAATAAAAAATATCATTAAATTATCATGTTAATTTCACAATGAATTATAAAAATGAAAATATCTTGATATTTCTTAAAATCTTGGGAATATTTCGGGATTTTCTCATTTTATAAGACATCTTATTCCCCCTGCTCATTAAACATATCCTCCCTTCATTAACAATCACTGTCATAAAAAATAGAAAGAACCATAGGAGAATAGGATGGGTAGAAATATACAAACAAGTATCATGATCCGAATTTTTGAAATACCACCAAGTGATAAAAATCAATACAAAATGAAGGATACATTAATCTCTATGAATGTGTACCGAGGTTCTCGCTGTTCGCCCATCCATCTTGAACTTGAGCTGAATACTGCAAGTTCCAGAGAACATCTTCTATCGATGGACGCTGACCAATATCTTCAGATAGACAGCTTATGATGATCTCAACTGCAGGTTTTAAGGACTCATAGGCAAAAGTACCTCTAATGGAAGGATCACTTTCCCCCCTCAGTTTTTTCGGGCCTTCTGCTAGGCCCCTCTCTAGCTGTGAACCACAAAAAAACATACATAAACTTTAAAAAAATTACTAAAATTTCAACATACTATTATGAAATAAAAATCTATTCATGATTCAATCTTGATGTCTAATGGCGTGTCACAACTCGCAATCATGGGTTCAAAATTTCCTAATACAAGGAATTCGTTTCGTTAACATACTACCAAAACCTTCTTTCTCCAGTTATTAAAGGAGTTTTTTTTTTTTTTGAATAATCCAAACACTTGGATATTTTCTGAAGAGATTTCCATGTTTTTAAAAAACTAGAAATATGTTTTAGAAATAGCTGATTAATAGCTTAGAAATAGTTTAAATAAAAACATTTCAATTTCTCTCTCTAAATGCATTAATAGTAAAATGGAGGAATGGGTTGTTTACCTTATGTTTCAAGACATCCAATTCTGTCTGAGATGTGATGGGATTTCCTGTAATAATTTCTAGTAGAATAACTCCCAGCTGGTAAACATCTTCTTTATCACCATGTCCAGTACTGCAGATAAAGAAAGTAAAAACCAATTCGCACTGAATTCACCGTAACATGCTTGGTGGTCATCACTATATACACTCCCACATGTAAGAAATATAAACGCTTTTTAGGCTGACGATGATCAACTACACTTAATTTTGATTTGGGTTTTATATAAGACACACTCCAGCTATAAGCATTATATCAAAAAAGGTGGTTGTTTACCTGTCAAGATCGCCAAGTTCTGCTCCATTGAAAGGGCTTTCAGAACCGACCTACATTATTAAAGATGAAAATTAGCTGAAATTGAGACCTTTTGGTTCAAACAAAAAAAAAGATCAATAAAATTAGGGGTGTATTAAGTAAATGTGGATACTTCATATTAACAAAAAATAAAAACTGAACTATTCACTCTAAGTGGAGCTGACCTTAGTGATCTTATTGATAAATGGTCTTCGAAGCTTATAATCACTAATTTTGGCTATGAGATTTTCATCCAACAAAATATTCTTTATATTAAAATTATTTCCTAAAACACCAGGCACAATTCTTGTATGCAAGAATTGGATTCCTCTCGCAATTCCCGTAGCAGCAGCTAATCTTTGTGGCCATTTCAACATCTCTTACTTTCGCCGTTCTTCCAAATAAATTATAAGAATTGAAATCTTATGATATTTCAGATATTAATGTCTGAAAAGCAATAGGATAATGGTTATTCCCCTTACCAGTAAGATGACTCCTCATTTGAAACGTATTCGAAGACAAGAAAGATGGTATCAGTGGCATTAGGGGATTCTCATAAGTGACAAAGCAGTGTCCAAGAGTGCTGACCTAATGGCGATGTCTGAGCTTTGAAATTACTTCCATTTGCTGTTTTAAGACTTTAAGAGCATGCCTTTGCTTTAGTTTCAGACACCTCACCACGACCACTGATCAGTCACTGAGCCAGCCTTGGTACAACTAAAATTGCAAAAGAAGCCAAGATGATGTGAAATTATTCAGATGTCAACATTGAAAGTGAAGCAGTCTGTGTCTAGTAGAGATGATGTTTTAACCATATTAATTTACAAAATTCTATCAAATTCATGGAGATATGACGATGGAATCATCACCCAAAGTCAGAAAAGAATAATAACTTCCAGTTTTTCAAATATTGTATATTGGTCCAGTAAGATACACCATAATCAGGAAAGGTTACTGCAACATATGAAAATGGGAATGTTATCCCTATTTCTGGGACATTAAATAGAACAGTCCAAATCTTTTGTCTTTTTCATTTATTTTAATTCGTGAGTACATGTATGGCATCTGAAATCCTCCTACGAGATGCCCATGTCCGAAACTCTAATGACATAGACATTACAAGAAAACTGCAATTTACTGTCCTCTTGAGTTACTTTAGTTCATGAGTTATAGCTCCCAAATTTGTCTTACGTAGGTAGAAAAATCACTTGGTATGTTTTATGAATTAGGTTAAAAATATAACTAGTGATGGAAATATAACTAGTGATTGAAAGACACCATTTAGAGAGAGATATTGTAGTGCTTAAAATCTTATCATTGCTCAAGAAGTCAACCCAAAGCAAAAGTGGGTTGAATCAGGCAGTCAATGATTTACGCAGCGAGTTGATTGCATCGGGTGGATCAACGACTTTTATTGACTCAGTAGATCTGAAATCAAGTTGATTTGTGCGAGTCAATGATTGACCAAGTGAAGTTTCAAACATAGAAAAAGTAAATCCAATCACTACTTGTGGAAATATAAACCAGAGCATTGATGCATTTTGAAGGGTCCAACTTTTCACTACATGAAATTATAACAGTGCGGAAACTCAAAATGAACTGACAATAACAAATCATGCAAGTGAAAATAAATATTTTTCGATAGAGTTGAACACTATTACTGACTGAATTAAGCCTATAATGTATGCAAATAACCTATATTACTTTGAGATCTTTACCATGAGCGCGTGTGATTACTTTTCAAATTTTGAGAAAATAAAAAATTCTGAAACCAGCTTAGTTATGTGGAATCCGTCAGACAGATTTTAACTGTAAACACCTAAAAACATTTCTTCTTTGCTCTTGATCCATTCATAACTTGGGAGTTAGGCTGCTTAGGGAATTGAAAACTGATAAGGAGGATAACTTTATATAAAATTCACTACCTGTGGACCCCGATCCGAGAGGATGGGTGCTGAGGACATGAGATCCTCTGCAATCCTCAAAGATCTCCACATGTGAAGGAGAGCTCTACCAAGGAACTCTCAAAATAAGTGCCACTCTCATAGCCTAGCACGAGTGGTGATAAATGAGATACCTCTTGATCCAAGGATAAATCCTCAAACCAAGACGTACCTAAAACAAACTCAGAGTCGCCATCCATAAATAGGCCATGGAACTCCAAAACAAATCCTCTGTGCAATAGATAACCAGAAATATATATATATATATATATATATATATATATATATATATATATATATGGGCTCGTGCCTGGTTACGAATGGAGAAGGTCCGAAGAGCACCCCCAATTCGTCCGAGTGCAAGCACTTGGTCTCTTATGCCATTTTTTATTAACTCCAAAGAATTTTAGGCAAAATCATGTGAAATGGGAACAAAATATCCCCGAGAAAACGTCTACCTAATCATGTATGTTCCGGGGATTAAATAATAAGCACACACGAGATGAACGAAAGAAGTGTCACCTAATCACAGTTAGGTTATGAGTGACATACCTAATGGGTGTCTAAGTTCTGGTGGACAAAGACATGCATGCTACAGCTAAAGGTATAAGGTCCGCACAAGAAAATATGAAAGCACAACAAAACATGCAATATAACTTGATACCACACAAGACACAACACAACAAATCCTAAACTCTAAATGATTTCGCCCGATTCTTTGGATGGTCTGATATTCATCTAAAGCTGCCTACGTATCCCCGCCTCCACGAGAATCAAAGCAACGTAGTTCTTCGCACCTATTCTAAGCTATGATGCCTAAGGCATCTAGACCTCTATCCTAGACTCGACCTGAAAGACCGGACTAGTTATTAAAGCTTCTTGTGCAATTATTTAAATTCCAGTGGATTGTGAATTTTAGGACATCCTATATGCCCTAACTAAACGCAAGTTAGCCCTAAGCTAATGCAGATGGTTCCTACAACCTATGTGTAACTAGGCTGTGTGTCCTAAGGAAAACAATGGGATCTCTAACGCATCCTAGACCTAGTCATCAGTCTGCGATGTGAATCGCCAACTGACTGGACGGAGACACGATAAACTCCTAACTCTAACACAAACACAAACAAAACACACAACACATCAAAAGACAAACTCCTAACTCTAAAACTCTCTATCTAGGACAAACTCCTAACTCTAGAGGAAGATCTTGTTGAAAACAAGGTTTTAAAAGATTTTTGTGCTTTTTAAGGAATTCAAATGATTTATTTACAAAGTTTGGCTGGACTTGGGATAAAGATCCCAAGCTGCACTACGTACCTCGTGGAAGAGGATCAAGCCAACGTAGTTCGAAAATCGAACTCTCCTAACTACCACTAAAATTTAACACTCCAAATGATTTAAGGCTTTTGATGTTTTCAAATGTTTTTTATTTTCAAATGCTTCTAATGTTTTTCCAAATATTTTTGTTGTTTTAAATTTCTGATGTTTTTGGATTTTAAAATGTTCAATTGTTTTTTGGTTTCAAATTTCTAATATTTTTGTGATTTTAAATGATTTCAATGTTCTTGTGATTTTAAGATTTCAAATGTTCTGGATTTTAAAATTTCAAATGCTTTCACCCTTTTGGTCAAAGGCCAAAGGAAACACACATGCAACACCCTAGGGTAAAACCCTTAGGGTAAAGGGGAAACCCAAACCAACAAATTAGTATCCCAAAATAAGATGAAACAATCCACGAACAAGTAAACAAGTGCCCCAAGAACAAAGAAAACAATCTAAAATCCTAAGTAAGCAAAGCTCTAATAAGACTGTGCTAGTCTCTAATAAAGAAGAACGACAACAACTCTAAAGGAGAAACCCCTAGCTACCAACACTAAAGAAGAGAGTACAAATGAGTCGGACTCTCTAATAACACTATCAAAACAAGGGTAAATAAGTCAAAAACTTACTCTAGAAAAAGGGGAGACTCTAACATGAGGTTGGGTAGGCCTCCTAAAGGGAAAACTCTCTAAATGAGACAAGGCTTGTCTCCAATTAGGGGTTCTATAAACGAGGCAAGGCATGCCTATAAACGAGGCAAGGCATGCCTCCTAGACACAAAGGTGAGCTCCAAGTACCCCTATCATCACCCTTGTAATGATAAGCAAGGTCAGGGCAACTAAAAAGACTAAGTTAGTCTTCTACTTATGAGGGTGTTCCACAAATGAGGCTAGGCAAACCTCCTAAAAGGATGAACTCTATAAATGAGACAAAGCCTGTCTCCTATGGGCGGACTCCTCTAATGCTAAATCCAAGGTATACACCCTAAGAGATAAACTCTAAACAATGAGGCTTGTCTTCAAACGAGAACTGCCTCATGAGACAAGGTATGTCTCCTAATATGGCTCTAGATGACTCTTTCCTTGCCCTTGCAATGAATGGGCTACTTATGGGTTAAGGGCACCTAAAAGACTACGAACACTCTACCTAAAGATAATACAATAAACAAGCTATAGATAATACACACCTTCCCAACAATGATTTCTTAATGAAATACCCTAGTACAAATAGGAAACTAATTTTAGAAAAGATCACAACTATAGATAATACACACCTTCCCTTCTGTATCAAATGACCAATACCCACTACCCTAAAGTCCATGTAGAGAAATAAGTCACAAATTACACACACATAGTCAAAGTGGAGTTTTGAACTGGGCTCTTGCAGAAAAGGTATACCTAGGTTCATGCTTTAACTTAATTACAGGCCATAATATTTAGTGAACGAAGGTTGGACTCCTAAACGGGGCAGGGGTACCCTGTGCCATAAAAAAAAAAAAAAAAAAGGGTCCACTGCAACTTCATCATAAAACAAATCAGCCACAACCAAACTGAAGCATTCAAAGTGTATAACAATCTTGTACAAAACTTCTCCAATTGGACCATATAAAAGTAAAATCTACAGTTTTGACATCCACCACAAGAAGCCAAACTCGTATTTATTCAAAAATCATGAACCTCAATAAATTCAAAAAAGGAAATAACCTAAACTAAAACTTCTAAGAAAGTATACCCTACCATATAACAAAGAAACAATTACAGAATTAAGACATGAGGAAGTTGTTCCCACATTACCATTCAAAAAAGAAAAAATAAAAAAATGTTCTCACATTGCAAAGTGCAAACATGTAATAACCACACAGCAAGAGAGAGGTCTAGCAATTAGAACCTATCCACTCGAAAGAATATTATAGGCGTCCAGAAATTCAAAGTTTTAAATTTAAAAACAAAAAGAAGAAAATAATAAAAATAACCGTGCACCTGCAAATAAAATGCAAAGTGAAGCATGCAGTTCGAGGTGAACCCTACAATGTATAGTTAAGTTTTAACCATCCATAATATAGGTAGATGAAAATGACAAATAATAATCAAGTCATAGATGAAAACAGTGGCCTCCATAAACAGTAGAATCATAGTCAAACGCTCTAAGCATGTTGTGCACAAGAAATAGAATAAATACAAGGACCTTGAGACTTGTCCTCTCCGATTCTAAGATGAAAATAGCCGAAATAACCTTACTAGGATGGTAAGAAAATTAAAATGAAGCGCGGAGCTTAACGCTAATTGAAGTTATACCTTAACCATCCAGCTTGGGACGACCACATTTTCTAAGGCTGGTTTCTGGATATTCACACTGTCAAGATTTCCACTTTCCTCGATGTGATTGCAGCTCATTTCTTTGGTAAGAACCCCACATATCCAGCAAACATAGCCTAAGTCATCTTTGGGAAAGCAAGAATGGTCACATTTTTTGTTCTCTATTGTGTCGATTCTTGGCCTTCTTTTTTTTAATAATCTTAGGACTTGTGACTTTCTTTTACCAATACTAAAGTGAATGTAATTTATTATGTCATTTGATCATTTTTCGCTCTGGTGTGCAGGGCAATAGAGCATTCACACCACTTCGGTCATCTTTGGAGGAGTTGAGACCCCAATATTCCAATTAAGCAACTTCGCTGGAGTTTTTTTTTTAAAATTGCAAAGCAAGCTGATTTGAAGGTGATCTTTAATCACAGATGATAGGCTGACATGGTGAGGCCTATCGACGGATACCATACTACATCGGCAGGGGAGCCCTACGGGGGGAACTACGCTGATTTTCGGTCACGCACCACTTATCGGCAGGGGAGCCCTACGGGGGGAACTGTGCTGATTTTCAGTCATGCACCACTTATCTGCAGGAGAGCCCTACGGGGGGAACTGCGCTGATTTTTTGGCATGATCCAGTTATCGGCAGGAGAGCCCTAAGGGGGAAACTGCGCCGATTTTCAGTCATGCATCACTTATCGGCAGGAGAGCCCTACGGGGGTGAACTGCGCTGATTTTTGGGCATGATCCACTTATCGGCAGGGGAGCCCTAGGGTGGAATTGCTCTGATTTTTTAGCATGTTCCACTTATCAGGAGGGGAGCCCTATGGGGGGAACTGCGCTTTCGGTCAAGCACCACTTATCGGCAGGGGAGCCCTACGGGGGGAACGACGCTGATTTTCAGTCATGCACGCTGATTTTTTGGCATGATCCCCTTATCGGCAAGGGAGCCCTACGGAAGGAACTGCGCTGATTTTCGGTCATGCACCACTTATCGGCAGGGGAGCCCTACAGGGGGGAACTGCGCTGATTTTTGGGTATGATCCACTTATTGGCAGTGGAACCCTAGGGGGGGAACTGCGCTGATTTTTTGGCATGTACCACCTTTCGGCACTGGAGCCCTACAGGGGGGACTGCGCTGATTTTCAGTCACGCACCACTTATCAACAGGGGAGCCCTACGGGGGGAACTACGCTGATTTTCGGTCACGCACCACTTATCGGCAGGGGAGCCCTATTGGGGGAACTGTGCTGATTTTTGGGCATTGACCATTTATGCGTAGGGGATCCTTACGGGGGGGAATTGCGCTAATTTTCGATCATGGACCATTTATCGGCAGGGGAGCCCTACGGGGGGAACTGCACCACTTTATGATGCTTTATTCTGTAGGGGAACCCTTTGCCCCCCCCCCCCCCCCCCTCTTTTTAGGCGACTGTGCCGTTTAGATTTAATTTAATATGTTGGTTTATCATACTGATTTTTTTTGCTTCTTTTTAGGCGGTGAATATATTGGGGTGGTTCTACAGAAAACGACTTTGTTTGCTCAAGCAACGGATCTTAGTCCAATGTCCTTACCTTTTAAAGACCTTTTGTGGTCTTACTCTAGGGCCCTTACCTTTTAAAGACCTTCTGTGACCTTTTCAATAGCTTTAGCCAAGTTGTAACCAATACGGGTGGTATGCTAAAGCTGCCCTTGTCAGTGCCAGTAGGCGCATCCAAAACTAGTTTCATTTGCCTTTCCCGTCTTTTGATCTTTGGATTTGGAATATTTAAGGAGTTGCCTAAGACAAAATAAACACAGTTTCGCTCTTTTGGTATTTTTTGTTTCCACGTATGTCCCATGAAGTGTTTCACTTGCTTCTAAGTTCCACTTAGATTTTATGTCCCCAATGTATGTCCCCTCAGTTTTGAGTCCTTGTTGATTAGTAAGAAGGATATGCCTTTGTTATCCTCTCTCAAGTTTTCTTTACTTTCGCTTCTTTAACCACATGTGATTTTGTAAAACATCATCCTCCTTGTACTTGCAACTGTTTATCACATTTACAGTATCTTGAGGTTCATGTTCTTTAATCATTTCACAGCGGTCTTGAACTAGGATGTGCTCTTGTAGTACAAGAGATTCTGGTGAAGATTGCCCAGTCACCCAACCAAAGGTAAGTTCTCTGCTATCGCGGAGTTTGTGGTTGATCAGGGTGATGAATGTCCCCAATTTGTCACATGTGGCAGAGTAACACTCCAACCTTTAGTCCATGCAGCATGTCAAATGTCACATGTGGCAGGAGTAGAGCGCATTGGACCTGATGTTCAGATTGCTTCTGAGAGAGCAAATGGTTCTGTTGCTGCAACAACTGCTGCTGCTCCTCGATGTAAAAATTTCTACTTCAGCTGTTGTGGGATCTGTTAACTCGGTATCTATTGTAGTGGCATTTACTGCCTTTGTCTAAGCATAGGAAACGCTTGCTGCTGCCGCATTTGATGGCCCTTAACCATACCAGTTCATCAAACTAATTTGGGTTTAGTGGTATTTTTTTTTTCAGTAGGGAAATCAGAATGAGATTTTCTATTTCGGCTTTTGAGACAAGCATATGGCTGTCAGGTTTTGTTGGAAGATGGAACGAGAGTTTCTATGTTGGCTTTAGGGATCATATGCTTCTACATTTGGTTCTTACTGCTGAAGCGTGCGCTGTCTTTGATGGTGGCATGCCTTTCATATTATTTGCTGCTACTTTTGATTAGGCTGCATACGTGAATCAGCAATTTTTTATTTTCAGCATCTCTCTGTTGAGTATGCTGACTGTTTTCCTTTTTTTTTAAACTTTTTCACCAACAAACCAAGCTTGGGACTGCAACTATTTCTCCCTTGTGAAGCAGTATTTCTCTATTCTGTTTTCCAACATTTCTAGCTGATCATGAATGTTTTTTTCAACTTTTTTTTCTTAGATGTCTTGGTGTAGAAAAGTGACCCTGCATTTCTGAGCACTCGCAGTCCCATATATTCCCATGTTTTCTGACCATATGTACAGTCCCATGTTTTTTCCTTGAATATTTTTCTGAAGTGTAAACAGTCATCATCAGATGAGCAACAATTTTCGTTGTCAGATCATCAAATACAAGACTATTCATATATTCTACAGTATCGGAATCTGCGGTGTTAACTTCAATTGAAACGTTGGGAAAACATCCTGGACAAACATTAGACATCTATTGCTCTTTCAAGGACTTGGTTTCTTGACTAGTCCCTTCAAACCCTTTACCAACAGTATTCGCAAGTTGATCCTCATTATTTTGGCGTCCAATAGCTCTGCTCGCCACTCAATCAAATGCACCATTGCGATTTCCAATGACTTTGCTCTGGACCTAACTATCCACTGAGCAGAATGAGTCATTCTTCATGGCAGCACGTCTTTTAAGGCTCTCCATATGATCTTTTATCAAATACTGTAACACCAAGTTTTGAGACTTGGCCGTCGACACTTGCCATATGTTCCTTGTAAGAATCAATAAGATTTTTTTTTCTTCTGCTTTGGAAACAACTTCCTGTCAAATACTTTTGACTGAACAGCACAACTACACTTGCCAAAGGAGTATGAATGTGATTCTTTCTATCTACATTTCTCATGCTCACCGGCATCAGATGTGCTCTCTGTTCCATTGAGCTCCTAAATTCATTATAGTCTCGCCTGCGAGCCTCCGGGTTTGCACCATGTAGCAACTGTGAGCTTACATCTATGCCTATTTTATTTGACAAAGATGATGTTATAATTGGTAAATAGATTGGATTTGTTAAAGAGCGGGCTGCTTGGTCTGCTAATGAAGGCAAACTAGATCTAGCTGTTGCAAGAAGAGTGGAATTTATAGATTTATGGACAACATGATCGACATGGTCTCCGAGTAACTGAACACAATGATCACTAGCTACAGCCAAATGGCTAGAATCTTCAATATGCTTGCTGTGAAACGATGTGTTGGTTTTATCTAAAATAAACTTCAGCAATGGCTCTAGACCCTTGGCTCTTAATTTGTGTTCTATTGCACCAATTATGTTTCGTAACCTTATTTATCAGTAGCCTCAGTCTGTATGTTCCCTCCCAAAGGAGGGCTGAAGTGTGAACGAAACATAGAGACCAGTGAAAATTAGTTGCATCACCCTAAGGTGTTCCAATTTAGCAGGATCCAAAGCACGAATACCCTTAATTGGATGAAAAAATAGAGTTGAAATGGCTTTCTTTCTATCTTCTGTAGGAATTTGATGTTTTCTAGAGAAGAGCACCAAGGATTTTGCCTGGCTTCCTCAATCATCGCTTCCTTCCTCAATTACCCTGGGATCAATAGGAAATGACTCAAGTTGCACTGAGGATTGAAAACCTAAGCACTTGGCCTTGCTGAGATGGTTGGCCAAGCCTCAACTCAATATTCGAAGGAGGAACATTCTTTCCCTTAATAAATGTGTCCCTGGAACTGTTGAACCTGCTGACATCAGAATTTGTGCCAACAGATTTTTAAGTTTCTTGAAATTGGACCAGGGAAGAATGGATTTGCTAGCGAGGTTGGCCTATTTGAGTTGACTTTGACAGTTCCATAACCCTGTCCATTCCGCTTTGGTTAGCTGCCGAAGCAGATTATTTTGAAGAGACATTGTGTGACTTTCTTTGAGAGCATTGAAAGCTCGATGGTCTCCATTGGTTCTTATGACAGCTAAGCTTGTATATCCCACAATATTCTGCCAGAGACCCAACCCAAACATCAGGACAGGAGGATGTGCTTTACCCAAGTTTGTGGAAACCTCCAACCTCTAGCTGGAAATTACCTGCTTTGGAAGTCGAAGAGGCTTCACTTGTTGATTTCTGGGCATAACAAGGATGAATTGTTAAGTGAAATGGACAGTCTTGTTCTCTTTGTCCATTTGTATATTTTTTTTCACAAGGAACATCCATTTTTTGGTCTCTTTGTGTTTGAAATATCTCCGAGCGTAGTGCATCCATTCGAGCATGCTAACCCATAAATTTCCTTGAAACTGACGAGCACCATTTGCAGAGATTTTTTTTTGTCATCAAGAATATACGATTTTTGGATCACCATTTGATATCAAGAGTAATGAGAAACTTACGTTTCTGTTTCCTTTTTATTTTGTTTCTTTTTTGTGTGTGTAGGAAATAGGCTTATGTTCAACCAAACCAGAGTTCTGAAATTGTGTCTCACTCAATACTTACTTCAAGATTAGGATTGGTTCAAGAACCATTCATGTGGGTTTTCACTCTCCACTTTCAAGCAAGTTATAACTAGATAGAAGTGATTCGTGTAATTATAGATGCTCGAACATTCTGCCCCTAGCGTATCTGTATGACTTCTGAAGGGATTAGTTTATGTTCCCCTATACACATTCAGAAGTTAGCTTTTGATCAACCCTGAATTTCTTAAAGATTTATAGAGATGTGTTTTTCACGTCGCCACTCTCGAGACTACATTTTGGCTTCTTTTTGCAATTTTTACAATTTCCGCCTACACAATAAATTCATGGGAATATCTTTATGGGATTGAAGATCTGTCTAAGGTTGGAATAATAGCTCCTGTTGGCTTTGGAATATTGTCCTCCATAACGAGATATGTCCAACGTCTCCATATAATAGATTTTCTCTCACCGGATTTTGCGAAACGGAAGGTCTAACATTCTTAACCTCCTCAACAAAATCATTTTTCAGTGAGTCGTTTAGAAGAGCCTTCTTAGCCATGTTACAAGAAAGTGAGCCCGTGTACTGGCTATTCCTTGAAATCTCTATCTCTATTTCCTTCTTGGCTTTGTTTTTTAGCATCTTTGCTTTCTTTCTTTCTTTCCTTTTTTTTTTTGACATCTCCGGTGTCTTAGAAGAAGTCATGTTGAAATATGATCTATCTCTACTATGACCATATCTGAGATAGGTGGTTCCAATATGACATTTTCAAATGTTTTCTTGTTCTCTTTTTTTTTGGGCGGATTTAGCAGGAGGGGAATTCCATTGAAAAATGGTTGATGAATTCTCCATGTATTTTGTGCGCATCAATTTTTCATGAGTTGAAGGCCCCGCCATGTTTGACAAAACAAAGTTTTCCTCACCGTGTGATTCTTTATAAGTTGATTTTTTCACAATGCGTGGCATTGTGAAGTTCTTTCCATTTGCAGCGATTTGAAGTTAACCCACAATATGCGGCAGTGTGAAGTTCTCCACCATATGCAGTGTTGTGAAGTTTTTTATTTATTTACCATACATGTTGTGGAATTCTCTCCGCCATATGCTGCATTCTAAAGTTTTCCCCCACCATGTGCCTTAGATAAACTTTGCTCCACGATTTGTCCCTTTGTGAAGTTTGCCCCCACTATATCCAAAATTGTGATGTTTTTTTCTTCCCACCATAGCCGGCATTTTGCATATTGTTTTTGGCAATATGTGACATTGTGAAGTTTTCTCTACGATTTGTTGCAAAGGTGTGAAGTTTACACCGTCATTTGTGGCGCACTCCTTCCTTTGCTGGCGATGCGAGGGTAGCTCCGCTATTTACGAAGTTGTGAAGTTTACTCTGCCATTTAGAAAGTTGGAAGTTTACTTCACCATTTGCCGCAACGTGAAGTTTGCTCTACCCTTCCAGGTATTTTGAAGCATTTTTTTTTTACAATATGCGGGTCACACAGTTTGCCTTGGTGATGCAAACGGAGTGGGCCATTGTTTACTTTTCCCGCGTCTTTCTACACCAAAACTTTAGTTAGGCAAGGGAACCTTCATTTTTTTCTAGTTAGGAAACCTCTTAGACTTCAAGATGAAAGGAGAAGTGAGTCCCACCGGGCGTGCCAAAAATTTGTTTGCAACAAATTTCACATGCATGAAAAGGAAAATCACACACATAAAATAAATTAGGATCATATTTTCCTCTTGCGAGAAGATGTTTTATTAATTTTGATTGGGATCGTACACTTCCGGCTCTATTGGCCGTTAATTACATTTCTTGAAGAAGAAAACACCTCTGATTATCCATCAAGAGGTTCCCTATCTAAATACAACTTTTGTTAATTGTCCTCCAGAAAGAAGGATTTTTGAAGATCTAATTTTTTGTGAACTTTTGGAGAAATGCTATCTTTGTCGTCTTCCTCCTGGAGAAGAAAAGTCTTCTCCCTTTAGGGAGTCTCTGGGAAGAGATCCTAAAGGGACTTTTAGAGAGAGATTCTCTAAAGGGATTTTCCTCCGTCTTTCTTTCTAGGAGCCTTCATCTTTATCATCCTTCTCTCGGAGGAGAAGGGTTTTCTCCCTTTATGGAGTCTCTGGGAAGAGATTTAGAAAGAGATTCTCTGAAGGAATTTTCTCCCGTCTTTCTTTTTGGGAGCCTTCATCTTTATCATCATTCTCCTGGAGGAGAAGGGTCTTCTCCCTTTAGAGAGTTTCTGGGAAGAGATCCTAAAGGGACCTTTAGAGAGAGATTCTCTGAAGGGATTTTTCTCCCTCTTTCTTTTTGGGAGCCTTCATCTTTATCATCCTTCACCCAGAGGAGAAAGGTCTTCTCTCATTAGGGAGTCTCTGGAATGAGATCCTAAAGAGACCTTTAGAGAGAGATCCTCTAAAGGGATGTTCCTCTTTCTCCCGAAGGAGAAATGTCTTCTTCTTATCTCCTTTCTAGAACCTTTTGTTAGAAGCCGGCAAAGAAAAAAAAAAGAAAGCACTGTTAGCCAGTAATCTCTTCTCACGTTTCTTTTTCCTCCATCTTTTCTTCACGTCGCTTTTCTTTCGCAAAGATCCGATCCCTTTTCTAAAGGACTTTGAGTCTATTTATAGAACTCTCTTGAAGTGGTTAGCAATTGCCACCTCACCCCTTTTTTTCTCAACTTCACTATCCCCACTTCCTTTTTGTGGAGAGTTGCGTATCTCCTTTTTTGAAAAGTAGGTGACTCACTTCATTTTTTTTTTGCGAGAGTTATTCCCTAAAATTCAGGGATTTAACTTTTTATATTTATCCCTTTTTACTTTAGGGATAAAGTGATGCGTAACCGCCCGTTTTCTCTCTCTTCTCATTTTTAATAAGGGATTTTACTATTTTGCCCTTGTTGTAAAATTTCAAGTCCAACAACGCACAACAATACGAATACACCTTATAAAGTCAGAAATGGTGTTCCTCAATTTCGGACCATTCTTTCTTGTGGTGATCGAGGGTGTGTAGTCAAGAACGCTGTTCTTGTAGACCATCTAGAGGCAATCCATATGGTCCTAGTCCGACATGGACATCGCATCCCTCAAATTAAGGCCAACAAATATCAAAACTTTAGCTTCTTTTAGTTGAACATCATACGGGACCTAATAAATCAAGGGTTAGGATTATCTAATCATGTTTGGGAAAACAACAACAGGCCGGATTAGTGTTAATTTTGGGTCGACGAAATTGGTTACATCTACATGGCACAAGCAGGCCCAGAAAGTGATAAAAAAAAACTAAGGGTGACTCTTTTTTTGGCATTTTTCATATACAAATTTGAGTTTCCCCTTGCATTGAAAGGAGTTTGTTGTTTCGTAAAAAATGAAGTATTGCATGAGGTTTTATGTCTTGATCATTTTCTTGTAGGTTTATGTGGCTTGAAGAGACTCAAGGAACTAGATCTTGGCAATAACTTTCTTGACGATCAAAGTCTACCAACATGCCTACTCAACCTTTCCTCCTTGGAACCACTGGATTTGTCAGAGAATAATTTTAGAAACCCATTTGGCATCTCAACAGGTACATAGTTCTAGTATTTTCTCATCCAAGGTGATGAAGATGGATGAAGTAGTTTTTTTCTTCACTTTCATTTCTCTCACTACGATAATGATAGCATAATACATTTGGTAGGTCTTTTTAGTTTTTTCAACTCTGCTTGTTTATAACATATTACAAAAAAAAAGTTTTTTCAACTCTTTTTTAAACACATAAAAAAAAAACATATTACGAGCCAAAGGTCATTTCTGGGAAACTTCAAGAGCGGATTTTTGGATTTTAGTGAATTAGTAGAAATTTAATTATGGTTAGAATTTGTAAAAATTTAATTATGGTTATGGGAAATGATATTTTTACTCCCTTATTTTAGTAATAGCACTACACCCTTTACACGTTTTAAATTGGTTGTTGAAAGCATTTTAGGAATGTAACAATCTTTAAAAGCTAATTATAAAAGTGTAAAGTAAAAAATCTAGTGACATTATTAAATCAAGGTTGTGGGAATGTCATTTCCCATTGGCAGTTTACATTTTTATGAATAAATTGAAAATAAGCATAAAAAGAAAAGAAAGATTCTATTTTTTTGGTGGTTTACATTTTTATGAATAAATTGCAACCAAGCATAAAATGAAAAGAATGATTCTACTTTTCAAACGATGAATTACCTAATGATGATGGAGACTATTTATCTTTCAAATAATAAGTTCATGGGTGTGTTCTCATTTTCCATGTTTGCTAACCTCTTAAAGCTTTCATATGTTGACCTTTCAAACAATGTCTAATTAGAGGTTGAAACAGAATACCCGCATTGCGTTCCTACTTTTCAACCCATGTGGTTGCTCCTTGAAAATTGCAATCTAAACCAACATAGCACTTCTAGCATCCCCAGCTTCATTTCAAATCAGCAGCATTTATACAGCTTCCAATTGGATCATAACTCCCTTCAAGGGGTCATCCCATCTTGGCTTTTGTACAATACTACATCACTTCGAATCATGTCGTTGAGGGTAACGGCTTTGAAGGCTCAATTCGTCAGTCTTCCTATAACACCGGTTCGATTGTCTCTTTTCTAGATGTCTCTCAAAAAAAATAAAAATTTGACACTTTCTTTTGATAGTCTAAGGAAGAAAGCTATTAGTTTTCTCAAATATTTGAGAAAAGAGAGCTCAATTTCTCTTACAAAAATTTTCCAAGCGCGAAGAAAAGATAAATGTGTAAAATGGGGCTTTATAAACCTTGTTCTCGTCATGTTCTACAGATTGCCACATCCAATCAAGGTTTTAAATTTCAGTTTCGGGGGTAATTTCGGACCTAGCCGAAACCGAAATTTCAGCCGAAATCCCGTAAATTCGGCCGAAATTCAGTAAAGACACGAAATGTCATTTTTTTGGGCCGAAAATTTGGCTGAAATTTCGGTAATTTCAGCTGAAATTTGGGAAAGGTATAATTTTATTTTATTTTTCAAATTTCGCCGTAATTGATGAAATTTCTGAAATTTTGACCAAAATTTGGTACGTTTCGCCAATTTTGGTTTTGGAATGTTTCGGTTTCCGTATTGACCGAAATCCAAAATTTCGGTCTGAAATTTCAGATTTTGGACCGAAGTTAAAACCTTGCATCCAATGTGGATGTGATGTGTCAGATATATAGACTGATTATATATGGCATATCACACTAAAGAAAGATAATATATGGTCAAAACTAGGCCCATGTATGATCTATCATCACACTCAAAAGTAGCTTCATATCACATGATACATATCTATAACATACCATGCTCAAAACTTTCTACTATCTAGTGAATCCATATAACACAAACTCATCAAGATATATATCATTTACCTTAGTCATTAGAATATAGTAAAGGGAGATGATAAATTAGCACTCCTTGTAGGATGATTTGCACCCCCTTTAAGGTGCATTGACGTTTTTGACGTCAGAATTTAACACTTTTTATGTCAATGCACGTTAAAGGGTGTGAATAATCCCACAGCGGATGTGAATTTATCATCACCCCATAGTAAATCCACAAAATATGCCAAAATGGTTGAGGTCAAATTGTTAACTATCTATAGCCATCAGAATATAATATAGGGAAATATTATCAGCACTACTGTATTTTGATGATCACACTCCTCACTTTATTAGAAGTACGATATGGCCCACACCATAGGATGATCCAAACCGTCCATTAGATGGGCCACAGCCTAAATAGGATGTGCCCCAAAAATCATTTCCATAGGTTCATCCTAACCCTCAATCTGACCGATCAACTTGATCTTGATCAGACAGCTCATATCAAATCTGGTAAATTTTAAGCGCTCCAATTGCTCCTAGCGATGATGCGAAGTGCGCCAAAAGAGCGCCACTAGCGCCCTACAGGCCACGCCGCCTAACTCAAATCGCGAGAGAGAGAGAGAGAGAGAGGGCAACCCATGCTTTTTGAAATTGAGAAAACTAATAAGAATAAAAAGTCAGAGAGAGAGAGAGAGAGAGAGAGAGAGAGAGAGAGAGAGAGAGAGAGAGAGAGAGAGAGAGAGCAACCCATGCTCTTTGAAATTGAGAAAAGTAATAAGAATAAAAAGTCGAACCGACCCCACTCCTCCCTAACTCTAATCGCTAAACGGCCTAAAAAATCAAATTGGAAGGTAAACAAAATATCTCTTGGACTTTATATCTCGTGGAGACTACTTTGAGTCATGTCGGCCTGTTATTAATGAATGTAAGAAGAGACTTACTAATAAGTGATTGTGATGGTCATGTGGCGTATATGACACAACATTGACTATTAAATTTTAATTGTTTAAATCTCTATCAACAAGACTGTTTTTTCACTAGTAGACATTAAATACAGTCCGACTCACACTCCACGCTAGAGACTAGACACAACCGTCTCATCTTCCATCGAAGGATGATCGGTCCCACAAATTAAGATTTTCAATCTTCTAGGAGATGATAAATTCGCATCCACTGGCAGACTATAACCTTTTTTACGTGTAAAAGGGGTGCGAATCATCCTACAAGGGGTGCGAATTTATCATCGCCCTTCTCTTATCCTTTTCATAGGAATGAGAGTCGTCCACAGGAGATGTCCTTTCATTTTCAGTTGGGTCCCATATGCTTTTACTAGTCACAAGCCATCAACGAGGGAATATCTGGCTAAATATTTTGTACAATAGTACTTATTGAATTTTATTAAAAGTTAAAACTTAACCATAAGGAATTGAAAACCTAAAATACCTTTCCCTTTAAATACATCTGCTTGGCCCCATCCTGCTAGCTGGCACTTGTTTTTGCTCTACCCCATACAAATTGTGTATGACTCAACAAATAGGAAATTTATTATGAAAACATAGTTCTAAATTTTAAATATGATGTATGTGCTTAGATATGAGTATTTTTCAAAAAAAGTCAGTCCCGCTTTGTTCAAAGATCCAAACCCTTCATATGGATTACCATAACATAAATATGTTGTGCCTCAATAATCATCTCCACGGGATGATCCTAACCCCGGATCTGTTACATTACAGAAAATTTTTGGCTGTGCATAGCTCGTTATCTCCTTTTGAAAAATGACGAAAAAGCAACTCTCTCACATAAGAATGACAAAAAAACTCATATCTCATAAAAATAACCAAAGTACAGCTCGTTAAAAAAAAATGTAAAACCAGGTGGGTTGACCTCATTATCAAAACATTGTCGTGGATATATCAGTCCCCCCATTTTTAAATATGCAGTTTATAAGAAGGCTATTGATTTTGGCACTACTGTGTTTTGATATTGGCACTAAGTTACTTTGTCTTTTATTTCATAATTTTCTTCTATAGCATTTTTTGAAATTGTGATAGCCATTGACAGCTGGTTGAATAGTACAGGACAATGTGAGTTAGTGAAATTATCAAAACATGATGTGCAAATTTCAGGAGCCTATAAAAATTATTGAATGTGCAACAACAAAGTCTGTATCATAACACATACTTAAGAGACGTTATTTGGATTGTGTATGAGGGTAAACTCTTAATACAATTTGATCGAGTTTAATTTTAACAATCAACTTTTGGAACTCACCACCATGCACTTTTCCCAACCGAAATCTTTCTTGCATGCATGTATTACAGTATGTATATGCCATCCACTTTGTTCAATCCAAGTTTTCCTTCTTTTCCGTTGTTTGATTTTATATGAAAAAAAATAACTTGAACCCGTTCAAGTTTTATTGAAAAACAAAATTTCAATTTATGATGGTATTCTTCGAAATAAGCCGTAACCGTATCATTTTACTCTACTTTCCTGAAAGGAAAGAATTCCTGCAATCCGAACACAGCCTATATTCAAACAATCCTAACGGTCCCTTTTTTTGGATAATCCATTGGCAGGGTTTGATAGTTAGGATCATTGTCAGCTCTATATAGTTTTTTTACAGACTAGATTGACCAAAAGTAGCTTTGATCTAACTCTCATTTTGTACAGACCAACATCTTCACCTATTCTTTTAAATAATTAAAAATTACATAAAGATTACACAAAATAATAACGCGTGGGACCTACCATCCTTCAATGTAAATTATTGAGTAGTGATTGAGATGGTCGTCTAGAGTAGTGAATGTATTTGTGAGAAAGAGATCATGGTTGTGGGTCTCACTCTTTAAGAGATGTCACTATAGGTATGCGTTTTTCCCCTATTTGTGAGCTCAACTTCTACTTTAGACATTTGGACTGTCTAGATTTATGAACGGTGGGATGGCGAGGACTTGGAAGACTTTGGAATAGGCTCAGCTTCCCATATGCTTTTACTAGTCATCAACGAGGGAATACCTGGCTAAATATTTTATAAAATAGTACTTATTGAATTTTATTAAAAGTTAAAATTTAACCATAAGGAATTAAAAAAACCTAAAATACCTTTCCTTTAAATACATCTGCTTGGCCCATCCTGCTAGCTGGCACTAGTTTTTGCTCTGCCCCATACAAATTTTGTATAACTCAACAACTAGGAAATTTAATACGAAAACATAGTTCTAAATTTTAAATATGATATATGTGCTTAGATATGAGTATTTTTTTAAAAATACAGAAAATGATACAGATTGGAGGGTTAGGATCATCCCAAGGAGATGAATTTTGGGGCACCACCTACTTACATTAAGGTGACCCAAACGAATTATTTAAATTAGAGGAATGATATATGCAAGGACGCCCTTGCATAAAGAGCTGGAAAGGGCCCTTGATTGGATCCACATCATTAACTAAAATCGAATTTACCTTTTTCAACCGATTTTGGACGGTTACAGAAAATGATGTGATGCAATCAAGGGCCCCTTTCCAGCTCTTTATGCAAGGGCGACCTTGCATCTATCATTCTTCATAAGTCTGTAAACAAACTTCGGCTCAACTATTTGTTTTGAAAATAAAAATAAAAATAAATAAGGCACAGGGCACAACTATTCCTAAGCATTATATAAAAACTCATTCCAATCTGATAATGTTAGGTCATGTGATTAGGGGTGTCAATGGATCCAGACAGTCCGATGGATCGTCCGAATCCGAACGTTAATGAACGGGATCTAAACATATGAACAGGATCCATGGCCATATTTCGGATCATCAAATCTGGGATCCGAAAAATTTCGGATTGGGTATGGGCACGCCACATATGCCCATTGGATAGTCACGATCCGAAATGTTTTGCAAAATACCCTCCAAATTTTGTTAGTGCTAACCGTTCTATGAAGGGTATTTTGGTCAAAACCTCTCTTATCACTTAATGAAATACTATTTAGAAACGGTTTAGAAGAGCAATACTATTTTTGGATGGATCCACGTCATGTTGATGAGGATTATCATGGTGAGTCTTTTTTTCCTGATCATTTTCTCAGTTTTTACTTTCACTATGCCAGTCTATTGAACATATATGCCGTCATGAATATATTATTAGTTCATCATTTTTTTATTACCGAATGTTATTGTCATGCATCATATTCTTTGATAATAGTTATACATTATATTCGTGTATGTATTTTTGATTAGTTTTATTGTTTACAAGCATTATTTTACACAAAGATTAAACATAGATAAATTTTTAATTTAGTTGAAGAAAATGCATAGAGACACACTAAAAGTGGACTGCCATTCGAACTCTTTTTTAAAAGAAAATAATTGTTTACTTAGTTTAGTGGGACATAATAGGACACTCCGATGGACTGTCCGAATTAAAATTGATCGTGATCTTGACGTAGAAAGTAGGATCCAAAGAACAATCCGAATCCGACTCGACCGATAAGGAATTTGAATGGATCGTGACTGTGACATCTGTGGATCCGACCCGAAGTGGATCCGTTGGCACCCCTAGTAGCAGTATCATTTTCCACTATTTTCCTGAAAGGAAAGAATTCATGCAATCCGAACACAGCCTATATTCAAACAATCCTAACAGTCCCTTTTTTGGATAATCCATTGGCAGGGTTTTATAGTTAGGATCATTGTCAGCTCTATAGTTTTTTTACAGTCTAGATTGACCAAAAGTAGCATACCTACATCTTCACCTATTCTTTTAAATAATTAAAAATTAAATAAAGATTACACAAAATAATAACGCGTGGGACCTACCATCCTTTCAATGTAAGGTGAAGAAATTATTGAGGAACGATTGAGATGGTCGTCTAGAGTGTATACCACGTAGTGAATGTTTTCTCTCTTGACTCTCATGTTAGATGGATAGAGAAAGAGATGACCTTTCCTGCCACGGTTGTGGGTCTCACTCTCTAAGAGATGTCACTATTAGTGATTGTGATGGTCTTGTGATGAATGTGACACGACATCGACTATTAACTTTTAATTGTTGAAATCACTAGAAGACATTAAAAACAGTCTGACCCGCACTCCACACTAGACACAACCGTCTCAATTACTCACGATCTTCCATCGAAGGATGCATGATAGGTCTCACAAATTAAGATTTTCGATCTTCTGGGAGATGATAATTTCACACCCTCTCTAGGATGATTGGCGCCCCTTTAAATTTTGTCATTTCGTCTTTGCCCTTTCTAGTGATCGAGAAGGTCATATAGAGTATATGCTACATCTGCTTGGCCCCGTCCTGCTGGCACTTGTTTTTGCTCTGCCCCATAGAAATTTATTATGAAAACATAGTTCTAAGTTTTAAATATGATGTCTGTGCTTAGATATGAGTATTTTTCAAAAAAAGTCGGTCCCGCTTTGTTCAAAGATCCAAACCCTTCATATGGATTACCATAACATAAATATGTTGTGCCTCAATAATCCTAACCCCAGATCAACAGACCGACGACATTACAGAAAATGATACAGATCAGAGGGTTAGGATCAACCTAAGGGGAAGAATTTTGGGGCACAACCTACTTACATTAAGGTGACCCAAACGAATTATTTAAATCTAGAGGAATGATAGATTCAAGGACGCCCTTGCATAAAGAGCTGGAAAGGTCCCTTGATTTAACCCACATCATTAAATAAAACCGAATTTACTTTTTTCAACCGATTTGGACGGTAATAAAAAATGATGTGATGCAATCAAGGGCCCTTTTTCCAGCTCTTTATGCAAGGCCGCCCTTGCATCTATCATTCCTCATAAATCTGTAGACAAACTTCGGCTCAACTATTTGTTTTAAAAAAATAAATAAACGATAAATAAGGCATAACTACTCCGAAGCATTATATAAAAAGTCATTCCAATCTGATAATGTTAGCTCATGTGATATGAGTGTAGCCATCGTTTCCAACTTATATGTGTGCATAATCCACACATAAATATTGTCCATGGGTTATCAACCTAGCATTCTGCATTAAGATATTGAACAATCCAATGGATAGCCTGAGTTTGAACAATTTGGATCCGCTTTGAAACAGATCCGAGTGGACAGTGGGCTTGTTGACACCCCAAAAATTACAGTGGAATAATGTTTCATTCTGGAAAGAACCCCCAACAGGTGACCAAAAGTCGAAATCGATGGGAAGGGCTTCATGGCCACCAAACGATCAAAGAAACCCAATGCATCCTTCAAACTAATACCAGACCTTGATTTACGCCTGCTTCTTCACGAAATTTTCAAACTGGGTTTGGCTCCAGATATCCGAATTAGATTTATGATGATGTATAATATGAGAATGAGAGAGTGTAGAAAGAGGAGGTGAGGGTGGATAAAGCTTACCTTCTGATGAATCTGAGAAGCAAAACTTGTCCTTGCAGTTTTCATGGAAGAGGAAAAAGCAGCAGCATAAGCAGATCCCATCCCCATTAGTTGTAGAATATGATTATGTTATTTGAGCAGCATAAGCAGGGCCTGCCCTAAAAGCCCTAAACTCTCTGTTTTAGATAAATTTAGGGGTACTTTGACGAGGGCACCCTTCACTTTATTAAAAGTACGGTATGACCTGCACCATAGGATCCAAACCGTTCATTAGATGGGCCACAGCCTAAATAGGTTGTGCGCCAAAAATCATTTCCATAGGTTGATGCTAACCCTTCGATCTCAATGTTAGAGTGTTGATCCTAACCCTCTATAGATCGGAGGGTTAGGATCAACCCATTGAAATGATTTTTGGGGCACAACCTATTTAGACAGTGGCCCATCTAATGGACGGTTTGGATCATCGTATGGTATAGGCCATACTGCACTTTTAATAAAATGAGGAGTGCCATCATCAAAATATAGTAGTGCTGATGACATTTCCCTAAATGCACCCCAATCTATTATAATATTCAACCCCTATTTTTCAAAATGGCCTATACAGCCCATACCATAGGATGATCCAAACCGTACATTTGATGGGCCACAATGTAAATAGGTTGTGCCCCAAAAATCATTTCCATAGGATGATTCTAGAGGTCCTATCTATAGGTTTGATTATATGGATTTTAGATTGGGAGGGCTACTATGATAATCGTACGGAAATGATTTTTGGGCACAGTCTATTTGCATTGTGGCCCATCAAATGGACGGTGTGGATCATTCTGTGGTGTGGCAGTCCATTTTGAAAAATAAGGGGTGATTAGTGCAATAATAGACGGATGGGAATGTGAATTTATCACTGCTCTATTTATAGTCCTACGAAAACGCAATTACGCAACTCCCAAAATGCTCTGCTTTTCGAGATTTTAATATATCTGTCTCATACTTACACGGAACCCCTGGAGAGAGAGAGAGAGAGAGAGTGAGAGAGAGAGAGAGAGTCACTTGCCCACCGAATCTGTTTCCTTAACCATCAACTTTTGACCCCCAACAAATGAACGATGCAGATCATGCTAACAGTATGAGACTTTTGTCTTAATCATTTAATTCATCTTACGTGGCTGCCAAATCCCATCTGCAATTGTCCCTAGCAAATCCGGTAATGGTACCGGCCGGTTGTAATCTCAATGAGTTTTTATATTGTGCCCGACCTCACCTGGACCCGCCCGTAATTTAGGGGTCTGAGTCACTAAATTAGTGACCTGTTGAAATTTGGCCCGGCCCAGCCCACCTGGGCCAGCTAGGGTTGGGCGGCCCACCCGTTTGCCAAGTCTACCGTAAGTCCCTTTTGGGCCTTTGATATTTGATTAGACAGCCGCCCAATTTTTAAGAGGCTGTTAGATGAAATATCATGGGCGGTACTTTTGACGTACCCTCTTTATCTATCTAAAGTTCCTCTTACTGGCTATCAATATTCTCAACAAACTCTTAATTATCGATTAGAGATGTGCATAAAAAACAAGGGTTTAAATATCAAAACAACAAGTAAATAAGCTATGATAATTAGGAGGGCACTAATAAAACGAGGCTTGTTCTTGGACCAAGGGCCTAGATTCATCTGATCAAGCTATTTTCAACAATATTTTATTTTATAATCGCCCCCCAAAAATCCCTAAAACCTACTTTTGCCCTTTTACCAGTTGTGGAACCCGTAACCTGTATACATTCTCATTAGTCATAACCATAGTTAGCAAAATGAATTTAAGATTTTGAGTTTAATACGGTGCTAGTTTTGAAAAAAAAAAAAAATACATAGTAAAAATGGTCGAATAAATGACTACACTAAAAACATGTTCAATGCATTTAAGATTTGGGCTATGATAAATTGGCACCCTCTATGGGATTATTTGCACCCCTTTTAATGTGAATTGATGTTAAAAAGCATTAAAGTCTGCCTCAATTTACGACAAAAGGGGTGCGAATCAGCCTACAGGGGGTGTGAATATATCATCGCCCTAAGATTTTATCAATTACAAAATATAGTGGGGGAGTCGATTTATCACTGCCCAATATAGTGGGGTAAAATGATTTTAAACAATTTTCTATAAATATAGAATTTTTATTTTCTGCCGTAAAGGTTTGAAACAAAGTTTTAAGAAATGTATTTTTTTTCAAAAAATTTCAAAAAGAATAAATAAAACCGGCTTAAAATGAAGTTTTGCTAACTAACTCTATCTCCTCACTCTTTCAGCATTCTCTCTTTCAGCATGAACTATTGGTAGATCTTTGAACAAAGTAGGCTCCACTGTATTTGGGAGATAATATTTTCACCCCCTAGTACATATGTGCCCCCTTTGTAAGGTGATTTGACGTGAATAGTAGGCAACTTCAATGCTTTTTGAAGTCAAAATCACGTTATAAGGGGGGACGCATGTGTTCTGCAGGAAGGGGTGAAAGTATCATCGCCTCATTTTATAGACATCATATAACATAGGGCTGCAACTTGGGTCGGGCGGGTCGGGTTTTGGAGAACCCAACCCTACCCGAGAAATATCTCGGGTCGGGTCGGGTCGGGTTTTTTTTCGGAAAACCCACGATTTCCAAACCCGGCCCTACCCATGATAAATCTCGGGCCGGGTCGGGTCGGTTTTCAGGTTTTTTCACGTTGACGCAATTTTTTAAGGAAAATCTTTGTTTGGCAAGGCAACTCAACTTATAGACGCAGAAATTACACTCACATTACACTTGAATCAAACAATGATGTAATTACACTCACATTACACTTGAATCAAACAATGCTGTAATCAAACAATGTTGTAATTACAATCAAACAATGCTGAATCAAACACTTGAATCAACTCAACTCATAGAAGCAGAAATTACACTCACACGCAATAATAGTGGGTGCGTGGGTTTTCACTTTTAAATTTTAACTAACAATAGAAAAAAATGTACATACTATAACCTATGTAACTCGGGTCGGGTCGGGTCGGGCCCCTTCAAACCCGGCTCGACCCGAAACCCATGAAACCTGAACCCAACCCAGGCTATTTTCGGGTTGGGTCGATGCGGGTCGGGTAAAACCCGGCTCGAGTTGCAGCCCTAATATAACATGCATATTGGTGTTGTAAAATCGGACCACTCACACGCAAAGGCCTGAAGGAACCAAATCGACTCGTGGCTCCGACCGAGACAACAGTTCTCGGCTGACCGACTACTGACTACGACCAACCACTGCGTTTTACGGAGTGAAGTGAAAAAAATAACTTGAACCTCTTCAATTTTTGGTGAAAAACAAACTTTCAATTTGTGGATAATCCATCGGTAGGTTTGACGGGATTAGTATCATGGACAGCTCCGTAGTTTTTTGACGGTCTAGATTGACCAAAAGTGTCTTTGATCTAATTCTCATTTTGTAATATCTATACCTGCATCTTCTTTAAATAAATAGAAAATAAATAAATTAAGGTTACACAAAATCATAATGAGTGTGAGACCTACCATCCTTTAATTATTGATGAGTGATTTAGAGTGTGAGGCACGCTGTGGAAGTATTCTCTTTGAGGATAGAGAAAGAGACGACCTTTCCTGTCACAGTTGTGGGTCTCACTCTTTATGAGATGTCACTATTAGTACGCGTTTTTCCCTTATTGTTGGAGAAAATATGTCGGTGGTGATGGTGGGAAATAGAAAAGAAAGAGATGCTTCAAAGCGCGTTGTCGCTTTCCTGAAGACAATATTCGCCCCCACTAGTTAGTGTGCAAGGGGTATCACGAATTTGCCTCCAACATACAATGAAGCCTGGTGTTATCTGTATCTAATGTTTGTTGACGCTTTGTACTAAGCGAAAACAAACTCTAAATCACCTTTGGATAAACAAGTATTTGAGACACCGGTTACTGTTTCTGCAGAAAACAGTACACTAGAATGGATTTGTGAAAAGAAAGCAAAGAACAAAGTTGATAAACTTCCAAGAGAATAATTTTGGCTATGGATTTACTCGAACTCAAGTCCCACAAGTGTAATTTTTGTATTTTATTTCAAAGGTTGTTATCTACTCTTTTAATAGAGTATTTGGCAACCTTTATGTTTGATTTGCACCCCTACAAGGGCACCTTTTAAAAACATGTTGAAATTTGGCCGTTAGATCGCGCCAATCCATGATTCTAAAGTCCAGAGCAATCTTGGAGTGATTATTGGTTTGTGTAAAACCTCTGTCCTCCCCTCTAACTGCTAGATCAATGATCCACGGTGCGGATTGCACCCTTTGGCTTTTGATCGTTGGGACGCGACGGGACATAATCCTACAGTCCTCATCACACCTTATCACCCACTAGCCGTTACACCGCGATCTGAAGCTTTGGATAGCACCCGCTCAAGCACTAGCCGTTGGAGTGTGTTGGACCAAAAGATCGACCACCCATATGATTAAAACCATGGCCCAACCCGACCGAGTGGGACCTTGATCGATCCAACGGTTCATTCGGCCACCTACGCGACCGATCCATGGTCAATCCAACCGATCAACTGGTCTTTATTAGACGGCTCATATCAAATCTGGTAAATTTTAAACTCTCCAGTCACTCCTAGCGATGATGCGAAGTGCGCCAAAAGAGCGCCACTAGCAGCCTACAGACCACGCCGCGCGTGCGGATGGTGCGTTGCACCGTGTCGTGGGTCCACTTGTTGTGCAACAAAACAATAGAGACAAGTGGATAACGCTATATATACCCTTTTCCAACTCTTTGAACATCCAATGTGGTCCTATCCCCCCAAAGTGGGTTTTGACCTCTTTTCCAAAGCACCCCCACTTTTACAAACCAAATGCACTTTTATATATAAAACCTTTTCAAAACACTTTTACTTCGAAAATACACTTACAGTCATACCACTAACCTGAAGCCAAGAGCCACATCTACAAGCAAAATTCTTGTATGTTACAATGCACAAGAATGTCATATCAACATACATGCAATAATTACCCAGGCGACATGTTAGGGAGTCTCCAAGGAGTTCAATGTTATATTGCAACCAAGAATGAAGAATTTTGCTGACATGACACCCAGATGCCAAGCAAAATCCCTAAGCCTCCCCTGCTTTTGTGCAACCAAACTCACTCTGAATGTAAGGATGTGGAGATCGAGGGGTGCCATTCTTCCCTCGAGGGTCCCACAAACTGGAGTGATTGAGACCTAGTAATGAGTGATTGAGATGGTCATATGAAATATATGGCACGGCATAGACATTTTGGTGGGGTGTTATTTTCATGAGAGAAATATAATGGAAGAGAAATTATATGGTGCCCGACCGTCAAGTAGCGTCAAGGTGGTACTTCAAAAGTACCACCCTTGATCTTTGATCCAACAGCAGCCTCTTAAAAAGTGGGCTGCTGTTGGATCAAAGATCAAGGGCGGTACATTTTTTATGCTGCTTGACGGTCGGGCAACATATAAAAACTCATAATGGAAAATGAGAAAAAGAAAGTAGATGAGAGAGAGAGAGAGAGAGAGAGAGAGAGACGGCAACCCAAGCTCATTGAAATTGAGAAAAGTAATAAGAATAAAAAGTCGAACCGACCCCACTCCTCCCTAACTCCAATCGCTAAATGGCCTAAAAAATCAAATTGGAACCGACCCCACTCCTCCCTAACTCCAATTGCTAAACTGCCTAAAAAGTCAAATTGGAAGGTAAACAAAATAATTATACTCCCTTGATCATACCCAAAATATCTCTTGGATTTTAGATACCGTGGAGACTACTTTGAGTCATGTGGGCCTGTTTTCAATGAATGTAATGAGAGACTTACTAACGAGTGATTGAGATGGTCATGTGGCGTATATGACACGACATCGACTATTAAATTTTAATTGTTTAAACCTCTATCAACAAGACTGCTTTTTCACTAGAAGACTCTATTAAATTTTAATTATTTAAATCTCTATCAACAAAACTGGTTTTTCACTAGAAGACATTAAATACAGTCCGACCCGCACTCCACACTAGACACAACCGTCTCAATTACTCATAATCTTCCATTCAAGGATGATAGGTCCCACAAATTAAGATTTTTCGATCTTTTGGGAGACGATAAATTCACACCTCCTGGTAGAATATAACACTTTTTTACGTGTATTAGGGGTGTGAATCATCCTACAAGGGGTGCGAATTTAGCATTGCCCTTCTCTTATCCTTTTCATAGGAGTGAGAGTCGTCCACAGGAGATGTCCTGTCATTTTCAGTTGGGTCCCATATGCTTTTACTCGTCATAAGCCATCAACGAGGGAATATCTGGCTAAATATTTTATTAAATAGTACTTATTGAATTTTATTAAAAGTTAAAATTTAACCATAAGTAATTAAAAAACCTAAAATACCTTTCCCTTTAAATACATCTGCTAGCTGGCACTTGTTTTTGCTCTGCCCCATCCAAATTTTGTATAACTCAACAAATAGGAAATTTATTATGAAAACATAGTTCTAAATTTTAAATATGATGTCTGTGCTTAGATATGAGTATTTTTCAAAAAAAGTCGGTCCCGCTTTGTTCAAAGATCCAAACCCTTCATATGGATTACCATAACATAAATATGTTGTGCCTCAATAATCCTAACCCTGGATCAACAGAACGACGACATTACAGAAAATGATACAGATCGGGGGGTTAGGATCAACCTAAGGGGATGAATTTTCGGGCACAGCCTACTTACATTAAGGTGACCCAAACGAATTATTTAAATCTGGAGGAATGATAGATGCAAGGACGCCCTTGCATAAAGAGCTGGAAAGGTCCCTTGATTTGACCCAAATCATTAAGTAGAACCGAATTTACTTTTTTCAACCGATTTGGACGGTAATAAAAAATGATGTGATGCAATCAAGGGCCCTTTTTCCAGCTCTTTATGCAAGGCTGCCCTTGCATCTATCACTCCTCATAAATCTGTAGACAAACTTCGGCTCAACTATTTGTTTTTAAAAAATAAATAAAAGATAAAGAAGGCATAACTACTCGGAAGCATTATATAAAAAGTCATTCTAATCTGATAATGTTAGGTCATGTGATATGAGTGTCGCCATCTTTTCCTACTTGTGTGCATAATCCACACATAAATATTGTCCATGGGCTATCAACTTAGCATTCTGCATTAAGATATTGAACATCCAGCCTATTCCGATGGCTCTCGCAATTTTCCACTGACATGGAAAAAGCAAGAGGTTTCGTCGTTTCTTTGACGACGAGGTCCGGTAGTTGGGCCCACTCAGGGATCCGCGTGCCGGCCACCACCCGTGACAAATTCGTGGGCTGAGGTGGTGCGAACTCACGATATTTCCTCACTGCTTCCGAGTCTCCAGGCCAGGTCGGGGTCAACACTCAAAAAGACCCAAACCGATTTTATGGGAGATTATTTTTTTCACCCCTCCTGTAGGATAATGCGCCCCATGTTAATTGGAACTGGGGGCAGACTTTAACGCTTTTTGACGTCAAATCACGTGACGAGCGGGGCGCATTATCCTACAGTGCGGCGATAAAATCATCATTGCTTTCTTTGTTTTCTTATTTTTCTTATTATTTATATTATGGGAAATGATATCAGCACAACCATGTTTGAACAATTGCTCCTACCTAACTTGTCTTTTTATTTATTTTTTATTGGTTTGTCTTTTTCTTTTTTAATAGACTTGAAAATCTTTTTTAATAGCTCTGCAGTTTTTTTACGGTCTAGATTGACCAATAGTGTCTTTGATCTAATTCTCATTTTGTAATATATATATATATATATATATATATATATATATATACCTGCTGCATCTTCTTTAAATAAATAAAAAATAAATAAATAAAGGTTACACAAAATGATAATGAGTGTGAGACCTACCATCCTTTAATTATTGATGAGTGATTTAGAGTGTGAGGCACGCAGTATTCTCTTGACTCTCATGTTACACGGATAGAAAAAGAGACAACCTTTCCTGTCACAGTTGTGGGTCTCACTCTTTATGAGATGTCATTATTACTACGCATTTTTCCCTTATTTGTGACCTTGTGGACCCTGATCCCGAGGACGGTTGGGCGAGGGACACGAGATCCCGCGTCGGTCCTCTAAGATCTCCACATATGTGAAGGAGAGCTCTACCAAGGAACTCTCGAAATAGTGCCACTCACAGCATGGGTGGCGATATAAATGAGATACCTCTCGATTCAAGGACTAGCCCGGAACCAAGATGTACCTATAACAAAGAAGAGTCGCCATCCAAGGAAGTAGGCCCTGGATCCCATGAAATACTCTGTTGCCGGATAACCAGAGATACAAAAGTTCGTGCCTGATGACGAATGGGGAAGGTGTTAAGCGCCCCCAATTCGCCCAAGTGCGAGCACCTGGTCTCTTATGCCATTTTTAATTAATTTTGAAGAGTTTTGGGCGAAAATCATGTGAAATGGGAACGAGTACCCCCGAGGAAACGTCTATCTAAGCATGCATGACTCGGGGATGGGCAAAAGAAAATAAACATCAAAATCCTAACTCACCGCATCTACTCCTAACCCATCACATCTAGGAAAGCAATAACATCCGCATGCACAGCTACATCTAAGCAAGTGATAGCAGATAGGATAAGCAGAAAAGTAGTAAATATCTACAGCTAAGCATGTGAAACTTAACGCACAAGGAATAAGCAAGCTGCAAATAAACACACAATGAACCAAAGACAAACACACGATAAGCTAAAAGATGCGAGGAAAGAAATGAATCGAAAAATCAACGGTACATGAGGACCGAGAATGTCAGGGAAAATAAAAGGGAGCGTACGATAGGCTCAGGGAGCGATTCTAATGAATCAAGCTCAGCGATCCTGATCCGCTGAAGATCGGATAAGTCTCACGATCGTCATAGCCTATCGTTGGGCTCAGCGAGGACAATCCTTGTGAAGGGGCCACGCTACGTCGTCGCCCGTCCAAAAACCCGATAAAACGTCGGAAAATCGATAAAACCGGCAAACCACGATCAAAATCGGAAATGAAATGAAAAGAAGGCTCTGAGTGACCTGGCAATCACCATCCTTGCCCATTTTGGTTTTTACATTTTTGAGAAAAGCTTGAAAGATATTTTTGGATGCTGAAATGATTTTTGAAGGGTTTAAATGATTTTATTCAAAAGTTTGACTGAACTTGGGATGACGATCCCAAGCTGCCTACGTACCCTGTGGAAAAGGATCAAGCCAACGTAGTTCGAAACAGCTTTTCGAAGAACGCTTTGAGTGTTTTTTTGATGTTTTTTTGGATTTTTGTTATTTGATTTTTATGTGTTTTTGTTTATCCCTTTGATTGAAAGGGGTTTTTTGGCTCAAGAGGTTGCCGTCCGTCATCGCCTAAACCCGACGAGTGTTCCCAAAATCGATGGGATCCCAAAATGCAAGGAAAATCCCAAGGAATGCGAAGAGAGTAGTCCCGAAAGATAAAGGAAAACCCCTCAAACCCTGTTAAGACCCAAAGATAGGGAAAATGATGGGAAGGGCAAAGGGGTTGGCTCAAGAAAAATTATCTCATCGCCTGGAACTCAAATAGGCGCGAGTGAGAAAATGGGCACTACTTTTATTCTTTCAGCTAAAGATGACAGAGATAAGCAGCGATGAGATAGTTTAACTTTGGGACAAGGACGTTCACCTGTTGACTAAGCATGAAAGAACACATCCCGAAAATAACAAGTAGGCAAATGAACTATCTTCAGGTAAGACATATAATCCTAGACCTGGAAATTGAATGGGGTTCAATTTTATCAAAGTCAAAGAATCTTGGCTGTTAAAATTTTCCTGAATAAAATAAAATAAAACATTTGCTTCAAAAACCCATAAAGCTATTTAAACAAAATCAATGGACATTGAAATTTCTGAGCCAATCCAAGAGAGAGGACAAGGAACCCAAGCTTTAACAAGAGAAAATTAAGCACCACAGAGAGGAGATAAAGGGGTCAGGTAAATTACCAGAGTAATTCGAGTGAAAGGCCAGTGAGAATCGTGCCCTTTTACCTTTGCCCTTCCTAGAATTCTTGACAATGCCACGAAATCTCCGCAACGATCTGAGAGGGAGAGAGAGGTTGATAAAAATCAAAGTGGATTTTGAAGTGGGTTTGATGATTTTGGGGGGGAAACGAGAAGAGGATATGATGGGGATGGCGGTTGGGTTTTAAAGACAGAGAGATGCGTCCAGATTAAATGGAGGAGGTGGAGATGGCAGCCGGTCAGAGCTCGAGCTGATCGGAGGAGGCTCACATCTCCTCACACCCTCTCCCCCCTTTGCTCTCACCTCTGCTACCCCTCCTTTTTTTTTTGTTTTCTGGTTTTTAGATGAACCACAACAACGAAAAAAGAAAAAAAAGGGGGTTGATGGTGGTCGAATGATGATGGCCGTGGGCTGTGGAGGAGGATGGCGGTGGTGGAGAAGAGTGGAGGGGTCGGCTGGGGGAGACGAAGGATTTGGGTTTGGGTTTTTTGAGGTGGTGGTTGGAGAAGATGAGGGTTTAAGAGGATTTTCGAAGTGGGTTTGGGGTGGAGATGGATTTCGGTTTTTGGAGGTGGCTGTTGGTGGAAGAAGAAATGCAGAGGTGAGGGTGAAATGGGTTTAATGGGAGGGGTTTTGGATTATAATAAAATGGGGTTTAACTAAATGGGTTTAGGCTAATGGAGAAGTAGATGGGTTTGATTGGGGTTGGAATAAAGGTGGAAGGAGAAGATGATGAGGGTGGTCGGATTCCGGCAAGGTTCTCGCCGGAATCAATGGGGGAAAATGGAAATGGGTTTGGATGAGTTAGATCGGTGGGTTTGGGGTGGAAATGAGGTTAGAGGTGGTGGTGGCCGGCGGTGTTCGCGGCTCCCTTCCCTTGTGCGGCTGTCGTTGGTGGAGGTGAAGGTTGCTGACGGTGGTGGTGGCTGACGGTGGTGGAGAATGGAGCTTGAGCTCCCTCTCTCTCTCTCTCTCTCTCTCTCTCTCTCTCTCTCTCTCTCTCTCTCTCTCTCTCTCTCTCTCTCTTTCTCTTTTTTTTTTTGTGGCTGCCCCTCTTCAGCTCCCCTGTTGGGAGAAGACCCCATGAACAACCCCTCCTCCCTCCTTTTCTTGCTAATGAAGAAAGCTCCCCTTCCCTAGTTCGTTGCTTTTTTTTATAAGTGAGAGGGTGTGCTGATTTCAACACCCTCAATCTTTGGTAATTACACCCATTTGACACCTCTTTTTCACTCTTGATTTAATACACATGAGAATTGATATGAGCACACCCTTGTATTGATAAACCCACCTCCTTTTATATGGGAGATAATATATTTGACCCCCTCTCCTCCTCGGGACAGCACCCATGCTAGTGTATTTGAGACTACTTTTTCACAGCCAAGGGGGTGGCTCGGGTTTTCGAAGTGGAATGTCATTTGAATCTTGGTTTCAATGCACATGGGTTGGTATAGGCACACCTTTGAAATTTAAATTCACACCCATTTTTCTTGCAACTGATATTAGCTCAACCTAGCTTTGGTAACGGCACAAGCTCGGCTTGTCCTTTTTGGCAATTTTTCGCCCAGCTTATCTTAAAAATTTACAGGGGCCTCTTGGGAACATCAACAACCTCTTGGGACTTTCGCACCCAAGAATGGGCACAATGGGTAAGTAATCATTCGGGTTTTCTTCGCATTGGTTCTTGGACTTTTCGGGAATCGGTTTCAGACACTTCGGGAACTTGAGACTGACTTTGATTCTTAGGGACTTCGAATTTGGTTCCGAGACTCAGATTTCGGGATTTATTCAATTTTTGGGAAATTTGGGTCAGGTCAAAATGGGGTGTCTACAGACCTCAGCTTCTACTTTAGACATTTGGACGGTCCAGATTTATGAATGGTGAGGTGGCGAAGACTAGAAGGACTTTGGATCCACCTTCCACCTTCCACCTTTCCTTCTCATATAGAGTGAAACTACAACCGAGCTTTTAGTTTGGAGATAAACTTGCTAAAAATATGAGGGGTTTACACGCATATAATATTGTTGGGGTGTTGTGGTTTGTGTTGCTGCTTTTATGGGGGCCAAGCATGTTTGGAGGAAGAGAGAAAAGCTCTCTGACAATTGCAAGACTCCATCAACGACTATCCAAATAATGCTACTCATTCTGTCTTCCAAGATTGGGTTGGGGAGGATTGCTGTCAATGGGAGCGTGTATCATGCTCTACTTCTTCATCTCGCGTGATCGGAATCGTCCTTTTCAATGCAAGGGATCCTTCATTAGGAGTGTGGTATCCTAATGCTACTCTGTTTGCCCAATGCAAAGAATTGGAGTCACTAGATTTGACTTCTAATCAGATCGGTGGATGGGTTATGCCAGGAGGTAATACTTGTTTCCTCCAATTTTATAAAATCCTTCCTCAAATTGCATAAAAACCTTCAATCTCTTTTCTTAGGCAATTCAAAGATATTGATGGATGCTTAGCAAATCAGGTTTTTCTTTTAGTTCAACAAAGACCTAAAATGAATTCATCGTCTATATATTTTTCTGGAATTCTCCAAAAGGAAAAAAGAACAAAAACAACAATGGACAAATGGTAATTTGAAAACAGTGGTATCCCACAATTTAAAACATACTAAAATATGTTTTAGAATTATTATAAAAGGGGAGGAAATATAGTCATCAGCACCTCACTCTCACATCATCTCTTCCTTTTGCTGGGTTCATTCAAATGAAAAACTTAAAGACGTTGAATCTTTGGGGAAATATGCTAAAACAAAGCAGCCAATCCTTGTCAGGTATAGAGTCTAGATCGAATCTTACAAACAGTCGATAGAATCATATTCTAACGACCTGCTTTGGATGGAAATTGAACCATGTTTATGATTTGTATGAAACATCTTCTACTCTTTTCTTCTTTGTTTTCTCATTTGTAAAAAGCTTGTTTTCACTATAATTTGCTCATTTCTTGCATGATTATGTGGTTTGAAAAGCCTACTATATTTGGATCTTAGCTACAACAATTTTGAAGCACTTCCATCGTGTCTGCTAAGCAAGCTCTCTCCATTGGAAGTGTTGTTCTGATCACTATGGATGCATAACTGATTTAGTAGGTGGAAGTTAAAGGAGATTCCTTAATTTCTCTTCACACTTGTCATCTGAGATGACATGAGATGGGAAAGACCCTTGCAGATTCAAAGTTGACATGAAAGATAAATTTTACAAGCGTGGGACTGATTACATTCAAAGCAATTCAAGATAAAGGAGATGAAATGGAGCACCTTACCTTTGAAAACTGCCAAAAATGAAACTCCTCTCCTTTATTTATAGAGGAAGAGAAGTCTACTAGAAGCTGCTGCCATCTTATGACAGCTCAAGCCAGCTGGCTTGCTGAAGTGGCATGCCACATGGCTTCTTGTAAGGCTCTCAATCATGTGGTCCCTTCTTGCTCAAAGGCCCCCCTTCTCGCCTTCTCTAAGCTCCCAATTGAGTGACACATGGTGTGTTATTGTGCTTTAACGCTTTTTAACAATCAGTCCTCCCAACCGACTATGCCCTACCATCCTTTCTACCCGATATTGCCTCTCATATGACAACATTGACATTACAACATTTAACCCCCTGTACGCATAAAGGAAAGTAAAAATACGACTACTCTATGCTAAAAAGAAACCCATGCTCCTCGAACTCTCCCCCTTCAAAAGAACATTCCCTCAAGCTCACGTCTTTCTCCAGGCAGACTCGACACAGGTTCTAGGAGGCCCTTTGCCCGGGGCCGATCCATGTCAACACCTTGCCCCGTTGTCAATGGTGTATCGCACCACTTGCCTACTTCTGATGGTGCCTTGTCTTTATCTCCATCTTGAATTTCAAGTAAGTTTTATGTCCCAAGGCTATCCTCACGAATCAAATGTTTCTACCATAATGTTCTATCATGATCCAGAAAAGGATCATGAATGAAAAGCTCTATTAAGTCAAAATGGTCCCTTGTCATCTCAAGATCTAGGCCGTCCACTGCCCACACCCTTAGGCACAATATGGTCGTCCTCTGCAAATGCCATCCACTCTCCATCATCCTCTATGAAGTGTTCCTTGTATCTACGACGTCAGACTGACAATCCTCCCAAATCTCACATTGTGTGTCAAACTCCCCTGTCTCCACACAAGAATCTATCATCAACCAGCTCATGTACACACATCAATTGATGTAGATCGCCACGTTTAGATCAAATTGTCATGCTAGTTCTCAAAGGTTAGCGGAAAACTCTGAAGATCTGATCTTCAAGACTTGGATCTAAATGCAAAGCTTTCAACAACAGTGATGAAGTTCGATCTACTCACTCTTCAGAAATGAGTTTTAGAATTCTGGTCAGGCTGACGCTTCGCTATCACTATATTCTTTGTGAAATTAATGCTCGCGAATGTATACTGCTGCTCAGATTGAGCTCTTAGATTGAAGATTCTTCTAACCAAGGACTTTTGATTCTTTGGGATTCAGTTGTGTTTCAGTGATGGAAGCTGCAAAGCAATCTCAGATTTGCAAGCTCCAGGTTGAAACAAACTCCTCCAATGATTGCTCCTTAGTAAACTCAATTTTGCCAGATCCTCTCACTTGTTGTTTGACAATAGCTCGCTGAGTTTATTGTGAGGAGGAGAAGTAGATCCAGAGAAGATATTAAGAAGTATCAAATTGGTAACTGAATACCTTTAGTTCTAAGTTCTCCTGTTCTAGGAAACTCAGATCTAGCACTTGAACCCAAGTATTGGAGGGGAAAAATATAAATCAGAGAGAAGGAGCAATAGGACCTAGAGCTTGTAGAATTCTAGAGTGGAGAGCCGGCACTTGTAGCTCCGAAATGCCTTTGTATTCAGGTGGACTGAAGCTCAGCTTCAGAAAATTATCGCCTTAAGCCAGGATACGACAAGCAGGTGGCAGCTCAAGCTCCACATAGTTGATTTTCATGATAACATAGCACGATGTCTTTTCTCCTTCCAGCTCAAAATGGATCAAAGGTTCATTAATACCAATTCTCAAATACCTGTTTGGATCGAACAACCAGAAAGCATAGAATTTTCTCAAAAAGAGAGTGTCGGTGGTACTCTGTTTCCGTGTTCTTCTAGAATATAAGAAACAAAAGTTGAATCCTTTAAGATCAAGTGGATTTGTTGTTTTGTAGAGATGTAAGAAGATAATAAGTATAGGATCCACAATACTTGTTGTTAACAGTTGGCACTCTGTATTCCATTAAGACGAATGATCAGTTTTCCCAGAGACGAATTATCTGCCATGAAATAATGTAAAAACATAGTGGTTTTATTGCCTCCTAGATGACTCCTTTCCCGATTTCAATTCCGTTCAAGGAAGGCTTTCGAAATTTCATGAAAAACGTGAATAGATTCATGCATTTTCTATTTTGATCTATTAGATCTTTATGAGGAAAGATCTCAGAGATGAAGTCCAGCAATGAAGGCAGAGAGGACCGAATGGATTGCACGTCCAGAACAAAGCGAAAAAGAACACTCAAGGATATGGAATCGAACAACGAGGCTCTCCTCCAATTGCTAAATCTCTAAAACTCTAAGTCTCATGAAAACAAAGAGAATTCCTCAAGTATCCTAATAAGCTGCAGGTCGTGTGACGGGGATGGTTTTCCTGGTATGATCCAAGGAAAAAAACAATGGAGGCAGAGCAATGTGTGATGCTCTGTTTTTTTATTTTGTGAATAAATTCAATGGAAAACTGTAAAACTCTCAATGGAGGAAATATGATCGACCAAAGAAGGACTTTGTCACTCCTTGATGTGCTTGTCATGAGGCTTTCCATTTGAGTTGCTTGTGGAGTAATCTCATATTGACCTGAACTTAATCCACAATACTAACAAGCAAATCATTAGATTATAAATTTCAATCAATTTGGGTTTGGGATCAATCAAAACAGGGGTGATCGTTGAACCATTGGGCTTACAAAATTTCCGCAAATTTGGTGGACTTTTCGACAATTTCTGTGGGAATTTTGGTGGACATCTTTAAAATTTCGATAGGAATATTTAAAATCTGGGTGGAAATCTTGTAAATAAGCATGAAAATGAAATGTTGGAATTTCAATGAAACCGTGTAAAACAAATGACTCATTGTGAATTTTGTTTCGGTCTTGGCCGAATTCCGAAACTTCGGCTGAAATTTAAAACCATGCCACCAGTCTGATGTCTTGGAAAGCATCCCTCACTTCCGCTTTGTTAGATTCCTTGATACCAAAAGGCCCAGGGAAGGCTCGCTTAGTATCACCAGTCTTGTCTCTAATAAGGCCTCCGATGCTGGTCAAACCTGGGTTGCCAAAGCTAGAACCATCGAAATTTAGCTTCAAACAACCGGGGTGTGAGTGACCTTTTTAGCATTTTTCATAGAAGTGATATAGAAATTTGTGTTAGTATCTAAGTCAAATAAAAAAATGTGGAAAATTGATCGTACCTCTTGCCATGATGATCATATTGACATTGCTTTATGATATGTGCTACTATTGAAAATGCTCCTATCTTCAAGTATTGTTGATCACTGGAATGATTTAGCAATATAGCCAAGTTATGATGCTCAGATCAATAGAATCTTTGGCCTTACCTTTGGTATATCAAAGAAAAATCATAATAAAATCCTGAGATCTGAATATCTCTTGCTCCCATCAATCAAAAACCCATATTAATAAAAGAGATTCGGGTTAACCCTCCTAGTGAAACACACCTTCCTTCTTAAAGTTGAACTTCTAATAGATTTAATCTTTAATTTATCTAAAATCCATTTTAGCAAAAATCCTAAACACGGATTAATAAAAAAATCTAAGTGGCAATGTCGGCTACCCTATTAGATCTCACGAGTTCTGGGTAAAAAAAGACCGGGCTTTGGACACTTTAAATTTCTGAAGTATGGTCATACATCATTTCCTTTAACAAATAATCTCTTTAGTCTAGTCTTCCAGGGAAAATATACATTCATGTAAAAAGAACTAAATATATAGATCATGGCAGCAAATACCCAAATAACGAGCATTACATTCCATATATCACGGAAATAATGATTTCCTTTTATGAGTACTTAATGTGGTGCACTCTTTATGATAAGACTAACTAATATCCATTCCATTCCAACTTTATGTTGTGCTCGTGGTTAATCTTCCTTTGACTATATCCAAATGTATAAACTTTACCTATGATACGTGTTTGCACAAAATTATACCGCAAGCGCACGGGTCAATCGTAGCTACGGGTCAATCACAGGGAAGAGCTATTAAACCTCTTAACTTAGGCAAAGTGAACAATTATCCAAATATTACTACTAATTATCTACTGATTATCTAATCTAGATGATTAAATTAAAGCCAATTTACTAGTCTAACAATTTTCCAATTAATAGAAACAACTTTTCTAATCTAAGGGAACCCTATTCAAGCAATTTAACTATAAATTTTTATTTTATTTTTATAAAATAAATTAAAGGACTGATTTGATTGAGAATTTTAACCACTAATTTAGTCATTAATCTAATACAATAATTATTTAATTTAATGAAAAACTTAAAGAACTATCGAGGTGCAAAGTTGTAAAACTATTAGAATGTTGCCTAAAATTCAAATAAAAAGTCTTAGGGTTAGAATCCACCATAGGTTAGATAAAAATTATTAGTTTGTATATATAGATTCGCTTCGATCACAATCTTGAATTAGATTGACTTGTATAGATGATCAATCCGATCAATGAAAAATCCAATCAATGGATGAGATTTCCCATTAGTAATTGATCAAGTACACAAACAATTTTCAATATCTATACAAGACTCTATAAATTCTCATCAACGATCACATATACAAGAGATAATCAATGGCATATATGATTTATAATTCGAATTTACAACCCCTTGTATATTAAAATTATATTCACAAAATTGAATCTAGACCGTTAGATCACACAATCTAACAAATCTAATCTACCCTTAAGGCTTCATCTAAACCCTAAGATTAAAAATTTAGCTATTCATTATTTATTCAAAACACAAATAATAAAAGATTACCATAATCAATAATTTAAACTAAAAGAAATAAAAATAAACAATAATTCAAAAGAATAGAGTGCTTCCCCTTTAATTGAACTGTCCAAGTACAAGCATATTCCAAAAGAAGGAAAAGAATTTTTTTTTTTGACCCTCCTCTTCAAAGCTCCTCTCCAATTTTTCTTGGATGATTCCTCCTGATTCAGCCTTCTTGTCCTCTTTTTTTTTTCAGATCAGCACAGAGAGTCCCACCCAAAAAAAAATTCCAAAGAGGGTTGCACGATTCTCTCCTACATAATTTTTTGCCAAATTGGAATTAGTAAGGAAATGATATATTCTGTCACTTTTTTTTTACAAACGGCATGCCTTTTGTGGTGTCAAAAAATTGTTATTTAATTTCTATCCCCATCAATTCAAAATAGCTACTTTCCTTTTATTTCTCTTCCTCTTTCTTATTATAACAGATTGCATACTATATTTCCCCCGTTGACAACTTTGTAACCATGAACATATATAACATGTTTTCCCCTTATTTTTTATCTCTATCTCCAACAGGAACGTTGGTGGGCCCATCACTTTTTGTAGGATGATCCAAACCGTCCATTTGATTGTCGGTTGGAGAGATGGAACGAATGAGGGTGAGAGATGATAGGAATTGTGAGATGAAATAGGGGAATTGTTATTTCGGTGGGAGAGGTAGAAACAAATTAGGAATTGGGAAGAGAGATAAGTGTCGGTTTGGGTGAGATGGGAGATCCGAACCATTCAATTTGTAAGCTATAAAGGGGGAGACGAAATAGGGGAGGAGAGAGAAAAAATGAAACGTCTAAAGGAGAGAGGGTGAGATAGTTCGTTGGCTTCTTTTCCTATATCTTCTCTTGGTTTGTTGGGTGAAACTACCAAGTTGCCCCCACTTTTCATTTGAATTGCAATTGTGCCATATATTTTCGCAAATGCCTAATCTACCCTTCCTTTGTATTTCACACAAAATAACTATATTAGCCTTCTCCCCTCTTTTGTCTTCAAGGAGCAATCCTAGCCATCCATTTATGGTCCACTTGTAATTTAATTGCACCACTAAACCATTTTTGTGGCTGATCGGAACTATTCAATCGACGGGGTGCAGTGAAAATAGGATCATGCCCTTCACATTAACCGAACTTGATGATCTTGACCGCCCATAGGTGTGACCATTCAAATTAGCCCTTTATCTCCCTCGTAGTCCGTAGAGTTGCAAAAATTTCACAAGAGATGAGAGAGTGTTGATACTCATTTCGATCCAAAGCTTGCACTTTTCATATCCGGGCAATTGAATCGCTCGTTTGAGTTTCGGATGAGATCGTATCCTCACTTGATCTTCGTCCATTACTTGGATCTCTTCCTTGATCAATTCACCAAAAGACTTTCCAAACTTGGATTTTCCTTGAATTTTCACCTCCTTAGCACATTTTCCGTGTAATTCCCAAAAATAACCTGAAACATAAAAACAAGGAAAAATACCATCATAGCACCGCTTTAATTAAATAATATGCATCCCTAAGTACCTAAAATTCACACATTAATGTGTTTATCAATACGAATCATCAAATTTAGTTTCAATATTAAAGTTAAAAGTGTCTCGTAATCGCGATCAAACACTAAGGCCCTGTTTGTTTTAGATTTTGAGAATGGATTGTGAGTTCAAAACTGATTGCTGGACTAAAAATTAAATGTAATTTTGAGTCCAATAATTAGTTTGGGACTCACAAACGATTCTTAAAATCCAAAACAAACAGGGCCTAAATGAACTAATCAATCCCATATGCTCTACATGCCCCTTATGTGATATGTATGGAAGCCTTTCTTTGTCACTTGGTATGCGGCTATCATCACAATGTATATGTGCTTCACAGTAGGGGTGGACATGGTTCCGGTTAGAACCGAGGAACCGAACCGAACCGGCACATTTGGTTTGGTTCGGTTCGGTTTGGTTCCATTTCTATATGGTTCGGTTCCGGTTCAGAAATCCGGGAACCGGTGCAAATTCGGTTCGGTGCTGGGTTTGGGATCCCGGAACCGAGAACCGAACCGAGAACCGAATTGGTTTAATGTGATTTTTGCTTTGGATATTAGGGACTGTTTGCTTTGAATATTAGGGCCTTATTATTTCCCAAATTTGTAGTTCATGGCTTCATGCATTGCCAAAATTTGTGCATGATTATCCCACTTGTTTGTACTTCTTCATACTTCATATAAGTTTTGCATTGCCCAAATTTGCGCCTGTTACTGTTACTGTTAGTGCTTGTAATTCATATATAAACAGGGCCATTGGTGAAGGTTGGGTAAACCCATAATCGAACCGAACCGAACCGATTATATATGGTTTTGGTTCGGTTCGGTTCGGTTCCACACATATGGTTCGGTTCTGGTTCCAATTTCCAGGAACCGATTATATATGGTTCGGTCCTGGGTTTAGCCCAAAACCGAACCAAACCGGACCATGTCCACCCCTACTTAATACCCAAATGATGATCCCTAATGTTCTCTCTAACAATATGATATTATATGTAATTATGCCTACTTTCATTGTCACCCTTGTTACTTCTTAGAGAAGAAACCTACTGTAGAATTATCCCAATAAATAACATATAGCTTAGAGATATGAGTGCACGACTCCAAGCCTTGTGATGAAATTCTACAACCATAGTGCTCCTATGCAGTCTTGTAGCACGAAACAAAGTTTGCCTCCATACTAGAAGAAAAGATCTGACACTAATGCTTCATGTTTTCTATGAGATGAGATTTCCCTCCTTGCACATAACTAGGAGGACATACCCTAAAGTAGACTTCATATGATCGAGGTATTGTATTTATAAGAGAAAATTAGCAGGTTAGCCTTTTGTGACTGATCCTTAAACAGAACATCACTCAAGGAAAACCTCAAATGAGTCTTACGATCAAGCCTAGCGTCAACATCATGTCATACATAGGGACAAGGGTGTGGAATCAAGATCATTGATCTGGTGAAACATGATGAGGAAAACCCATATGGTTCTAGTCCCGTACCTAATGGACATCCCATTCACCCAATTAACTGCTATAAATAATCAAAGCTTTTGCTTCTGATAGAGAAAACCTTAACGAAGCCTAATACTCAAGTGCTAGGATCATTCAATCAAGGTTGGGCAAACAATAATGTGCCAGGTTTATGTTCCCCAGTTAGTTAACAAAACAGATCACGTCCACAGGGCACAAGTGGAGGGCCCAGGATGTGAGCCCGGGAAGTTATATGTCTTCAAGGATGCGAAGAATTGATAATGACTATTTATCTCGTAGACTATGAAAATATAATAAAACAAAGTTAACTTTTTTTTTTTTGGAAACCTTAAAACGAGGGTTGGTTAAAGAACCTAGTATCATGTCTCTTGGCAAAAGTAACAAATCATCGCAGGGAAGTTGGTGGTCATGAGAGTCACACCTTTGATTGATTTAATCCAAAAGAAAACAGAGCCTAAGAATCACTGTTTTTTGCATTATTCTTATAAGTAATATAGAAATTTGATTTTTTTTCCTTTGCATTGAAAGGAATTTGTTTTTTGGTAATAAATGAAATTTGCTCATATTTTCTTGTCTTCATCATTTTCTTGTAGGTTTATGCAGCTTGAAGAGACTCAAGCAACTAGACCTCACGCGTAACCAACTTGATGATCGAAGTCTTCCATCATGTCTAGGAAACCTTTCGTCCCTGGAACATTTAGATTTATCATTTAATAATCTTAGAAACCCATTTGGCATCTCAACAGGTACGGAGTGGCAATAGTATTTTTCTCATCTAAAAAGATGATGCATATAATATGCTTTTGGTATAGGCCTTAGGGTATCTGGGGATCTTTAGTAGCTGGGGATCCCCAGATACCCTAAGGCCTAAGGAAAATTGGGATTTTCTCTCTCAATTTTTGAAAGGCAACTGATCAAGGCACAGACTTGTTTTGACAATAGAGCAGATTAACTCATCTTGTCCACATGGATAGGGAGATCAGATAATGACTGTCGTTGGCGAAATTAACAAATAGGCTAGTATCATGTCTCATGGCGAAATGAACAAATTTTCCTTCCTTCAATTTTTAAAATAACAAAAATACCCATTAGATCAATTGTCTATTCGGTTTGAGCAAGAACAACATATTTTTGTTGTAAGGTGGGATCCATTGTTTGGTTATCCGAGCCATTCAATTCATGCTCATATGCTGGTGGATCAATGCCATCCAAAAAAGATTTGTTTTTCTTGGACAAATTAGGCAAAAAAAAAAAAAAAGGGAATAAAAGGGGAAGAAAGGGAAAGTGGGTCCATTGGTGTGGCGATCAGAGGAGAATCTAAGATATAGGTCAAAATCCATTAGGCCAGAGAAAAATCTTGGGTTCGATGGAGATCTAAGAACAAGATGAACCCCAAGGAATCCGAGATCAATCGCGGAGATCCTCTCAAACGACATTATTCCAAATCAACAGAACTTAAATCTTACTTGGATCACGATTTCCGGACTCCAAGATGGCCTTTCCACTTTCTCCCACACCAACACGCTACTTTAGGGCTGTTGCACGATTAGATAAGATTAGATTAAACTCTAGAAAAACCACCCAAAAGTTGTATTTATTGGTGTTTAATAGGAAGCCCTAACCCAGGTTTTGCAAACAGACAAAAACACCCTCTTTGTCTAAAGAGGAGGACGAATTTGGTTTGGGTACTTTCGGGCTTTCGGTTAGGATAAGCCTAGGCTCAACTTCTAATCCCATTAAAAAGGGTGGTGATAAATTCGCCCATTGGAGTCGGCATACGCCCCCTTTATCGCCTCTTTAATGCAAGCTAAAGCTTTTATGTGGCCCATTTCCTTGTCCCCAATAGAAGCTAAAGCTTTGATAGTTGTAGGCCTTAAATCTGACATATGTGATCTCTGATTGGACTATATGGGTTGCCTCATGATAGTCCATTAAATCAACGGTCTTAATTACACCCTTGACCATTAAATCATGATAGTCCATTAAATCAACCTTGTGGGCTACGCATATGGCCCTTTTGGATTGCAGGAATTTTCTTAAAAAGTTTGGAAAAGAAATTTTTTATAAAATTTCTTCCTTTTCCATTGACTGATTACAAAGTTTTATTTATTAGGACTTTCTTTTTATTTTGGTACCCCTCTAAATAAACCGTAACCATACGATTCCCCTCTAAATTGTGAAATTAAAAAAAAATCAAAGAAAATATTTTCTGCGAGAAATGTTTTTCTGCAATCCGAACAGGGCTGAAACAAATCCCATATGTTTTTCTGCAATCCAAACAGGGTGTGCGTAACCAAGGCCCTTGATATGGCAAACTATCATGAGGCAACGCATATGGCCTTAGCACCACACCCAACGGCCATCCCATCAGTAAGGGCCCATTTAGATACCCAGAAGATTTTGATTTGGATTTCTCACATTTGCAGCCCTTTTTGTGTCATGATTTGGATCCGGATCAAATCCTTGGATTTCCAAATCAGCTATTGACAGTGAAAAAAATCAGATTTCCAAATATGCTGTGGTAATAAGTAATTGGAAATCCACAAATCTGTCTCCCTCAACATGAGCTGCCGGATCATTCATTTTGTATTCAAAACTCAAATCCAAATCCAAATACACAATATCAACTATCCAAACGGGCCCTAAGATTATTTGTTGAATACAAATATGAAAGCTTTAGCGGCTTTTGGTGTGAGACCTACTAAATCAAGGCTTAGGATCATCTGATCAAGATTGGGAAAATGATAAAGAGCCACTTTTGTGGCTGTCTTCTAAATCAACAGAATTGATCATCTCCACATGGCACAAGTGATTTTTCTAGCAATTTTCATATAAGTAATATAAAACTTCGAGATTTTTCCCTTGCAGCGAGAGCAATTTATTGTTTAGTAATAAATGAAATGGGTTTTGGGTTTTTACGTCTCGATCCTTTTTCTTGTAGGTTTATGTTTCTTGAAGAGGCTCACAAAACTAGATCTCAGCTATAACAATCTTCACGATCAAAGTCTTGCATCATGTCTGGGCAACCTCTCCTCCCTTCAAACCCTGGATTTATCAGGGAATAATCTGACATTCACATCTGGTGCCATCTCAACAGGTACGGGGCAATAGCATTTCCTCGCCCAAAATGATGATGTGTGGAGTATTTTTTGACAGGATTTTATTATTTTTCTGTCATAGCACCAGCTTTAAGAAAAGTAAACTATACATTTAATAAAGAAAATAGCATCTGATCAAGATTGGGAAAATGATAAAGAGCCCATTTTTGTGGCTGTCAGCTAAATTAACAGAATTGATCAACTTCCACATGGCACCAGTGGGCCCAGAAAGTGATCAATAGGAAAAATATCTAAGGGTGATTTTTTTTAGCATTTTTCATATAAGTAATATAAAACTTTTCTGCACATCCAAACATGCTTTAAAAGATGATATAAGTAGAGTGACATGTGATATAGTATAACTAAGGCAGACCGGCAGACCATATTTGGATAATGCCATTACTCACTTTGTTTTGCACCTTTTATGAGTGACATGTTTATACCATCTTGAATATTGTAGTGTCATTATCAAAATACGGTAGTGCAGATATCAGTCCCCCTAAAATAATCTTTTAACTTTGTGACAATAGAATTCGGCACTACTCTGTTTTCATAATTGCAGAATCTCAGCTTGTCTTTTCTTCCTTAACTGCTTTGAGTGCTTTTGGAGAACTATAATAACCTTTGACAGCTATTTAAATGATAAAAGACAAGATGAGTTAGTGCAATTATCAAAACATGGGAGTGTCAACATTAGTAGCCTAGAATATACACTAATACAATACCTAAGATGGAAACACAAAAAAATGAAAACACAAAAAAAAATGCATTAAAAATTTTGTCATTTACAAAAATATAGTGGGGGTAATAAAGTTGGAAAGTTGGGGTAACAACAACTTTGAGATGATTTTTTAACATTTTTTTAGCATTTTTAGTTTTATATTCCATTGAGAGCAATTTATTGTTTAGTAATAAATGAAATGGATTTTGGGTGTTTATGTCTTGATCATTTTTCTTGTAGGTTTATGTGGCTTGAAGAGACTCACGGAACTACGTCTCAGAGATAACAATCTTCACGATCAAAGTCTTCCATCATGTCTAGGCAATCTCTCCTCCCTGGAAAATCTGGATTTATCAGAGAATAGTCTGACATTCACATCTGGCGCCATCTCAACAGGTACGGGGCAATAGCATTTTTCTGACATAATACTACCCGCTTTAAGAAAAGTAAACTATAGATTTAATAAAGAAAATGGGAAATGATATTCCCACCCCCTCTTATAGGTATATCATCTCCACATGTTTACAGGACTAATTATGTTATTACTCTGTGGTCATGGTTAGGATGAAGCCTAGGGTCAACATTAAGTTCCACATATGGTCAGGGTGTAATCAAGACCGTTGATCAAGTTGACCATCTTTAGTCAACCCATACTGTCCAAGTCTTATGCCTAACTGAGATCCCATTTTTCAGATTAAGGCCACTTAGAAGCTCTCTTTTACCTTTTTCTTTTTTGAACTAGTGAAAATTTATTACAAGCACCCACAAAAAATGCAAAGAAAACACCAACACAAGAAATCTGATGATGCCATTTCAAAAAAAAAAAAAAAAAAAAAAAAAAAAAAAAAAAAAAAAAAAGAAATCTGATGAAAGTATAAGGGGAGAAAATAAAGCCTAGGATCAACATTAAGTTCCACATATGGTCAGGGGACTCAGGGGTGTAATCAAGACCGTTGATCAAGTGGACCATCATGTGGCAACCCATATTGTCCAAGTCTTTTGCCTAACTGAGATCCCATATTCCCATTCGTCAGATTAAAGCCTACAAAAATATCAAAGCTTTGTTTCTTTTAGTAGAATCCTTAAGGCCATATTTTTTTAGCATGAAAAATAATAAAAACATTGAAAAAGGATGCGGAACTTCCTTCACGATTTTCTCAAACATAACGGAATGTTTTATCATTTTCCTAACAAGAGGGATATTTTTGTCTTAAAAAGTAATTATGACTGTAACGTTACACACATGACAAAGCATGATAACCTCCCTACATATTATTGTTATGTTATTCTACGTACTTCACTGGCCTTTTTATGAAGATAAGCAAAAAAATGAAAAAGGGAAGAAATAGCAAATGGGAACCCACGTTGGAGATTTGATGTATGAGGGCGTCATCCAGAGGAAGTTGGTGGTCTTGAGGGTCCCACCTTTGATTGATCTTATCCTTACATTTGATAGGCCTTACATTGGGTCAAGGTGTGAGAATATTATTTCCCAAAATATGACTATTTACATTTACACTAATAAATTGGAAAAAAAGAAAAAAAATATTTTATTAGAAACTTGTTTTTTAGCGAAGAATTTTATCTTGCCTCATAATCATACAAGGGGGTGTTAAAGTATAAAAGATTAAATACTGCCTTTCTCTAAAAGCTTGAGCTATTGGAGAAGTTGGTAAGTTAACATGGTATCAGAGCAAATGCCTGGGTTCAAACCTCCTTGATAGCAAAATCCACATGCAATGGCTAAACCCAAAAGTGGGGCCACATGTGCCACGTGTAGGCCAACCCTAGAAAGTGGGGCCACACGTGAGGGGGAGTGTTAAAGTATAAAAGATTAAATACTGCCTTTCTCTAAAAGCTTTCCTCGTTATCATTTTGCAACATCAATCTAATTTTGTCACCATTTTCTCTCTGTCATATTCTTACAGGGATTTGCAAACTAAGGAACTTAAGACTCTTGGCTCTTTTGAACAATTCAATTGAGGGCATTCATCCATGTATGGAAGGCATGCATAACCTGCAAGGGCTTTTTCTCTCCGACAATCGCGTTATAGGGAAGATTCCTTCATTCATTTTCAACAACCTAACGAAGATAGAGTCTATTGATCTTTCAAATAATCAGTTCATGGGTGTGTTCTCATTTTCTAGTTTTGCCAACCTCTCGCAACTTTCAGATGTTGACCTTTCAAACAATGTCCAATTAGTGGTCGAAACCCAACATCCACATTGGGTTCCTACGTTTCAACTCCGGACATTGTCCTTAGAAAATTGCAACCTCAACAAACATAGCACTCGTAGCATTCCCAGGTTTCTTTCTAGCCAGGTTAAGTTATCTCAATTAAATTTGGGTCATAACTCTCTTAAAGGGATCATCCCATCTTGGCTATTGTACAATATGCCAAGTGATTCCTTGTTGTTGACGGGTAACTTGTTCGAAGGCTCAATTCCTCAATCTACCCACAACACTATATCATTTCTCACTTTTCTAGATATCTCTGAGAATAATCTAAGCGGGTCACTTCCTACAAACATGGGCACTCTCTTCCCTAGGTTGCTTTACTTCAACCTATCCAAAAATATTTTGCAAGGTAGGATCCCCTCATCCATGGGTGAAATAGAACGCTTATCTATATTGGACCTATCTTCCAACAACTTTTCAGGAGAAATGCCACATCAACTCACCAAAAATTGCACTCACCTGGTTTACCTCAATATATCAAGTAATAGATTGCAAGGAGATATTCTCCCAGTTGATGCTAACTTGATACGATTGCAATATTTATTTGCCAGCCACAATAACTTCACTGGAAAAATTCCATCTGGCCTGTTAAATAGCCCTGACTTGATGATTCTTGATATACGAAAAAATACCTTATCCGACACTATTCCTAGTTGGTTATTCTCCCTCTCAAAATTGGTATCAATTCTTTTAGGGAATAATTTAGTTCGAGGAAACATTCCAATACAACTGTGTCAACTAAGTAACCTCCATACCTTGGATCTCTCCAACAATTCTTTTTCTGGAAATATACCTTCTTGTCTCAACAACATAAGTTCATGGAAGAAAACATATCAAATCCAAATTTCCTATGTTATGTTAAATAGAATAGGCTTTCTTCCTAGGCCTTCAACTTCTTTCACCACAAAGGGTGTAACTTACTTTTACGAGGGCCTTCCTTTTGGCTTGATGAATGGAATTGATTTGTCCATGAATCAATTGCAGGGTGATATTCCATTCCAAACAGGAGACTTGGAAGCGCTTCACTCATTAAATTTTTCCAACAACCTGCTAACTGGCTATCTTCCACAATCCTTTCAAAACCTAAAAAGCTTGGAGAGCTTGGATCTTTCCCACAACAAGTTAGTTGGGAGAATCCCTTATGAATTATCTCAATTGGATTCACTTGGTGCTTTCTCTGTCGCCTACAATAACCTATCAGATAAGATCCCTTTTGAGAAACACCTTACCACATTTGGTAACGATAGCTACGAGGGAAATCCAGATCTTTGTGGACCACCACTAGAAAGAAATTGCTCATTGGAAATCCCTTCACAACCTCCTAGAGATGAGGGAAAAAATTCTGGGGTACTTGATAATCCTGTGATTTTCTACTCATTCGTGGCAATGTCATATGCTTTGGGATTTTGGGGAGTCATCAGCTTTCTCATCCTCAACAAAAATTGGAGGCATAAATACTTTAGAGCTATGGATGCATGTATTGACTGGTCGATCGAGAAGCTCTCAGAATTCTGCAGTTACTTGAAAAATTGTTGTTTCAAGTAAAGGTGCAATTTTCCTTTAGTTGTAATGCAAAATGATTGTTGGAAATATAATAAGCTTTATCTTGAGTTTTAAGGCAATATTTTGCTATTTTTGCAATGAATGGCTTATGACCACAAAGATCAAACCAGCTTACCCAGAGCAATGGTGTTGATCACTCAAAATCAACAATTATATGGTTGGGATGGCACAAAAAAATAACTGCTTGAACTTTTAAAACCGAATTTACTTTTTTCAACCGATTTGGACGGTTACTGAAAATGATGTGATGCAATCAAGGGCCCTTTTCCAGCTATTTATGCAAGAGCGCCCTTGCATCTATCATTCCTCATAAAAATGTAAACAAACTTCGGCTCAACTATTTGTTTTTAAAATGAAAATAAAAATAAATAAGGCACAGCTATTCCTAAGCATTATATAAAAACTCATTCCAATCGGATAATGTCCTACTTACATGTGTGCATAATCCACACATAAATATTGTCCGTGGGTTATCAATTATGGATTATAAAATTGAATGTAAGATCCGAGGGAAAACCCAATTAATTTGGATCCGCTTTGAAACAGATCCGAGTGGACAGTGGGCTTGTTGACTCCCCAAAAATCAGGTTGCCAGTTTTGAGCCAAGGGCGAATGGAAGAAATTTTGGGTGTGAATTTATCAGGAACTACCCATGAAAAAAATCCAATCATCATATATTTCCTTTTGAGGGTCAATTTGTTTTGCCATAAAATGGGCGTAAAAGTTTACAGCTGGGAATTATTTACTTTAAAATTTTGCACCTTATTTGTTTTTAGCTGTGCATAACTCGTATATCTCCTTTAGATAAATGACCAAAGTACAGCTTGTTAAAAAAATGTAAAACCAGGTGGGTTTTCCTATTATCAAAACATTGTCGTGGAGATATATATGAGATCTCAGCCTCCCCAATCTGTACAGGTGTGGCTCTTTGGCTTAAAGTCTTGGGTATGCTCCCCGGAGACGAGAGTTCGAATCCCCCTGGGCTTACCCGATGAGATATCACGCTCCCCTCCCCCCACCACCACTTTTAAATATGCAGTTTATAAGAAGGCTATTGATGTCGGCAGTGGGACAACTGCGCTTTGTTACTTGCACTAATTTACCTTGTCTTTTATTTCCTAATTTGCTTCTAGGAGCATTTTTTTGAAGGGATTTGCCAGCATCCCCATTTCCCGGAGTGTCTGTTGCATAAGTAGGGCTGGCAATTAAACCCGCGAAAGAAGGGATCCGCCCCGCCCCGCCCCGACTGGGGAGGGGTTTCCCCGATTCGAGTGGGGGCGGGGATTGAAAAATTCCTTGAAGCGGGGACGGGGCAGGGATGGGGATTGCTCCGGTCCGCCCCCGCCCCGCCCCATTATCCCAATACAAAATTGAATTTTTCGCTAATAAATTTGGGTTTGCTGCTTTTAATTTGTGTAGCCGCACTTGCCATCGAACAAATTTCTTTTGGTATTCTTAAATTTTCCCCAATATCTTTTTCAAATGCATTTTTAGTAGAATTTTTCAATTAAAAAATCCATCAAACCACGTTTCACCGTAGTGTGTGGGGGCGGGGATGGGGAATAGATTTTCCCAGCGAGGCGGGGATGGGGTCTCCCCTCCATCCCCGAAGCGGAGATGAGGTGGGGATGGGGAATTTTCCCCAGGTGGGGATGGGGACGGGGAATGCAACATCCGGCCCTGCCCTGCCCCTCCCCGTTGCCACCCCTATGCATGAGAGAGCAGCCACCTATGCTCAGATTTTGTCTCATTCATTTAATTCATCTGAGGTGGCTGCTCCCTCATGCAACAGACTCTCCGCAAAATGCCTTATGCGATGGGCGCGAGCAAATCCCTTTTTTGGAAATTGTAATAACCATTGACAGCTGGTTAAATAGTACAAGACAAGGCGAGTTAGTGAAATTGTGCATCCTATCACAAGCTTAAGGGACATTATTTGGATTGCATATGAGGGTAAACTTTAATACTATTTGATCGAGTTTAATTTTAACTGTAAACTTTTGGGTCTTGCATAGGAGGAGGTACATATAGGATGAGGGGGCCATGCCTCTATATATTCTATCACCAGCGGCGTAAACATCACTTCGGCTAAAATGCCCTTGGCTATATATTTCAATCTTGTTCCGGAGAACAAAACATATTCAAGTGAGGAATGATAGAATGAAGTGCGGCATACAAAAACCAGCTACAAGGGCGCCTCCATTGGTCCAATCTTAAGAAAGTGAGAAAGTGGATCACTTTCTTAAGATTGGACCAATGGGGGCGCCCTTGGAGCTGGTTTTTGCAAGGGCGCCCTTCAGTCTATCATTCGTCAAAAAATGGAATGTTAAATTCTCTTGCAAACCCCATTGGTGGAACGGGACCAATGTGCATTTATAACTTGTATAAGTCAAAGAACAATAAATGGATTCGGTGACATTCACCAATGTTTTCATCATTCGGTGACATTCACCAATAAAGGTATATTTGTTCTTTCCCAAAAAATTAAGGGGGGCAATTGCCCCCCTTCCCTTACAAGTGCCGTCGCTCCTGCATGGCTCTACATGTTTGCTTAGCTAGTTTAGTGGCCATGGTCCCCCAATGACCAATGCAGCCAAGTGTAAAGTAGTCCACCCCCCACCCCCTGTGCCCCCAAAGTGTAAATTCCTGTCCAAACAGCCCTATCTTATAGATTAATGGATCATATGACAATTATGTTTTAATTTTCTCCACCTAACTCTAGAGGTCACCAGGCCAATTTGAGACGACAAGAAGGGGCCCACGCTAATAGATGGTCTAGATTAATCAAAGGTGAAACTCACCACAGTGCACGTCTCCCAACCAAAATTTTTCTTGCACGCATGTTTTACATAACTCACCACCTTGTTCATTCTCGACCAAATCACCATGGCCTCGTTTTGATTGCAGGAATTTTATGAAAATGTTTGGAAAGGAAAAACTTTTCCAATTTTCCCTTCTTTTCTTTTGTTTGATTTATATGAAAAATTAAAATAACTTGAACCAACCCGCTCAAGTTTTAATGAAAATGGAACTTTCAATTTATGATGGTATTCAGCTAAATTAGCAAAGCCATATCATTTTCCTCTATATTCCAGAGAGAATTCCTGCAATCCGAACAGAGCCTATATTCAAACAAATCCTAACGGCCACTTTTGTGGACAATCCGGTTTGACGGGATTAGTATCATGGACAGCTCTGTAGTTTTTTGACAATTTTTTTACAGGTATCAATTTCAATCTTGATGATTATGAGGATGATTTGAAGCAGGCGAGATAGAGATAGTTTTGGGTTTTTTTATTTTCTTTTTTTATCTCTGCTTTCATTGATTTTTTTAGTTTTTTCTTATCTTTGAGCTCTGTTAGAAGCAGGGAGTTAATGTTCTTTTTTAACCATAGGTAGTTTTGGTTGTTAAATTAGATGTGACCCAGTTTCTCCTTTATCCTTTAATAGGACCTGCTTATATTTTTGACAGCAGAAACTCATTGATGTGAACATATGTTAGTAGGAGAGAGTTTTATTATGTCTTCTTTGGTTAATCGGAGAACTTATCAGTTGGTACATGGTTTTCTAATATTGAACATTGGCAGTTCCTGTGTCCACAGAACCTATGGTATTATTAATGAATGCTTCCATACCTTGGTTTAACTCAGTTTCTGAAGATATTGACTTCAATTTATGCGTAGAAATTCTTGTGTCCACAGCATGTGGGGGTATTGGATGCTTCTATACCTTGTGTTAACTTAGTTTATGAAGATATTGACTACGATTCATATGTAGATGCACAGGAACTCGAGCAATTGCAGGTTAAGATTGAGCAGGGCACCTATTACATAGGAATGACTGGTATCGTAATGTCTCAGGATGATGCCGACATGACATTGGTTACTGTGACAGACGGTTTGGTGTTAGAGCTTGGAAGATCCTTTGATGAAACACTACGCATTCAAGATGATGTTCAGGGAGGTGCACTTTACCATGTTGTAACTTCGGATAGGGATGAGATAGGTCATTTAGAGGGCATGATGTACTCAGAGTTGAAAGTCAAGTGGAGTTGCGCTTTAGATGCAAATACTCAGAAAAGCTTTAGCAAGACTGCTACATTTCCTTCTTCAGAGGAGATGCTATCATAGTTTATGTCTATGGATCATAGTGACAGGAAAACCGATGCTTGCTCCATGCACATAGTGACAGGAAAACTGAGTCATGTCTGTGCTTGCTCCATGCCTCTGCTTGTATGTCTCAAATTCATGTTTTATATGATTTTCATGGATGTAAGAAATCAGAAAGGCTGATATCTCATATTTTTTGCAAGATTTCTTGATGGATTTTTCTCTAATTCATTATATGCCCCCCTCTAAAGTGGCTGTGGTCGTTAACAGCTACTACAAAAACAGGTAAAAGTTGTATTCGATCATGATTTCTTATTTTTCATTTGCATTCTCTTTTAGATCTTACATCTTCAACCAACTTTCAAATCCTGATTAGATTTCTCTCTCTCTCTCTCTCTCTCTCTCTCTCTCTCTCTCTCTCTCTCTCTCTCTCTCTCTCTCTCTCTCTCTCTCTCTCTCTCTCGTTAATTTGATCAATGGATTCAAACAAATTCTTGTATTTGATGGATAGACACCAATGAAGAGAGACCAAGAGAAACTCACCCTACATTTACAGGCTAATGATATTTGCACTGCCATGTTTTGTTAATGAGACAAGGTGAGTTTGTCTCATTATTTGAACATGGTAGTGGGAATATCAGTGGCCTGTTTAATTTCCAAGAGTTCAATGGTAGCTCTTCTTGTGGGATTGTCATTTGTAATGGGTCCTGTCCAGCTGTTTAAACTCTGTGGCGTGCCATATTCAATAGCTCCATTTTGTAAGATATTGATTCTTCAATGATTATTATTCTTCAAATAAAACTTCATTGTCTTTGATTCTTCTAAATTATTGGGTTCTAACTATTAAATTGTTTTCTTATTTTTTTCATTGTAGAAATGAAGGTATGTGTAAAAAATGTGCTTCATTATTGTATGTGTAAAAAATGTAATTCATTACCGAGAAGATGAGCTCTCTTTATTTCTAATCTTTTGGTCTCTTTTTTTTTCTCACATTTCTCTCTGTATCTGTTGCTATTTTTCTTACATTGGTTTTTCTCCCTTCTCTTATTTAGGTTCCTTTCAATACATGGAAAACATTGAATCGACTAATACTCTAGAAATCAAGGTTTGCATTGTTTTTTTCTCATCCGCCATGTATCAACCACACATCTAATAGCTCTCTCGAGCCTGTGCCCTCTTATCTATTTTTGTGATATAGAAGCAAAGAAGTTCTACCAATTGTGTTCTTTAGGCTGTAATGATTTAGTGATTTGGTTCTCTTAATGTTCTGCTTTCTCTATTTTGTTAATTACCACAGACGAATGGCATGGAATGTTGTAAACTAAAGAAATTTTGTAGCTTGGTTGGAACTATGCAGGCTCTTCTTTATCCGTATTGATTTGTTCTTTTGGATGGTTTTCTTCTTGGATTTTGATATTTTGGTGAATGGGTTTGATTGAACAGGGCAGTAGACTAAGTGTCTCATTTTGACATGCACAAATTGCACATTGAAGTTCGGGTTCTTCAGGATCTTGGGAGTTCTATATTTTACCATGGCAGGTATATAATCCAATAGCATGCAAATTTGTAGCTTGGTTGGTATAGTGATAGAATCATGATTACACTATATTCATCTTTCGAATGAGCTAAAAACCATTTTAGACAATTTCACACCTGCCATTTCTAAGCCAAGTTACAATTACTCTGGTCTGTAATTTATGTTTAGTTTTGGGAAAAAGCTCATGGAGTTTTCACACATTTTATTTCTTCAAGTTCAAAGATTTAACCATGGTTGAGAATATTTCGGTCATCACTAGATATGAGGGAAAATTTCCTATACAACATCACTCACTCAAGCTTCTTTCATATTTTAAATCTTTTCCATGTATAGGAAACCGAGATAGAAGAACATGAGGAGCATCGTACTTAAAGTTAGGCTTCTCTTACACTGATTGGTCTGTTAATGAACTTGATGTAGCTGTTTTGATTTACTCTTGCTATCTTAATAGGAAGAACAAATTTGTTTACACACTTGTGTCTTCTTAGATTGACTCATTTTTTCCTTTTTCTTTTCATTTCTCAGGGTTAACAATAAAAGAGTAAGGTTAGGGTTTTGAATTTTACCTCATTTATCACTACATGAAATTTCTTTTTGTTTCCTTTTTTAATTTTCAATTTGTAGCGTAATTAGTTGCATTGGAATGTAGATTGCGTAAAGAAATTTCAACAGCCGATATCGACATTTCATTTTATACAGATTAAAAATGGAAGGATCCTATATAGAAGCTTACTAGGTTCATTTGGATGGATTAGGGATTTATGGTAGAGGACCGTCTTCAAGCCCTTCGTCTGGCACTAGTTGTTTTTTGTGAAGGCCAACATAGATTTCCAGTAGAAAGCCAGGCTTCAAGACCGAATGTTTGGGGGGGGGGGGGGGGGGGGGGTGGGTGGCTCAGTGAGGTATACTGGAGAAATTTTCATTCATGAGTAGCTGAAATTTTATTTAATGGCAAAAGAAACCATTCTCATATGTTTAATGTTACTGGGGAGAGTTTTTTTTTTTTTTTTTGAAATGGATGTGGGAGTGTTTGTTGTTCCTATACCACATGTTAATCAAGTGAAGGTGAGTTTTCTGGGTTGATCTTTCCTGTTGGGTCGAAGTTTCTCATTTATCTTTCTTATGGATTTGCTTATTATTTTATTTATTACATGGTTCTGAATATGTTATGAAGTTTTGACATGTTAGGCTGTGTAGCTTTCGAATGCTGGAGGAGGAATGCTACCTTTAAATTTCATGCTCTGAAATATAGAAAAGAGGGTTTACAGTGGCACTCCTAAACGGGTAAAATAGAAACAGATCTGATGTTTCCACTATTGTTTGGTTGGTACTTTTGAGTGGCATGTGCTGAAATATATACAGAAAACAGGTTCAATTAGACTCCCAAATGAGTTAAAATGGAAGTAAGCAGTGATTAAAGTCATAGTTTTCAACCTTGGTATTTATCACGGGCTATGTGATATTTTTTAAATTGCATTACATTATTACAAATTGATAAAATGCAAAGACAATTTATTTTTTTTGATGAGTAGGCTGGGGTTTTGGCGGGGACCCCTATCAGTTTTATTAGATAAAGATAATGTAAAGACAATTGTGGTATTCTAAAAGAAGTATATAAGCTTCTAACCAGATCATTCAAAAAAGAAGGAAAAAGCTTCTAACCAATCTGGCAAAGATCTCCAGAAATTGTTACTTGTTTCTACTCAAAATATAACTCAAGAAATCAAGATTGTTAATTCCGGATCATGTTCCAGAACAAATATGATATAAATTGTAAAGCTATTAATCTTTGGATCCATGTTCACTTTAATTTCATAGATCTTTATATTTTGATTGAAATCACATGATAAATCTTTAGAATCATGTCTTCTACTTATTATAAACATGAATTGATGCATTTATAGGCAGTGGCCATTGGTACATTATTTTAAATTAATTTACATTTAAATATCCTTACTAGCTTGCATTTTACTTTCTCTTCCATTTTTTTGAATGCTTATGTTTTAGGTTTATGCTTTAATAATACTGTTTTGGGTTTGTTTTGTTTCTTCTTACAACATATTTATTCTGATGATTTAGCGCCAAATTCTACCGTTTTTTTGTTGTCTTTTCAGCTTTTTAAAATAAAGGCGAGAAAGTATTTCTGTTCTTATAGTTCGATCAGTTCTCACAATTGTTCATTTTGTTCCCTCTCTTTCATCACTATACCGTTAAAGCAAACGAAATTGAATTTGAAATTTTTTTAGAACTCAAATAATGTTAACCTGAATTGGCAATCAGTAATAATTCTCCAGTTCATTTCCTTCCATTTTCTATGTAGGGTTTTTTGTTGAATGGAATTTTTTTTTGTGTGTTGGATTTTCTAGATTACTTTTCCATCTACATCAAAGAACCACCTTCTGTTAGGGTTATATCTACTGATGGAGGCAAGAAAGGGTTTTCGTTGAGCTATGTTGTTTTGGGTTTGTACTTGAATTTTTTGGTTGAGGATTTCCATGTTTCATTTCTTCTTTATTGAGTTTCATGGAGAAAGGTAATTGACATCAAACCATGAAATTTCAGAGGGTGTTCAGGACTTGTTTTTTCTTTATTAATGAGGGAACTGCTCTTGGTCTTCCTTCTCATGGAAGTTCTTCTGATTTAGGACATATTTATAATGAGGTAATTTTTCTCTCATTTTCTCTGCTTTTTCTCTAATTTGCTTCTACAGATGTTCAACCCACTTGCTTTCTGAAGTTTTGTTTTTTCTTGATGCAATTTTCATTTTTTGGAGTCCGAGTGATATGGGTTTTAATTTTTACTTGGTTGAATTATCGCAGATCCATATTTGGATTTTGATTTGTTTTTTTAATTTCTATCCTCTTTTGTTGGATGTTATCAGATATATGATTTTTGAGGCATGATATACTTTTAATGTTCCATAAGCTTTAAAGAAAATTGTAGCTTCTCTCTGTTTATGTATTGGCACTGTCTTTAGATAGTGATTATTATTAAAAGCTTAATTCCTTCGTTAATACATATATGTTATGATTAACTTTGGTATTTATCATGGACTATGTGATGTTTTTTAAGTAGCATTACATTATTAGAAATGGATAAAATGCAAAGACAATTGTTTTTTTTTTTTTTTTTTGCAAAGACAATTGTTTTATTTAGGAGTAAGCTGGGGTTTGGCGGGGACCCCTACTGGTTTTATTAGATAAAGATAATGCAAAGACAATTGTGGTATTCTAAAAGGAATATATAAGCTTCTAACCAGATCATTCAGAAAAAAAAAAGATGCTTCTAACCAATTGTGACTTGTTGCTACTCAAAATATAACTCAAAAACTTGGCTGGAATCCCCCACCTCCTTGGTACTTCTCTTTGCACGCTAATACATTTGGCACTATGGCAAGCACAAGCTTCTTGTAAATGTCTTGCAATTCTTCCTGCAAAGTTATGGCGCTTTGGAAGTTTTCTTCAATGGTGAATTAGTCAGAGACCATTTCTTTTGCCTTCTCTTTCAAATCTTTATGAGTGTTCTGACATTAATCATCCAGTACATAGCATTAGGTCCTGACATTTAATCAAAATATTTGCCTTCTGTTTTTGGTTTGGTAGGTTTATTTGATTAAATTTTGTAGCAGAAAAGAAAGTATAGTCTGGTTTACTTTGAGTGTTTGATATTCAGTGCATTCTTTTGTACCATTTTATCTGTGTTCCTCAAACATTGTTCCTCAAACATTGATCAAGATATTTTGATTCTTCTATTCGAGTTGCTCCGTATAATTTATTTCTTTAAAGTTTGTGGCTAAAGTGTCTTTGTGGTCTATTGTCTGCTGATGAAGGTGAGATGTGTTTTAGAATTACTTACTGTGCAAATATTGACAAAAGGGACAATATTTACCTATATATATTGCTTTGAATCGGTCTTAGGAAGTGGATGCCAAACCCATTTCGAATTTATTTGTTCATTTGGTGTAAGGTTTCCCGAGCAGATGTTACTCTTCTTTGGAACAGTACGTTGATTTGTTGGTTGCTGTTAGTTAATGAACTTCAAATTTGTTTTCTCATGAGAAAAGGATAGCCTAATGAAGCACACCTTATATGACTTAGAGACTATAAACGTTCCACGTGTGTTGCTTCTGTCAGTTTTGTAAATGTAAGTATTTCTTATTTTTCTTTATTCAAGCAGAAGTTCTACTACCTCTTTATGTTATTTTGCCATGGAAATTGCTATCTGTACACAAAATGAAGTCCAAATGGACGTTGAAGAGATCTCAATAGACGTTTATGAGATTGACCAAATCTTGATATTTCCCGGGCTTTTTTCAGATGGAACAATTATTTTTCATTTATTTTTATTATTAAAAATGATATTTAAAAATTTGCAATCTTCTGAAAAAATCTGGGACAGCATGGTACCTACTATACAAAATATATTGATGCTTATACGTTTCTCTTGGAATGACAGATATGAATTAATAATTGTATGCTCTCTTTATTAATGTTCTCTAATATGGATTATGGATTATGGCTTTTCAAGGTGAAAGATTTATGTATGACACAATGAAATAAAAGTTATGCTGAAGATGTGAAAACATTTGGAGCAGATGCTGCAATCTTTCGCATCCCCCCTTGGTGTTTCTGAAAGCCATAAAGCTTGAGCCAAGTCTTTATAAATGGAAAGAAGAGGCAATCATGGACCTTGCAGTTGGAACTGAGAACACGATTGCTTTTCACGTTGACAAGTTTTTTTTCTTTTTTACTTTTCTTATTTTTGTGAGTACAAATATTGTGTTTTGGGGTAGTTGCAGCCACATCTGTTGAAAACGGTTATCTCCTTCAATGTTACATGCCTACTAGCGAGGGGAGATGGAAAGCTATATGTAGTAAAATAAAAATGTATTTTTGCACTTATGTATCGTAAAAAAAACCTTGGTCCCACGTTCAAGGCACGTGCACTTTTACAAGGCACGTGCACTTTTACTAGTATAATATAAACCTGCATCTTCTTTAAATAATTAGAAAATAAATAAAGGTTACACAAAATGATAATGAGCGTGGGACCTACCATCCTTTAATGTAAGGTGAATGAATTATTGATGAGTGATTTAGAGTGTGTAGCACGCAGTGGAAGTATTCTCTTGACTCTCATAGTCTCATGTTAGATGGATAGAGAAAGAGATGACCTTTCCTGTCACGGCTGTGGGTCTTACTCTTTAAGAGATGTTACTATTAGTACGCGTTTTTTCCTTATTTGTGAGCTGAGCTTCTACTTCAGACATTTTGGACGGTCTAGATTTATGAACGGTGATGTGGCGAAGACGGGAAGACTTAGGATCCACCTTCCACCTTTCCTTCTCTACATATATCTATGTTTAAGAGTGAAACTACAACCGAGCTTTTAGTTTGGAGTCTGGAGATAAACTTGTTAAAAATATGAGGGGTTTACATGCGTATAGCATTGTTGGGGCGGTGTTTTTTGTGAGTGTGTGTTGCTGCTTGTACGGGGGCCAAGCATGTTTGAAGGAAGAGAGAGAAGCTCTCTGACAGCAATCACATTGATGTGGAACCTGAAGGAACACAAAATGCTGAAGACATAGAAGTGGGAGTGAGTGACGAGGGCCAGTTAATACCGAAGGAACAGAAAAGAGACAGTAGAGTTCAAAGGGTCAAGCAGAAGTCTATATGGATTGAGGATTACATATAGATGACGAGTTATAAAAACAAGTGTTTTTAGGAATAAATAAAAGAGAATCTTAGTTGTTAGTTTGTTAGGAAAAGTGCCAATTGTATTAACTGTTTGACAGGGTATAAAAAGGGATGAATGTGTAATGATGAAGTCAATGAATGAATGAAAATATTCTTTTCTTTTCTAAACTCTCTGAACCTTTTCCTCTGTTTTCTTCCTTTCTTGAATCTTGAAAACCCTGGTACTAGATCTCATTGAGGTAGATCTCGTATCAATTGGTGCTTTCATTGACTCCTTCTACCAATTTTTCTGCTTGATTTTTCCAGATCATCCATGGCGGACAGCACTCGTGCTCAATCGAAAATCGATGAACAGTTTCGACAACATCAACAACAACTCAATGATTTGAAGTTTCTTCAAGCTCAATAGCATGAAGAACTTGTCACAATGATTAAACAGTTGCAGACCGCATCTCAGACCACTCGTTTTCAACGAAATGGAGGCGAGGATAACTCATCTGGGTCTTCGGAAAATGGCATTGTTCCACTTCAAGCTAATTTTAGCAGATTTATTAGGATGGATGTTCCCCGATTTGATGGTACTGATCCAGTGGGTTGGATCTTCAAAATCGAACAGTTTTCGATTATTACAGCACTCCCACAGATCAGAGATTAGCCATTTCCTCCTTTCATCTCGAAGGGCCAGCTCTTGCCTGGTTTCAATGGGCAAAGTCTAATAACCTCTTGCATTCTTGGAAAGGTTTCCTTGATGCCATCCAATTGAGATTTGGACCATCCCTATATGAAGATTTCAAGGGGAAATTAGCGAAACTTCAACAAACTTCATCCGTGGAGGATTACCAGTCACGATTTGAAGAGTTGTCCAACAAGGTAAGTAGCCTTTTTGAATCTTTTCTCATCAGTTTTTTCATATCAGGCCTTAAACCAGATCTTCAAAGGGAATTGATGGTCTTACAACCTACTTCCTTCCGACAAACAATCTCTTTAGCTAGGATCTATGAACAAAAATATGAGGATATTAGGAAATCTTGGAAATCATCATGGACTAAACCATTAGGTGGTCCTGGTTTGCTTCCGACTCCCTCTTCTACTCCGTTTAAAGCTCTTCCTGAACCACACTTAAAACAAATTCCGATCCGTACACGACAGCTTACTAAGGAAGAGATGCAAATCAAAAGAGAAAAAGGCCTCTGTTATTTTTGTGATGAGAAATTTACTCTAGGCCATGATTGTAGGCATCGTTTGTATCATCTTACGGCCTTGGATGATGTCGAACCAGAGATTCTTGGTGACGATTGTCAAATTGAATTACCTGAGGATTCCAACAAACTAATTCTTTCTGATTCACCTGCGGAAATTAGTTTTAATGCTATGGTGGGACAATTGTACCCAAGTACAATTCGTTTGACTGGAATCAGCTCTTCCTCTGCTGTTAACGTCTTAATTGATAGTGGATCTACCCACAATTTTGTTAAGGAGAAGGTAGCCACCTCTCTTAAATGGACTGCTGTTTCCCATCACACCCTTTAAAGTCCTTATAAATGGGGAATCTTTGCTTTGTACTAAAAAATGTCTCAATGTTAGACTTTCATTACAGAAACATGTTTTTTCATTGGACTTTTCATTTTACCAATCAAAGGGGCAGATATTGTTCTTGGCATTCAATGGTTAGCTGAATTAGGACCTATTTTCACTGATTACAAGTTATCTACAATGGAATTTACTTGGCAAGGGAAACAAGTGAAGCTGATAGGTGACGCAGAGTTTGAATGCTAATCCCCTTAAACCTGCTCAACTGAAATGTTTAACGAAATCCAATTCGATAGCTTCTTGTTTCCAGTTATACTGTATAGAAAATCCTCTATCCAGTACAGAACCAGTTGCGATGGAACCCATTGTCTTTTCTGACAAATTACCATCAGCAATTTCAACCATTTTACACCAATTTCACAGTGTATTTCAAAAACTGTCAGGACTTCCTCAAAGGGAAATGGATCATCAAATTCGCTTGTTCCCTGGATCTCAGCCAGTAAATGTGAAGCCGTACAGATATCCTCACTTTCAGAAAACTGAAATAGAGAAATTGGTTAAGGAAATGTTAGAGAGGGTATCATTATTCCCAGCCATAGTCAGTATTCTTCTCCAGTTCTTCTGGTAAAAAAGAAAGATAGTACTTGGCACTTCTGTGTTGATTACAGAGCATTGAATGCCATTACAATTAAGGACAGATTTCCTATTCCGACCATTGATGAACTTATGGATGAGTTGTATGGGGCAGTTGTCTTCTCTAAACTAGATTTGCGATCTGGGTATCATCCGATTAGAATGACACATGAGGATTGTGCCAAAACTGCTTTCCGTACGCATGAAGGACATTATGAATTTCTGGTTATGCCATTTGGTCTTACTAATGCCCCTTCAACATTGCAAAATACTATGAACATGATTTTCAAACCCTTTTTACGGAAATTTGTCATTGTATTCTTCGATGACATCCTTATCTATAGCAGCTCTATCAGTGAACATGCAACTCATTTACATTCTGTTCTCACCTGAGTTCAGCACCAGCTCTTTGCTAAGTTGAGCAAATGCAAATTTGGCCAAGTTCAAATTGATTAATTGGGACATTCGGTTTCGGGAGAAGGTATAAAGCCAGATCCTGAGAAGATTCGAGCTGTACAAGACTGGCCAATCCCCAAGCAACTAAGAGGTTTCCTTGGTCTAACAGGGTACTATCGCAGATTTGTCCATCATTATGCCACAATTGCAACCCCTCTCACTAGTCTTTTAAAAAAGGATGCTTTTATTTGGTCTTCGGCAGCTCAAATGGCTTTCACTGATTTAAAGGCAATCATGACTCAGTTACCAATTCTTGCTTTGCCGGATTTTTCACAAGAATTCGTTTTGGAGACAGATGCTTCTAGTATTGCAATTGGGGCAGTGTTAATGCAAAACAAACACCCCATTGCCTATTTCAGTAAGAAGATGTTTGTTACAATGTCAGTTGCATCAGCTTATGACAAAGAGTTATTTGCTATTACGGAAGCTGTGAAGAAGTGGAGATAGTATTTGTTGGGTAGGAAATTTATCATTTATACAGACCATAGATGTTTGAAGAACTTACTGGCTCAAGTAATTCAAACTCCAGCTCAACAACAATACCTTTCCAAATTGCTAGGTTATGATTATTCTATTTTTTACAAATCTGGCAAGGAGAATCAAGCTGCTGATGCTTTGTCAAGGGTAGAACACACCCCTTCTACTCCTACCATACTTCAGTCTTGTCATTTTCAAATGGCAAGGTCGGTACCAGTATTGGATATCTCAGCTCAACTTCAGTTAGACAATAGTACTGATCCAGAACTACTTGACAAGCATGCTGAAGTGAACGACGGAAGTGCGTCCCCAGAATTCTATGTCAGAATTCTCGAAGTTTTGTTGGCTCTACCTCACAATTGAGATACAAAATACTCTATGAATATCATAGCACGCTTCAAGCAGGACATCCGGGAGTATTACGAACTATCAAGAAAGTTTCTGCAAATTTTTTTTGGATTACATTACGCCAAGATGTTAAAAAATTTGTACAAGATTGTCTCATTTATCAGCAGATTAAATATTCAACAACTCCACCAGTTGGGTTATTACAGCCCTTACCAATACCACTCAGAATTAGTGAAGATGTTACGATGGACTTCATCACTCATTTACCACCTTCAGAAGGTTTTACAATCATAATGGTTGTTATTGATAGGTTGTCAAAATATGCACATTTGGGTGCATTACGAACACAATTTAATGCAGTCAAGGTTGCTCACCTCTTCACTGAAATGGTAATTAAACTCCATGGATTGCCAAAATCTATCGTTTCTGACAGAGATCCAATTTTCACCAGTAAGTTTTGGACGGAGCTTTTCAGATTAAGTGGAACGTCTTTGAATCTTTCCTCCGCTTATCATCCCCTATCAGATGGTCAATCTGAGGTCTTAAATCGGTGTGTTGAGCAATACTTGAGAGCTTTTTCACAAGATAATCCCTGGAATTGGCACAAGCACTTATTGTGGGCTGAGTACTCTTATAACACTCCTTTTCATAGTGCCATTCAGATGACACCTTTTGAAGCTGTCTATGGCAAAGCCCCTCCAACATTAAACACCTACATTCCAGGGACAACATCTGTTGAAGCAGTGGACACAAAATTGCAGCATCGAGATGAAATTTTGAATCGACTCAAAGCTAATTTGACTCAGGCTAAAGCACGAATGAAAGATAGGGTGGATCACAAACGAGTAGATAAACACTTCGATATCAGTACCTGGGTTCTACTTAAACTCCAACCATATCGCCAACACTCTGTTCATCATCGTACCTCTCAGAAGTTACGTAAACGTTACTATGGTCCTTATGAGATTATAGCCAGAGTCGGTCCAGTTGCATATGAATTACAATTGCCAGCGGAGAGACGCATACATCCTGTTTTTCACATCTCTCAGCTTAAAAAATTTTATGGGCCAACTCCACAGTCAATCTGCACAGTGCCAGATCAGAGTTTTAACAACCACCCCATTATCACACCATTGACTATCTTAGGGATGCGAGTTATTCTCCAAAATGATATGCCTGTGACTCAATTAGTGGTGCAATGGCATGGTCTCTTACCTGAAGATGCATCTTGGGAAAATTTGGCCACACTACAAACAGAATACCCTCATTTGAACCTTGAGGGCAAGGTTCCTTTTCAAGCGGTGGGCAATGATAGCAATCACATTGATGTTGAACCTGAAGGAACACAAAATGCTGAAGACATAGAAGTGGGAGTGAGTGACGAGGGCCAGTTAATACCGAAGGAACAGAAAAGAGACAGTAGAGTTCAAAGGGTCAAGCAGAAGTCTATATGGTTGAAGGATTACATATAGCTGATGAGGAGTTATAAAAACAAGTGCTTTTAGGAATAAATAAAAGAGAATCTTAGTTGTTAGTTTGTTCGGAAAAGTGCCAACTGTATTAACTGTTTGACAGGATATAAAAAGGGATGAATGTGTAATGATGAAATCAATGAAAATCTTTCTTTTGTTTTCTTTTCTAAACTCTCTGAACCTTTTCCTCTGTTTTCTTCCTTTCTTGAATCTTGAAAACCCTGGTACTAGATCTCACTGAGGTAGATCTCGTATCACTCTCTTACAATTGAAAGATTCCATCAACCATAATAAGTTCTCTTATTCTCTCTTAGATTGGGTTGGAGAGGATTGCTGTAAATGGTGGCATGTATCATGCTCTAATTCTTCATCTCGCGTGATATTAATCAACCTTATCGGTGCAAGGGATTCTTCTTTAGGAGTGTGGTATCCTAATGCTACTCTGTTTGCCCAATTCAAAGAATTGGAGTCACTAGATTTGAGGTTTAATCAGATCGGTGGAGGGGTTATGCTAGAAGGTAATGCTCGTTTCCTCCAATTTTATAAAATCCTTCGTCAAGCTGCATAAAAACCCTCAATCTCTTTTCTTAGACAATTCAAAGATATTGACGGATGTTTAGTAAATCAGGTTTTTCTTTCAGTTCAACAAAGACCTAAAATGGATTAATCGTGTATATATTTTTCTGGAACACGTCCAGAACAAAGCGAAAAAAGCACTCAAGGATGTGGAATCAGACAACGAGGCTCTCCTCCAATTGCTAAATCTCAATAACTTTATCTGTTTTCATGAGAGATAAAGTAATTGTTATTGTTATTGTTGTTTTATTTTCTTGTAATTTTGGTTGAGGCCCACCTCGGTCCCCTTCCTTTTTAATGAATTCATCTTGCCATTTCAAAAAAAAAAAAAATATCTTTATCTCTCATGAAAACAGAGAGAATTCCTCAAGTATCCGAATAATCTACAGTTCGTGTGACGGGAATAGTTTCCCGGGTATGGTCCAAGGGAAAAAAACAATGGAGGCAAAGCAATGTGTGATGCTCTGTTTTTTTTTATTTTGTGAATAAATTCAATGGAAAACTGTAAAGCTCTCAATGGAGGAAATATGATCGACCAAAGAAGGTCTTTGTCACTCCTTGACGTGCTTGTCATGAGGCTTTCCATTTGAGTTGCTTGTGGAGTAATCTCATATTGACCTGAACTTAATCCACAGTACTAACAAGCAAATCATTAGATTATAAATTTGAATCAATTTGGGTTTGGGATCAATCAAAACAGGGGTGATCGTTGAACCTCATTTCGGTCTTGGCCGAAATTTAAAACCTTGCCACCAGTCTGATGCCTTGGAAAGCAGCCCCCACTTCCGCTTTGTTAGATTCCTTGATACCAAAAGGCCCAGAGAAGGCTCGCTTAGTATCACCAGTCTTGTCTCTAATAAGGCCTCCAATGTCGGTCAGGCCCGGGTTCCCAAAGCTAGAACCATCGAAATTTAGCGTCAAACAACCGGGGTGTGGGGACCATTAACACCTTTCGATCCAACTCATGAAAATACCCCCCCCCCCCCCCCCAACATCGCCTAATTTTTGTGCCTGAGTATAATTTAAAGCAAGGGAATAAATTGTAAGCAGCATAATCCTCTCAAATGAGAACGCGCTTCTGACCATGATTTTGATTGCATGAGCATTCCATTCCATCCATAATCCCCAGAATGTGGCCAAGAGAATGAACTTCCATAAAAACAGCCTTTCCAAGGCCAAGGCGCAAAAAACCAAGAACCGAGGAGATCGGCAGTATGACTGGAAACATCCAGATTCCAAACCTATCGAGAGTTTTAGCCTAGACAGGTATAGAATACTTATAGTGAAGGAACAGGTGATCCACAGTTTCGCCTGCTCTATGCAAAGGGCAAAATGATCTATAATGAGCATATGGAAGCGTCAAAGTTGGTCAATAGTCTAGATTTTGTTCTGGAAGGCTGTCGATCTGAAAGCGCAGAGTGGATGGAACCCTCCAAAATCTAGATAACTAGATGAGGCCATGAGGCCTACCATGTGGTTCTAGTCCCCAGCCTAATGGACATCTCATCCATCATATTAAGGCCTACAAATTAAATATTAAAGCCTTAGCCTCTCTTAGCAGTACCTTGAACAAGAACTAATAAATCAAGGGCTAGGATCATCTGATCAAGGTTGAACAAACAACAATGGGTCATATTTGTGTCCTTCGATTGGATCAACGGAGTTGATCATGTCAATAGGGCATAAAGTAACCATCAGGGGAAAAAATTATGGGTGACATTTTTAGTATTTTTCATAGAAGTGATGCAGAAATTTGTGTTAGTATCTAAGTCAAATAAGAAATGTGGAAAATTGATAGTACCTCTTGCCATGATGATCATATTGACATTGCTTTATGATATATGCTACCATTGAAAATTCTCCTATCTTCGAGTATTGTTGATCACTGGAATGATTTTGCAATATAGCCAAGTCGTGATGCTCAGATCAATAGAATCTTTGGCCTTACCTCTTCGAGTATTCTTGATCAGTGGAATGATTTTGCAATATTGCTCAGATCAATAGAATCTTTGGCCTTACCTTGGTATATCAAAGAAAAATCATAAGAAATCTTGAGATCTGAATATCTCTTGCTCCCATCAATCAGAACCCCATATTAATAAAAGAGATTAGGGTTAATCCTCCTAGTGAAACACACCCTCCTTAAAGTTAAACTTCTAATAGATTTAATCTTTAATTTATCTAAAATCCATTTTAGCAAAAATCCTAAACACGGATTAATAAAAAATCTAAGTGGCAATGTCAGCAACCCTATTAGATCTCACAACAGATTATTCCAGCATTCTCCCAGTGGTTCATATTGACACTTCTATGTTCTGGGGGAAAAAAAAGACAAGGCTTTGGACACTTTAAATTTCTAAAGTATGAACTTACATCATTTCCTTTAACAAATAATCTCTTTAGTCTAGTCATTTAGGGAACTAAATGAACATTCATGTAAAGAGAACTAAATATATAGATCGTGGCAGCACATATCATCACAATGTATATGTGCTTAGCAGCCAACTGATGATCCCTAATGTTCTCTCCAACAATATGATACTATATGTAATTATGCCTACTTTCATTGTCACCCTTTTCTCTTCTTAGAGAAGAAACCTACTGTAGAATTATCCCAATAAATAACATATAGCCTAGAGATATGAGTGCACGACTCCAAGCCTTGTGATAAAATCCTTCAACCATAGTGCCCGTATCACAGTCTTGTAGCATGGAACAAACTCTGCCTCCATCCTAGAAGAAAAGATCTGACACTAATGCTTCGTGTTTTCTATGAGATGAGATTTACCTCCTTCCACATAAGTAGGAGGACAAACCCTAAAGTAAACTTCATATAATCGAGGTATTGTATTTATAAGAGAAAATTAGCAGGTTAGCCTTTTGTGACTGATCCTTAAACAGAACATCGCTCAAGCAAAACCTCAAATGAGTCTTACGATCAAGCCTAGCGTCAACATCATCTCATACATAGGGACAAGGGTGCGGAATCAAGATCATTGATCTAGTGAAACATGATGAGGAAAACCCATATGGTTCTGGTCCCGTACCTAATGGACATCCCATTCACCCAATTAACTGCTATAAATAATCAAAGCTTTAGCTTCTGATAGGGAAAACCTTAAGGAAGCCTAATACTCAAGTCCTAGGATCATTCAATCAAGGTTGGGCAAACAATAATGGGCCAGGTTTACGTTCGCCAGTTAGTTAACGAAACAGATCACGTCCTCAGGGCACAAGTGGCGGGGCCAGGATGTGAGCCCAGGATGCGAAGATTTGATAATGACTATTTATCTGGTAGACTATGAAAATATAATAATACAAAGTTAACCTTTTTTTCTTTTTGGAGAAACCTTAAAACGAGGATTGAGTGATCAACAGGCTAGTATCGTCTCTTAGCGAAAGTAAAAAAATTTCCTTCCTTCAATTTATAGAAGAACACAAATACCCATTAGATCAATTGTCTATTCGGTTTTTTAGCATAAACATCATATTTTTGTGGTAAGGTGGGGTCCATTGTGTGGTTATCCAAGCCATTCAACTCATGCTCATATGCTGGTGGATCAATGCCATACAAAAATGATTTTTTTTCTTGGACAAAACTGAAAGATCTTGGGTTCGATGGAGATACATGAAGAAGGTGAACCCCAAGGAATCCGACATCAATCATGGAGATCCTCAAAAAACACAATTATATATAAAAAACGACATTATTCCAAATCAACAGAACTTAAATCTTAGGGTTTTTAAAGATCAAAACCATTTTTTGGATGGGATCTTACCTTGGATCACGATTTCCGGCCTCCAAGATGGCCTCTCCAAGATTAGGTTAAACTCTGAAAAAAATCGCCCAAAAGTCCTATTTATAGGGGTTTAATCTGAATCCCTAACCCAGGTTTTGGAAACGGACAAAAATACCCTCTTTGTCTAAAGAGGGGGACGAATTTGCTTGGGGGTACTTTTGGGCATTTCAGTTAGGATAAGCGCTCAACATCAAGTCCAACAAATGGTCGAGGGTTTAATTTGGACCGTTGATTTAATGGACCATCATGAGGCAACCCGTATAGTCCAATCAGACATCCCATATGTCAGATTAAGGCCTACATCTATCAAACCATAACCATATGATTGATTACAAAGTTTTATTTATCATGACTTTCATTTTATAAATAAACCGTAACCATATGATTCACTCTAAATTGTGAAATAGAAAATATTTTCTGCGAGAAATGTTTCTCTGCAATCCAAACAGGACCTAAACAAATCTCATAGGATGAATACTAGGCCAAGATCAGATACATTGCACATAGGCACAAGGGTGTGCGTAACCAAGGCCCTTGATCTGGCAAACTATCATGAGGCAACGCATATGGCCCTAGCACCACACGCAACGGCCATCCCATTGGTAAGATTAATTATTGAATACAAATATGAAAGCTTTAGCGGCATTTGGTGTGAGACCTCCTAAATCAAGGCTCAGGATCATCTCATCAAGATTGGGAAAATGATAAAGAGCCACTTTTGTGGCTGTCTGCTAAATCAACAGAATTGATGATGTCCACATGGCACAAGTGGGTCCAAAAAGTAATCATAGGAAAAAAATAATCTAAGGGTGATTTTTCTAGCAATTTTCATGTAAGTAATATAAAACTTCGAGATTTTTCCCTTGCAGCGAGAGCAATTTATTTTTTTTGAAATAGAGCGAGAGCAATTTATTGTTTAGTAATAAATGAAATGGATTTTGGATTTTTATGTCTTGATAATTTTTCTTGTAGGTTTATGTTTCTTGAAGAGACTCACGCAACTAGATCTCAGCTATAACAATCTTCACGATCAAAGTCTTCCATCATGTCTAGGCAACCTCTCCTCCCTGTAAAATCTGGATTTATCAGAGAATAATCTGACATTCATATTTGGCACCATCTCAACAGGTACGGGGCAGTAGTATTTTTTCTGTTATTTTTCTGAAGTATTTTTTGACAGGATTTTGTTATTTTTCTGACAAAATACTACCCGCTTTAAGAAAAGTAAACTATACATTTTATTTTTCTCCACATGTTTACAGGACTAATTATGTTATTACTCTGAGTGGTCATGGTTAGGATGAAGCCTAGGATCAACATTAAGTTCCACATATGGTCAGGGGTGTAATCAAGACCGTTGATCAAGTTGACCATCATAAGTCAGATTAAGGCCTACAAAACATTGAAAAAGGATGCTGAACGAACTTCACGATTTTTTCAAACATAACGGAATGTTTTATCATTTTCCTAACAAGAGGGATATTTTTGTCTTAAAAAATAATTATGACTGTAAATGTGCACTACACACATGACAAAGCATGATAATCTCCCTACATATTATTGTTATGTTATTCTACGTACTACACTGGCCTTTTTATGAAGATAACCAAAAAAATGAAAAAGGGAAGCAATAGCAAATGGGACCCCACGTTGGAGATTTGATGTATGAGGGCGTCATCCAGAGGAAGTTGGTGGTCTTGAGGGTCCCACCTTTGATTGATATTATCCATACATCTTATAGGCCTTACATTGAGTCAAGGTGTGAGAATATTATTTCCCAAAATATGACTATTTACATTTACACTAATAAATTGGAAAAAAAAAGAAAAATAAAATTTTATTAGAAACTTTTTTTTTAGCGAAGAATTTTATCTTGTCTCATAATCATACAATGGGGCTTCCTTGTTATCATTTTGCAACATCAATCTAATTTTGTCACCATTTTCTCTCTGTCTTATTCTTACAGGGATTTGCAAACTAAGGAACCTAAGTTACTTGTTTCTCATGAGCAATTCAATTGAGGGCATTCATCCATGTATGGAAGGCATGCATAACCTGCGACAGCTTTATCTCTCCGACAATCACATTACAGGGAAGATTCCTTCATTCATTTTCAACAACCTAACGAAGATAAAATCTATTGATCTTTCAAATAATCAGTTCACGGGTGTATTCTCATTTTCTAGTTTTGCCAACCTCTCGAAGCTTTCAGGAGTTGACCTTTCAAACAATGTCCAATTAGAGGTTGAAACCCAAAATGGGTATTGGGTTCCTACTTTTCAACTTTAGTGGTTGTCCTTAGAAAATTGCAACCTCAACAAACATAGCACTCGTAGCATTCCCAGCTTTCTTTCTAGCCAGGTTAAGTTACCTGAATTAAATTTGGGTCATAACTCTCTTAAAGGGATCATCCCATCTTGGCTATTGTACAATATGTCAAGTGATTCCTTGTCGTTGACGGGTAACTTGTTCGAAGGCTCAATTCCTCAGTCTACCCACAACACTATCATTTCTCACTGTTCTAGATATCTCTGACAATAATCTAAGCGGGTCACTTCCTACAAACATCGGCACACTCTTCCCTCAATTGAATTACTTCAACCTATCCAAAAATATTTTGCAAGGTAGGATCCCCTCATCCATGGGTGAAATAGAAAGCTTATCTATATTGAACCTATCTTCCAACAACTTTTCAGGAGAAATGCCACATCAACTCACCAAAAATTGCACTCAGCTGGTTTACCTCAACATATCAAGTAATAGATTGCAAGGAGACATTCTCCCAGTTGATGCTAACTTGATACAATTGCGATATTTATTTGCCAGCCACAATAACTTCACTGGAAAAATTCCATCTGGCCTGTTAAATAGCCATGACTTGATGATTCTTGATATGCAAAAAAATACCCTATCCGACACTATTCCTAGTTGGTTATTCTCCCTCTCAAAATTGGTATCAATTCTTTTAGGGCACAGTTTCTTTCAATGACACATTCCAATACAACTATGTCAACTAAGTAACCTCCATACCTTGGATCTCTCCAACAATTCTTTTTCTGGAAATATACCTTCTTGTCTCAACAACATAAGTTTATGGAAGAAAACAGATCAAATCCAAATTTCCAATTTTCAACTTAGGCTTTCAACTTCTTTCACCACAAAGGGTGTAACTTACAGTTACGAGGGCCTTCCTTTTAGCTTGATGACTGGAATTGATCTGTCCATGAATCAATTGGAGGGTGACATTCCATTCCAAATAGGAGACTTGGGAGAGCTTCACTCATTAAATTTTTCCAACAACCTGCTAACTGGCCATCTTCCACCATCCTTTCAAAACCTAAAAAGCTTGGAGAGTTTGGATCTTTCTCACAACAAGTTAGTTGGGAGAATCCCTTATGAATTATCTCAACTGGATGCACTTGGTGCTTTCTCTGTCGCCTACAATAACCTATCAGGTAAGATCCCTTATGAGAAACACCTTACCACATTTGGTAACGATAGCTACGAGGGAAATCCGGATCTTTGTGGACCACCACTAGAAAGAAAGTGCTCCTTGGAAATCCCTTCACAACCTCCTAGAGATGAAGGAAAAAATTCTAGGGTTCTTGATAATCCTGTGATTTTCTACTCATTCGTGGCAATGTTATATGCTTTGGGATTTTGGATAGTCATCGACGTTCTCATCCTCAACAAAAATTGGAAGCATAAATACTTTAGAGCTATGGATGCATATATTGACTGGTCGATCGAGAAGCTCTCAGAATGCCGCAGTTACTTGAAAAATTGTTGTTTCAAATAATGGTACAATTTTTTCTTTAGTTACAATGCAAAATGATTGTTGGAACTATTAATAAGCTTTATCTTGAGTTTTAAGTTAATAATTTGATATTTTTGCAATGAATGGCTTATGACCACAAAGATCAAACCGCCTACCCAAATCAATGGTGTTGATCACTCCATATCAACAATTATATGGCTGGGATAGCACAAAAAAATAACTTCTTGAACTTTTAATAAATTATTGTTAGATAATCATCACCTGCGTTGTGAGGATCTCGCAGATTGTGTTGGATGTTCCTAGCAATCTCTTTAGACTAGAACATCCTCTTAGAGTGATAGCTGAGATATCTTCGCTATAATATATAGACATTTTACTAAGTAATTACTCAAAATTTCTGAATTTCTGGATGAATGGTAGTTTAAAAACTATTGACTTAGGAGGCATGTCTCACGGTTCTAAAGACCATTTTGTCATCTTCTTCTCATATAATTTTTCCTATATTTTCATCTCCTGCAATTGTGTTCGTTGCACTACCAACTACCAATGAAACCCAAAAGTGGAAGAAGAGGAGGAAATAGTAATATGTAGCCAATGGGTGCATATATCTTGTCCTAGACAATAAACAATTGACATTTAGTTTTTTCGTTTTAAAGTAGAAATTTTGAAAAAATAAAATTTGACACTTACTTTTGATGGGGCTTTATAAACCTTGTAAAAATTTCTTTTGATAGAGCTCAATTTCCTCATATTAAAATTTTCCAAGTATGAAGAAAAGATCAGTGTAAAATAGGGCTTTATAAACCTTGTTCTCGTCATGTTCCACAAATTGCCACATCCAATGTGGATGTTGTGTGTCAGATATCTCGACTGATTATATGTGGCACATCATACACACTAAAGAGAGATAATATATGGTGAAAACAAGGCCCCATGTATGATCTATCATCACACTCAATAGTAGCTTCATATCACATAATACATATCTATGACAAACAATATGGAATACCTTGCTCAAAACATTCTACTATCTAGCTAACCCATATAGCACAAACTCATCAAGATATATACCATTTACCTTAGTCATTGGAATATAGTAAAGGGAGATGATAAATTTGAACCCCCTGTAGGATGATTCGCACCCATTTAAGGTGAATTGACTTCAAAAAGCGTCAAAAATCATAAACAAGTACCAGCCTTTAACGCTTTTTTGACGTCAGTTCACGTTAAAGGGTGTGAATAATCCTACAGGGGGTGCGAATTTATCATCACCCCATAGTAAATCCATAAAGTATGCCAAAATGGTTGAGGTCAAATTGTTAACTATCTATAGCCATCAGAATATAGTATAATATTATATCCACAACTGCACAAGATAACCTAGAGGTTGGCAGTTCAATCCCAGCTTACCTACCAAAAAAAGGAAAGTAATAACCTTTGCTTGCTTGTGAAAGCTATCGAAAACTTACAGAAGACTTCAAGCTCTTCCTAGCAGACTTGAAAACCTTTAGGCCCTGTTTAGATGGCAAGGATTTTGTGGAAGAGTTTGGAAAGGAAAAATATTTCTAAAATTTCCTACTTGTTTTACACATGAAAAAGCTAATTGGAACCACCACTATTCAAATTTTACTAAGAGGAACTTACAATTTATAATAATATCCTTCCAAATTAACCATAATCATATCATTTCCATCTAAATCGTGGAAAGAAGAAAATTTTCCAAGAAAGTTTTTTCCATCTGAAATTTTTTGCTTACAATTCAAACAAGGCCTTAAGCTAGACCTGATAAGTAATCTTAATGACTAGCTTTATACATTCCAAAGGAGGACTTCAAGGCACCTAAAAATACAACACTTGGTAATGACTAGCATAAGTCTGCTAACTAATGCTATTTGTTGAAGAGTCAGAAATGCTACACGCTTTAACACCAGACATTATTACTGAAAAGATATTCCAAATCAAACCATATGAAACGAAGAACCCTGATCCTGGAGAGCTCATGATTAATATCGAAGAAGCTAGAATTGGTGGAATTCTTCAAGATGACGAAAGAATGGTTCTTGGTTTATTCTCCATTGAAGTCATGAAAGAACAATTTTTTGGACTAGCGCTCTCATCCATTTTCGTGGGAGTGAAAATGCTGCAAAAATGGGGAACCCCAAATCTTTAGATTGGAGCCGATTAATTATATGCGGTAGATGTAATTACGAGGAAAATCCAAGCCCCCATGGAAAATATCCCAATGATAACCCACATTCGAGAAATCCTCAACACTTTCAAAGCCTGGTGCATAACTCACGTGTCGATGGAAGCAAACTCGGCCGCAGACTTCCTCTCAAAGTGAGGTTGCCCATGCAAGGGAGAAGATATCCCTCTTCCCCTCATCCCTCCAATGCTCATGGAAATAATCCAGTCAGATAGGGAAGGAAAATTGTACTCTTGTTTATAATTAGTTCTCTACTTTCATGTGTTCTTGTATTATTTCCTTCTATTCAATGCACTAGTAGGGGTTCCGCCAAACCCCAGCTCACCCATAAAAAAATCTAGTTACAATTCATTGTGGCTAGCCATACCTTATTCGGTATGGTTTCCTTAGTGTGGAGATCCACACCTAAGACACACTTTAATTGAAGTTATCCACACTAGAACATATGATAGCCATCCTCACTAGCTTAGCTTTTCTCACTGAATCCATCCGCACTTTATAAAATACTCCGTGTGGGTGTCCACACTATAGTAAATTTTCGGTGTGGTTATCCATGCTAATAACATTTTAAGTATAACTATTCACTATAGTACTTGTGATTGAAAATGAGCATGGGCTTTGGGATTATACTAATAAATGGCGTAACTGAAGTAATTGATCGCAAGAAAGTAATGTAAGAATCAAATGCTAAAGAAGTGACTTATCGACTTAGTTGAGGCATGAATATGAATCTGCTATCCATAAGGCAAATATTGACCTCATAAACGACTAATGGATGGTACATATGGATCGCCAATGTATGCCTCCAGGATACAACAACTCCGCTCCAGGGTTGTGCACTCACACAACCTGGACACCTTGAGAACATGATTATGTTTGCCATGATTAAAAAATTGAACTGAAAAGGGGGCAAACTTAATAGGAGAAGCAGGGAGAGAACAAACATATTGTAGAATAACTTTTACGTATGCTCGATCGAATATTTCAAAAAGTTAAAGAGATGCGATTAATGAAAAGTTATGTTGAAAACAGTTTTGAAATGTTTCCATAACGATAGTTTATGCTAAACTAACGTGACCCGGCCGGAAAACTCGCTACTCAAGCCCCAGAATGATATTCCAAATCAAAGTAATTGAAAACATGCTACCCAAGCCCCGGAAAACACTCTACCCTTGGAGACGATGCGCCCCCTTCGGCACTGGGTTGATCGGCGTTTGGCTCCCAAGATACAATGATCCATTGGGTCTCTTCCGGAATCGATCTATAGGGACGAGGGTAGAACTTACCCTTAAAAGCTAGCCGTTAAGGGGAGGGTGTCCATTCCCTTATAAAGCCCATCCACATCTATTACACTTCCGATGTGGGATCTTTGCTTTCACGTGGATCCCCCAACAATCTCCCCCTCCATGTGGAGACAATGTGGGTACTTCGAGATCTTCCCCAAGGGTGTCCACACTATCATAAATTTGAGGTGTGATTGTCCATACTACTAACATTTTAAGTATAACTATTCACTATAGTACATTATTTTCAGCATGATTATTCACATTTATGGGGTTTTCTTTTTTGAAAGTAGCTTTGTACACCTATAGTGAAAATTTTATTGCCTATAAGGTCCTACTTGTGATTGAAAATGAGCATTGGATTTAGCATTATACTAATAGATGGCGGAAATGAAGTAATTGATCGCAAGAAAGTAATGTAAGAATCAAATGGTAAAGAAGTGACTTATCGACTGAGTTGAGGCATGAATATAAATCTGCTATCCATAAGGCAAAATTGCCCTCATAAACGACAAATCGACGGTACATATGTGATCTCCAATGTATGCCTCTAGGATGCAACGACTCCGCTCAAGGGTTGTGCACTCACACAGCCTGGACGCCTTGAGAACATGATTATGTTTGCCAAGATAAAAAAAAATAGAATGGAAAAGGAAGCAAACTTCATAGGAGAAACAGGGATAGAGCAAACATATTCTAGAATAACTTTTACGTATTCTTCATCGAATATTTCAACAAGTTAAAGAGACGCGATTAATGAAAAGTTATGTTGAAAATTGTTTTGAAATCTTTCCATAACGATAGCTTATGCTAAACTAACCTGACCCGATCCGGCCCGGCCCAGTCTGGCTTGGCTCGGAAAAGTAGCTACCCAAGCCCCGGAAGGATATTCCAAATCAAAGAAAATGAAAACATGCTACCCTTGGAGGAGATGCACCCCCTTCTGCACTGGCACGAGCGTGCCGCTCCCAAGATACAACGATCCATTGGGTCTCTTCCAGAATCAATCTATAGGGACGTGGGTAGAACTCACCCTTAAAAGCTAGCCGTTAAGGGGAGAGTGCACATTCCCTTTTAAAGTCCATCCACATCTATTACACTTCCGATGTGGGTTCTTTGCTTTCACGTGGATCCCCCAACAATCTCCCCCTCCGTGTGGAGGCAACGTGGTAACTACGAGATCTTCCCCGAGGGATATTTTACCATCCTTAGACGCATACCGGGGTTACCAAGATCTTCCCTGAGGAATTTTCCGTCCTCGGAGGCACACCGGGGTTACCACGGCCCGGATTTGATACCACTGGTTGTTTGACATGGTATCAGATGCAAGGGTTTCGAGTTCAAACCTCCTTGATGACAAAAATCCATATGCAATGGCCAAATCCAAACAAGAGGACACATATGCCACATGTAGGCCAACCCTAAAAGAGGGCCACAAGTGACGAGGGTGTTAAAGTAAAAAAGATTAAATAACACCTTCTCCAACCGCTTAAGCTTTTGAAACAACTGGTTGTTTGACACGATCCCTCGAACTCTTCACCACCCGTGTCACAAAAGATGATAAAAGATGTGACCAAAAATGTATCAATGGAGTTTATGGAGAAGAAAACAGATAGCTGTTATAGAGATGAAGAGACCTCACCAGAAAGTGGTCGTTCTCCCTTTTTGAGATTATCGAAAGAGAGATTTTGTAGGGAAGAATAGACATGAAACGTCTCCACCCCTCCTAAAAACCCTCTTAACGTTTCCACTTTCCCTCATTAATAGGTTTTAATGTCTGCCACTGTTTCAACCCATAAAAAGTAGGTAGTAAATAAAATCTTTTGATTTCTTTAAACATTGAGAAACGTTAAAACCAAAATGTCCCAAAAATCTAGCATGTAAACGAAGCAGAAGTGGGTTTTGATAAATGTCTTTTAAAAAGGAGAATAAAAGGGAAATGATAAATGGACCCATTTTCATCGCTTGGGACACCCGACTAGAGATGACTGCAAAGGGGTTGATGTATTTCACATTTAAGGAATGAAGTGACCTGGTTGCCACGTACAATGCAGCAGGATGTCCCAAGCGATGGAAAGGGGTGCATTATCATTTCCGAATAAAAGTGTCTTTCATTTTAGCAATTTCCATTTCCATAGGCCCTATTTGGATTGCAAGAATTTTTTGGAAAAGTATGGAAAGGAAAAATATTTCAAAAAATTCCAAACTTTTTTTTACACAAACCAACCCCATTCAACTTTTACTTAGGGCCCCTCAATTTCAAATCCCTCTAAATTAACCAAACAGGGTCATAGGAAAGAAAAAAAAAATTGAAGAAAATATTTTCATTCGGAAATATTTTTATTGCAATCCAAACAGGGTTTTAATGCTGGGCATCTTTCGCATGTGTATTTATTTTCGATTGAGCAGGGTTTGGTGAAGTTTTATTTCATTTACTTACATTTGCCTTGTACTTTCCTAAATGAAGTGTTCTTACATGTATCAGAAAATGTAGGTCCCACCCATATCATTTAATCTGGACCATTTAACAGATCAATACACTCACAGAATCTTAACTATTTCTAAAATGGCGGCCCAGTGCATGAGGCTCCAGCTATTTAGGGGTCTGGATAGGGCTAGATGTACGCAGCCTTATCCCTTCTTTGCAGAGAGGCTGTTTCCGTGACTCGAACCCGTGACCACTAGGTCACAATGGAGCAACCTTACCGTTGAACCAAGAATCTTAACTACTAGTTGGACAACCGTGCGATGCACGGGCGGCTCGAAAAAGAAAGCTTTATAACTTTTTTTTAAAAGAAAAGAAAAACTTTTTAAAAAAGAAAAGAGAAGAAAAGAAAGAATACACATTCATAAGGAAGATATAGAGAAAATTTCAACAGAAAGCCATAAGAAATCCATAAGAAATCCATCTAAAGATGCAAGACATATTTCTTTAACCAAAAGTAATGAATAATTGAAATACATAATAAGTGAAATAAAGATAGAGGAAATTACAGGTAGTATCATAAATATAAACACATAAAATAGAACATTAAAAGCTAAATCTCCTAAAAGAAGAAAAGAGAAGTAGGGAAAAAAGAGAGAAATGTCCCCGTAAATGCATCAATTTATCTAAAAGAAGCAAAATTAAATACAAAAATAAACTTCAGATCATCCACATTCAACTCATGTTTTCACCAAGAACGACACATTGTAAATACAAAAAAAAAAAAAAAAAAAAAAAAATACTGCAAAAAAAAAATAGTAAAATCAATCGAAAATGAAAAACATCCAGAGGAAAAAGAGACCAAAAAGAGATGGAGAGAGAGAGAGAGAGAGAGTGTGTGATGTCCTCTGAAAAAAAAGAAAAAAAAGAGAGGAATTCAAAGAAAATAAATCGAGAATACAGAGAATATATATATATATATATATATATATATATATATATATATATATATATATAGAGAGAGAGAGAGAGAGAGAGAGAGAGAGAGAGAGAGAGAGAGAGATCGAAGATGAAAAAAAAATCCAGAGAAAAAAGATTTTACCAAATCAGTGTGGTTTTGGGAGGTGGTGTCCTAGGTTTACCATCCAACCCGTGTAAAAAATTTGGAACAACAAAATCACCAGAAATACACAAACTTCTTATCTCATATTGAGACACCCAAAAAACTACTTTGTCCATTTCTACCAATGAAAAAGTTTCTGAGACAATAACTTAGGAATGAGGTAAAAATATCACGACTCTAAAAAGAAAGCTAGAACCAAAACAAAAACAATAAAATTTGATTGAATGAAGGATAGGATCTGATTTAATAACAGATTCTTCTAAACATTCAAGATTCTCGTGTACTCAAAAACATATCTATCTAATTTCAATTTCTCAAGTCATGAAAAAAGAAATGCACAAAACATATAAAACCATTTCAGAAAAATCATACTCAAGATAAAAGACCTCATAATTTAGGAGAATTGGGTTAGATGGTGTAAATGAGATCCTTGGGCGAGCAGTTCTTAGCTCTTTCAACAACGGAGAATATTTGTAACCACCCCTTAATTCCTACATAATCTATAATTTTGATGTTAAGTGGAACCACTTAATTACATCTTTTAATCCCTAAACTAATTAAAACCCAATTTATGAATATAAATAGGAGAGGAAAAAGATAGAGAGAGGGAGATATACCTTAAAGAGAGAAAAGAAATAAAGAAAAGAGTTGGTGGCTCTTCTCTTCCTCATCAATCTTTAACATTCTTCTCCATTAAGTAAGTAGCTATGACCTAAATTCCATGGATGCCTCTTCAATTTTCTGAATTTGTAATTGTTTCCTCATTCTAGCTTCTCACCATGATTCACCTTATTCAAACCCTGTTTGCCCAATTTCCAGCCCTGAAATTTCATCAACCCATCTGTTTTGTCTATGAGAAATTTAAATACACCTAAATACAACAAAGGAAAATGAACTATTAGCCCTTAGTCTTTTCTTGGGTCAGCCTCTTTGGTGATTATATGATTGCTCTTTTGCACTAATAGGGAGCGGTACGAATATGCCATATGGGAATGAGGTGATGGCAGCATGCCCATATATGATATCTAGACCCTTGTTTCTTGTCATCTAGCATATATTGAGATACATAAAGGAAATTAGGTTCTCCAAAATAATTCTAGAAAGCCATTAAAAAAAAGAGAAGTTAAATACACAAGCTATCCCCCATGGTGAACAGCCCCACAAGAAGCCCCATTGATCAAAATGTTAGTATCATTAATAGGACCTAGCTACTGGTGTATCACTAATCAGTATAGAGCATCAGTGGTTGGCCTGGAACATGGAATTAATCAGTTTGTGAGAATAATTGAATTAAACAGGGCAAAAACTATACACCAAAACAAGGGGTGTAGTAGTCTTAGCTGTCTAATTAATTGGTGCACATGGTCACCGACTCGTTGCATTCAAGAAGTACAATTGAAGACCGACCTCAAAATTTGCCCATAACTTGTCTGATCACCTGCTCTTGATTAATTAATTCGATCCGTCCTCAAAGTTGGAACAATTCTCTTGCTCACAAAAATATAAGCTTATGTTTGAAATAGCTGAGGATCATAGGCACATGGAGAAAATCTTTTTCAAATCCCCAAACAATTACACTGAAACTTGGAAAAAAGTATAGTGTGACAGAGAGTAGCTGTTGGAGGTAATAGAAATAAAGAACTTGCTCATCAAAATACATCTAGCAAGACATTATAAATTACAAAATTTATTCAACTGGAAACCATTCAAAACCCATCTTGAAACGCCCAAATCATTCGACCAAAACCCCTTTTTGCTTTCATATCAAGCAAAACCCCTTTTTGCTTTCAAAATTTATTCAACAGGGAAAGCAAGTTATATATTTCCTCCTTTATGTTCCTTCGAGGCACCCCATTTCATGTATTTATGACTACTCGTTGCATTATATAAGGGGATAGCTTTGGAAATAAAGGGGGTGATTATACCATTTCCTCAAATACAAAAAAAAGGCTATTGATGTGGGTGCTACCATAGTTTGATAATCACATAAGCTCCACTTGTCCTTTATTATTTAGTGAAATTATAAATGAAAATACGGTTGTGTTGATGTCATTCCCTGGAGTAGACTAACATAAAATGTACCCAAATAATAAACACATAAGACACCCAAATATGGATTTTTTTAAACCATAGGAATCAAGAAAACTTGGAAAATTAATCTACATGCTACCTTATATTTCAAGTCGATCACAATCACTTCTCACTTGGAGATTTTCAGGTTTTGCCCCACAAAATTTCTGGTTTGAATTCAAGGCAGGTGACGGTACTCTATTTAAGTGCTTTGAATAATTATTGACTTTAATTGTGTATGATAGGAATTATTTAGCAAGCATGAGATTTTTATTATTTGATGGTTGAAATGTAAAATCATGAAAATGTTAATGGTTTCATATCCTGATATGTTAGTGTTACTATAAAAATGAAAAATTGAAGTATAGAAATTGTTTAAACAGGTATAGGAATATGATTGGTAAATAATACCAATACACTGGCAAAAGATATAAATGCATAAGCATCAGGGTTATATGGTTGTTTGGGCGGAGGTATAAGTCGTCCAGGAATCATAGAATTCCAAGCCAGTCTTGGGTTTTAGCGCACCCCCTTAGCGGTAAATGCATCATCTTAGACCTTGACGTTAAGAGGCGGAGCAGCTAGTAGGCGCATCGTAAAAAGTCCCACATGCCCACTATCTTTGGCAGGGGTAGTGGAACGTATTGGTGGGTGAGGTAACAAGCAATATGGGAGCCTGAGTACCATGGGAAAACTGTCACATGTTACCCATTTCGTAATTAAAGAAATTCTAATTTTTGTGTTACACATTCATAGTTTAATAAGAAATATAATTGTTTTGATATGCCCTGTGTAGTGTAGTTACGATGAATTTTTGGTATGTAGTTTCTCTTCTTAATTATCTAGTTGCCATATTCTTGTAGATATCATTGTTAATCTATGCTTACAAATAGTTCAATTATGCATTCTAATATCGTAATTGTTTTTAGTACTTCTTTAGATAATCGAATGACCATGTATAGTTCTATGAACTAACACAAAAATCACCCTACAGGTTTCGCAACTTTGGAGGATAACGAGATGAATTCAAATGGGGGTGAATAGATAAATGTACAGAGCGTTGGAATAAGACTTAGTAGCGTGACGGATGTCGTCATTTATGTTCTTTATTTTCATTTATGTTTGATATTTAAGACTTGGTTAACTTGTCAGGAGTTTTAAATGAACTCAATTTGGAGGGATTTGATTTTGGATGTAGTGACATTTTATTTAGATGGTTTCATTTTAGTATGTTAGTATAGTAGTGGATATGGATATTGATGGTTCTTTTATAGTTTAAAAAGAAATTTCTTGGTAAATTTATTACAGGTTTTTCTATCTTTTTGTGGTAACGGCCCGAAACCATATAAAAACTCTCAAATGTGAGTTGTAAATTGTGTATGTGGTCGCGTGTGTGTAACAACCAGTGTTTGCCCCCCCCCCCCCTTGTGCAAATTCCTGGCTCCTCCCCTGTCCCTAACAATATGATACTTAAAGTAATTATGCTTAGTCATTGTCACTCTTCTTTCTCCTTAGAGAAGAAACCTACTGTAGCATTATCCCAATAAATAACATATAGCCTAGAGATATGAGTGCATGACTCCAAGCCTAGTGATAAAATTCTGCAACCATAGTGCCTGTGTCACAGTCTTGTAGCATGGAACAAACTCTGCCTCAATACTAAAAGGAAAGATCTGACACTAATGCTTCATGTTTTGTATGAGATGAGATTTCCCTCCTTCCACATAAGTAGGAGGACATCCCTAAAGTAGACTTCATATAATTGAGGTATTGTATTTGTAAGAGAAAATTCGCAGGTTAGCCTTTTGTGACTGATCCGTAAACAGAACATCGCTCAAACAAAACCTTAAATTACGAGAGGTAGAGTGCCTCTATAAGGAAAGGAAGATAACCCTATGAGTGCTGCTTTATTTGTGGTAAAGCCCCATTACTTTTCTTATGAAAGAGTAAGGATTGAATCTTACGATCAAGCCTAGGGTCAGCCTCATGTCATACATAGGGACAAGGGTGGGGTCATTGATATGGTGAAACATGATGAGGAAAACCCATATGGTTCTAGTCCGGTACCTAATGGGCATCCCATTTACCCAATTAACTGCTATAAATAATCAAAGCTTTAGCTTTTGATAGGGAAAACCTTAATGAATCCTAATACTCAAGTGCTAGGATCATTCAATCAAGGTTGGACAAACAATAATGGGCCAGGTCTGTGTTCACCAGTTAGTTAACGAAACAGATCATGTCCACAGGGCACAAGTGACGGGCCATTGTTTAGCAAAAACAACATATTTTTGTTGCAAAGTGGGGTCCATTGTTTGGTTATCCAAGCCATTCAACTCATGCCCATATGCTGGTGGATCAATGCCATACAAAAAAGTTTTGTTTTTCTTGGATAAATTAGGCAAAAAAAGAAAAGAAAAGGGAATAAAAGGGGAAGAAATGGAAAGTGGGTCCATTGGTGCGGCGATCAGAGGAGAATCCAAGATCTAGGTCAAAATCCATTAGGCCAAAACTGAAAGATCTTGAGTTCGATGGAGATCCAAGAACAAGGTGAACCACAAGGAATCCGAGATCAATCACGGAGACCTCTCAAAGACAATTATATGTCCAAAACGACATTATTCCAAATCAACAGAACTTAAATCTTAGGGTTTTTAAAGATCAAAACCATTTTTTGGAAGGGATCTTAGCTTGGATCACAATTTCCAGCCTCCAAGATGGTCTCTCCACTTTCTCCCACACGAACACTCTCCTTTAGGAATTAGGGCTGTTGCACGATTAGATTAGGTTATACTCTAATCTAATCGAACACACGGACACTCCTAACATCTCACAATGTGTCTATCCAAAAGAAAACAAGGCCTGAGAATCACTTTTTTAGCTTTTTTCTTTTAAGTAATATAGAAATCTGATTTTTTTCCTTTGCATTGAAAGGAATTTGTTTTTTGGTAATAAATTAAATGTGCTCATATGTTTTTGTCTTCATCATTTTCTTGTAGGTTTATGCAGCTTGAAGAGACTCAAGACCCTAGTACTCGGGTATAACCAACTTGATGATCGAAGTCTTCCATCATGTATAGGAAACCTTTCGTCCCTGGAAGATTTAGATTTATCATATAATAATCTTAGAAATCCACTTGGCATGTCAACAGGTACGGAGTGGCAATAGTATTTTTCTCATCTGAAATGATAAAGGTTGAAGTAGTTTTTCTCTTCACTTTCACTTATCTCATAATTTCAATGATAAGATGATGCATAAAATACGCTTTTGGTATAGTCTTCAGGGTATCTGGGGATCTTCAGCAGCTGATCACGGCATATAATGACTGTCGTAGGCCTATGAAAAATATAAAAAAAAAGAAGTTAACCTGCTTTTTTCTTTTTGGAGAAACCATAAAAACGAGGATTGATTAATCAGTAGGCTACTATCATGTCTCTTGGGGAAAGTAACAAATTTTCCTTCCTTCAATTTTTAAAATAACACAAATACACATTAGATTAATTGTCTATTCGGTTTTAGCAAAAACAATATATTTTTTTTGCAAGTTGGGGTCCATTGTTTGGTTATCCAAGCCATTCAACTCATGCTCATATGCGGGTGGATCAATGCCATACAAAAAAGTTTTGTTTTTCTTGGATAAATTAGGCAAAAAAAGAAAAGAAAAGAAAAGGGAATAAAAGGGGAAGAAATGGAAAGTGGGTCCATTGGTGCGGCGATTAGAGGGTTAGGCCAAAACCGAAAGATCTTGGGTTCGATGGAGATCCAAGAACAAGGTGAATCGCAAGGAATCCGAGATCAATCACGGAGACCTCTCAAACGCAATTATATGCACAAATCAACATTATTCCAAATCAACAGAACTTAAATCTTAGGGTTTTTAAAGATTTTTTGGATGTCTTAGCTTGGATCACAATTCCCGGCCACCAAGAATGGTCTCTCAACTTTCTCCCACAAGAACACGCTCCTTTAGGGCACACGCACACACTCTTTTAGGGTTGTTGCACGATTAGACTAGGGTTAAACTTTGGAAAAACAACCCAAAAGTTGTATTTTTAGGTGTTTAATATGAGGCCCTGACCCAGGTTTTGCAAATAGACAAAAACACCGTCTTAAAGCTTTAGCTTCTATTAGAGAGGCGTTAAAGGGGGCGAATGACGAGTCCAAGCACCACACCTAACTGCCATCCCATCAGTAAGATTAATTATTGAATACAAATATGAAAGCTTTAGCGGCTTTTGGTGTGAGACCTCCTAAATCAAAGCTCAGGATCATCTCATCAAGATTGGGAAAATGATAAAGAGCCACTTTTGTGGCTGTCTGCTAAATCAACAGAATTGATCATGTCCACATGGCACAAGTGGGTCCAAAAAGTAATCATAGCAAAAAAATAATCTAAGGGTGATTTTTCTAGCAATTTTCATATAAGTAATATAAAACTTTGAGATTTCTCCCTTGCATTGAGAGCAATTTATTGTTTAGTAATAAATGAAATGGATTTTGGATTTTTATGTCTTGATAATTTTTCTTGTAGGTTTATGTTTCTCGAAGAGGCTCACGCAACTAGATCTCAGCTATAACAATCTTCACGATCAAAGTCTTGCATCATGTCTAGGCAACCTCTCCTCCCTTCAAACCCTGTATTTATCATGGAATAATCTGACATTCACATCTGGTGCCATCTCAACAGGTACGGGGCTATTAGCATTTCCTCACCCAAAATGATGTGTGAAGTATTTTTTGACAGGATTTTGTTATTTTTCTGAAATAATACTACCCGCTTTAAGAAAAGTAAACTATACATTTAATAAAGAAAATGGGAAATGATATTCCCACCCCCTCTTTTAAGATCTTTGGATCTCACAAGTTTACAAGACTAATTATGTTATTACTTTGAGCGGTCATGGTTAGGATGAAGCCTAGGGTCAACATTAAATGTAGTAAAAAATGAAAACACAAAAAAATGCATTAAAACTTTTGTCATTTACAAAAATATAGTGGGGGTAATAAAGTTGGAAAGTTGGGCAAAAAATGTATTTAATACCATCTTAAACGTGCTTAAAACATTTTCCACAGAAAATGGGGGTTTTTACTATAAAAGTTTTAAACAAAGTACTAACTCCATGCCAATAAAAAGAGATTTTTTTCAAAAACAAAATAGAAAAGAAAAAAAATACTCTCCTTAAACAGTGTTTCGTTCACCACGGTTAAAAAATACTGTGTATATGTAATGTAACAACAACCACCCGATAACAACAACTTTGAGATGATTTTTTAGCATTTTTAGTTTTATATTCCATTGAGAGCAATTTATTGTTTAGTAATAAATGAAATGGGTTTTGGGTGTTTATGTCTTGATCATTTTTCTTGTAGGTTTATGTGGCTTGAAGAGACTCACGAATCTAGATCTCAAAGATAACAATCTTCACGATCAAAGTCTTCCATCATGTCTAGGCAACCTTTCCTCCCTTCAAGGCCTGGATTTATCAAGGAATAATCTGACATTCACATCTGGCGCCATCTCAACAGGTATTTTTTGACAGGATTTTGTTATTTTTCTGACATAATACTACCCGCTTTAAGAAAAGTAAACTATAGATTTAATAAAGAAAATGGGAAATGATATTCCCACCCCCTCTTTTAAGATCTTTGGATCTCACAAGTCACAACACAGAGACATCCAATACAATGACTGGGCCGTATCTTATAGTTATATCATCTCTACATGGTTAATGATCAAATTATCCTATGACTGTCATAGGCCTATGAAAAATATAATAATAAAAAGTTAACCTGTTTTTTTCTTTCTGGAGAAACCATAAAAACGAGGATTGATTGATCATTTTTAGGGAAAGTAACAAATTTTCCTTCCTTCAATTTTTAAAGTGAGGGTTGGTTAAAGACCCTAGTATCATGTCTCTTGGCAAAAGTAACAAATTTTCCTTTCTTCAATTGTTTATTCGGTTTTAGGTAAAACAACATATTTTTGTTGTAAGGTGGGGTCCATTTTTTTGGCTACTCAAGTCATTCAACTGATGCTCATATGTTTATAGATCAATGCTATTAAAAATAATTTTTTTCTTTGACAAATTATGCCAAAAAAAAAAGAAAAAAAAAGGGGAATAAAAGGGGGCTTTGATGCATGCAGGCATCATCGCAGGGAAGTTGGTGGTCCTGAGTCACACCTTTGATTGATCTAAGTTCCGTTTATTTCGTCAGCATTGCTTTAGTTCACCAAAAAACCAAGTGTCACTCCCTTTGCATTGAAAGGAATTTGTTTTTTTGGTAATAAATTAAATGTGCTCATATGTTTTTGTCTTCATAATTTTCTTGTAGTTTTATGCAGCTTAAAGAGACTCGAGATTCTGCAGCTCCAGGAAAACCAACTTGATGATCGAAGTCTTCCATCATGTCTAGGAAACCTTTCGTCCCTGGAATATTTAGATTTATCAAATAATAATCTTGGAAACCCAATTGGCGCCATCTCAACAGGTACGGAGTGGCAATAGTATTTTTCTCATCCGAAATGATGATGGTTAAAGTACTTTTTCTCTTCACAATGATAAGATGATGCATAAAATACGCTTTTGGTATCTGGGGATCTTCAGCAGCTGCACCCTTTTTCAATTTTCGAAAGGCAAACTAATCACTGCATATAATGACTGTCATAGGCCTATGAAAAATATAATAATAAAAAGTTAACCTGTTTTTTCTTTTTGGAGAAACCATAAAAATGAGGATTGATTGATCAATAGGGTAGTATCATGTCTCTTGGGGAAAGTAACAACATTTTCTTCCTTCAATTTTTAAAATAACACAACTACACATTAGATCAATTGTCTATTCGGTTTTAGCAAAAAGACATATTTTTGTTGCAAGGTGGGGTCCATTGTTTGGTTATCCAAGCCATTCAACTTATGCTCATATGCCGGTGGATCAATATCAATGCCATACAAAAAAGTTTTGTTTTTCTTGGATAAATTAGGCAAAAAAAAAAAAAAAAAAAAGGGAATAAAAGGGGAAGAAATGGAAAGTGGGTCCATTGGTGCGGCAATCAGAGGGTTAGGCCAAAACCGAAAGATCTTGGGTTCGATGGAGATCCAAGAACAAGGTGAACAGCAAGGAATCTGAGATCAATCACGGAGACCTCTCAAACACAATTATATGTCCAAAACGATATTATTCTAAATCAACGGAACTTAAATCTTAGTGTTTTTAAAGATCAAAACCATTTTTTGGATGGATCTTAGCTTGGATCACTATTTCGGCCTCCAAGATGGTCTCTCCACTTTCTCCCACACGAACACGCTCCTTTAGGGCTGTTGCACGATTAGATTAGGTTAAACTCTAGAAAAACCACCCAAAAGTTGTATTTTTAGGTGTTTAATATGAAGCCCTAACCCAGGTTTTGCAAATAGACAAAAACACCCTCTTAAAGCTTTAGCTTCTATTACAGAGGAGTTAAAGGGGGCAAATGTCGAGTCCAAGGGGCGAAGTTATCACCGCCCTTTCTAATGGGATCAGAACCTTATGGGCTATCCCATGATGAAGTACAAGGGTGTGCGTAACCAAGGCCCTTGATCTGGCAGACCATTATGAGGCAACACATATGGCCCTAGCACCACACCTAACTGCCATCCCATCAGTAAGATTAATTATTGAATACAAATATGAAAGCTTTAGCGGCTTTTGGTGTGAGACCTCCTAAATCAAGGCTCAGGATCATTTGATCAAGATTGGGAAAATGATAAAGAGCCACTTTTGTCTAGGCAACTAGATCTCGCAGAAAATGGGGGTTTTTACTATAAAAGTTTTAAACAAAGTAAAAACTCTCCTTAAACAGTGTTTCGTTCACTATGGTTAAAAGATACTGCGTATATGTAATGTAACAACAACCACCCGATAACAACAACTTTGAGATGATTTTTTAGCATTTTTTTAGTATTTTTAGTTTTATATTCCATTGAGAGCAATTTATTGTTTAGTAATAAATGAAATGGGTTTTGGGTGTTTATGTCTTGATCATTTTTCTTGTAGGTTTATGTGGCTTGAAGAGACTCAGGAATCTATATCTCAGCGATAACAATCTTCACGATCAAAGTCTTCCATCATGTCTAGGCAACCTCTCCTCCCTGGTAGAACTGGATTTATCAGAGAATAGCTTGACATTCACATCTGGCGCCATCTCAACAGGTATTTTTTGACAGGATTTTGTTATCTTTCTGGCACAGTACCCACTTTAAGAAAATTAAACTATAGATTTAATAAAGAAAATGGGAAATGATATTCCCACCCTCTCTTTTAAGATCTTTGGATCTCACAAGTCACAACACAAAGACATCCAATACAATGACTGGGCCATATCTTATAGTTATATCATCTCTATATCGTTACTGATCAAATTATCCTATGACTGTCATAGGCCTATGAAAAATATAATAAATAAAAAGTTAACCTGTTTTTTCTTTTTGGAGAAACCATAAAAATGAGGATTGATTGATCAATAGCGTAGTATCATGTCTCTTGGGGAAAGTAACAAATTTTCCTTCCTTCAATTTTTAAAATAACACAAATACACATTAGATCAATTGTCTATTCGGTTTTAGCAAAAGGAAACATATTTTTGCTGCAAGGTGGGGTCCATTGTTTGGTTATTCAAGCCATTCAACTCATGCTCATATGCCGGTGGATCAATTTCAATGCCATACAAAAAAGTTTTGTTTTTCTTGGATAAATTAGGCAAAAAAAAAAAAAAAAAAGGGAATAAAAGGGGAAGAAATGAAAAGTGGGTCCACTGGTGCGCCGATCAGAGGGTTAGGCCAAAACCGAAAGATCTTAGGTTCGATGGAGATCCAAGAACAAGGTGAACAGCAAGGAATCTGAGATCAATCACGGAGACCTCTCAAACGCAATTATATGTCCAAAACGACATTATTCCAAATCAACAAAACTTAAATCTTAGTGTTTTTAAAGATCAAAACCATTTTTTGGATGGATCTTAGCTTGGATCACTATTTCGGCCTCCAAGATGGTCTCTCCACTTTCTCCCACACGAACATGCTCCTTTAGGGCTGTTGCACGATTAGATTAGGTTAAACTCTAGAAAAACCACCCAAAAGTTGTATTTTTAGGTGTTTAATATGAAGCCCTAACCCAGGTTTTGCAAATAGACAAAAACACCCTCTTAAAGCTTTAGCTTCTATTAGAGAAGCGAATGCCGAGTCCAAGGGGCGAATTTATCACCTCCCTTTCTAATGGGATCAGAACCTTATCGGCTGCCCCATGAGGGTCAATGCTTATAATCACATTCATGGTCATGGCCATTTTGGATTGCAGAAATTTTCTTAAAAACTTTGGAAAAGAAATTTTTTATAAAATTTCTTCCTTTTCCATTGATTGATTACAAAGTTCTATTTATTAGGACTTTCATTTTATAATGGTACCAGTCTAAACAAACTGTAACCATATGATTTCAGTCTAAATTGTGAAATAAACAAAATCAACGGAAATATTTTGTGCGAGAAATGTGTTTCTGCAATACAAACAGGGCCTAAACAAATCTCATAGGATGAATACTAGGCCAAGATCAGATACATCGCACATAGGCACAAGGGTGGTCGTAACCAAGGCCCTTGATCTGGCAAACCATCATGAGGCAACGCATATGGCCCAAGCACCACCTCTGACGGCCATCCCATCAGTAAGATTAATTATTGAATACAAATATGAAAGCTTTAGCGGCTTTTGATGTGAGACCTCCTAAATCAAGGCTCAAGATCATCTTATCAAGATTGGGAAAATGATAAAGAGCCACATTGATCATGTCCACTGAGGGTGATTTGTTTAGTATTTTTCATATAAGTAATATAAAACTTTGAGATTTCTCCCTTCCATCGAGAGCAATTTATTGTTTAGTAATAAATGAAATGGGTTTTGGGTGTTTATGTCTCATTTTTCTTGTAGGTTTATGTGGCTTGAAGAGACTCACGAATTTAGACCTCAGCCATAACAATCTTCACGATCAAAGTCTTCCATCATGTCTAGGCAACCTCTCCTCTCTGGAAAATCTGGAATTATCAGAGAATAATCTGACATTCACATCTGGCGCCATCTCAACAGGTATTTTTTGACAGGATTTTGTTATCTTTCTGCATAGTACCCGCTTTAAGAAAATTAAACTATACATTTAATAAAGAAAATGGGAAATGATATTCCCACCCCCTCTTTTAAGATCTTTGGATCTCACAAGTCAAGTCACAACACAGAGACAACCAATACAATGGCTGGGCCAAATCTTGTAGTTATATCATCTCCACATGTTTACAGGACTAATTATGTTATTACTTTGAGTGGTCATGGTTAGGATGAAGCCTAGGGTCAACATTAAGTTCCACATATGGTCAGGGGTGTAATCAAGACCGTTGATCAAGTTGACCATCATAAGTCAACCCATACTGTCCAAGTCTTATTTGTCAGATTAAGGCCTCTAAATATCAAAGCTTTAGCTTCTTTTAGTAGGATCCTTAAAACAAGGCTTGATTGGTTAGCATCTCCATATTTTTTTTGCATATTCTTTCACGATTTTCTCAAACATAACGGAATGTTTTATCATTTTCCTAACAAGAGGGATATTTTTGTCTTAAAAAATAATTATGACTGTAACGTTACACACATGACAAAGCATGATAACCTCCCTACATATTATTGTTATGTTATTCTACCTACTACACTGGCCTTTTTATGAAGATAAGCAAGAAAATGAAAAAGGGAAGAAATAGCGAATGGGACCCCACGTTGGAGATTTGATGTATGAGGGCGTCATCCAGAGGAAGTTGGTGGTCTTGAGGGTCCCACCTTTGATTGATCTTATCCTTACATTTGATAGGCCTTACATTGAGTCAAGGTGTGAGAATATTATTTCCCAAAATATGACTATTTACATTTACACTAATAAATTGGAAAAAATAGAAAAATAAAATTTTATTAGAAACTTGTTTTTTAGCGAAGAATTTTATCTTGCCTCATAATCATACAATGGGGCTTCCTCGTTATCATTTTGCAACATCAATCTAATTTTGTCACCATTTTCTCTCTGTCTTATTCTTACAGGGATTTGCAAACTAAGGAACCTAAGTCGCTTGAATCTCATGAGGAATTCAATTGAGGGCATTCATCCATGTATGGAAGGCATGCATAACCTGCGAGGGCTTTTTCTCTCCAACAATCGCGTTACAGGGAAGATTCCTTCATTCATTTTCAACAACCTAACGAAGATAGAATCTATTGATCTTTCAAATAATCAGTTCACGGGTGTGTTCTCATTTTCTAGTTTTGCCAACCTCTCGCAACTTTCAGATGTTGACCTTTCAAACAATGTCCAATTAGAGGTTGAAACCCAACACCCACATTGGGTTCCTACTTTTCAACTCCAGCGGTTGTCCTTAGAAAATTGTAACCTCAACAAACATAGCACTCGTACCATTCCCAGCTTTCTTTCTAGCCAGGTTAAGTTATCTCAATTAAATTTGGGTCATAACTCTCTTAAAGGGATCATCCCATCTTGGCTATTGTACAATACGTCATGTGATTCCTTGTTGTTGACGGGTAACTTGTTCGAAGGCTCAATTCCTCAGTCTACCCACAACACTATATCATTTCTCACAGTTCTAGATATCTCTGAGAATAATCTAAGCGGGTCACTTCCTACAAACATCGGCACACTCTTCCCAAAGTTGCTTTACTTCAACCTATCCAAAAATATTTTGCAAGGTAGGATCCCCTCATCCATGGGTGAAATAGAACGCTTATCTATATTGGACCTATCTTCCAACAAATTTTCAGGAGAAATGCCACATCAACTCACCAAAAATTGCATTAATCTGATTTACCTCAATATATCAAGTAATAGATTGCAAGGAGACATTCTCCCAGTTGATGCTAACTTGATACGATTGCAATATTTATTTGCCAGCCACAATAACTTCACTGGAAAAATTCCATCTGGCCTGTTAAATAGCCATGTCTTGATGATTCTTGATATGCGAAAAAATACCCTATCCGACACTATTCCTAGTTGGTTATTCTCCCTCTCAAAATTGGTATCAATTCTTTTAGGGAATAATTTCTTTCGAGGAAACATTCCAATACAACTGTGTCAACTAAGTAACCTCCATACCTTGGATCTCTCCAACAATTTTTTTTCTGGAAATATACCTTCTTGTCTCAACAACATAAGTTCATGGAAGAAAGCATATCAAATCCAAATTTCCTATGTTTCTTTAAATAGAACAGGCTTTCTTCCTAGGCCTTCAACTTCTTTCACCACAAAGGGTGTAACTTACTCTTACGAGGGCCTTCCTTTTAGCTTGATGACTGGAATTGATTTGTCCACGAATCAGTTGGAGGGTGACATTCCATTCCAAATAGGAGACTTGGGAGAGCTTCTCTCATTAAATTTTTCCAACAACCGGCTAACTGGCCATCTTCCACGATCCTTTCAAAACCTAAAAAGCTTGGGGAGTTTGGATCTTTCTCACAACAAGTTAGTTGGGAGAATCCCTTATGAATTATCTCAACTGGATTCACTTGGCGTTTTCTTCGTCGCCTACAACAACCTATCAGGTAAGATCCCTTATGAGAAACACCTTACCACATTTGGTAACAATAGCTATGAGGGAAATCCAAATCTTTGTGGACCACCACTAGAAAGAAATTGCTCCTTGGAAATCCCTTCACAACCTCCTAGAGATGAGGGAAAAAATTCTAGGGTTCTTGATAATCCTGTGATTTTCTACTCATTCGTGGCAATGTCATATGCTTTGGGATTTTGGGGATTCATCGGCTTTCTCATCCTCAACAAAAATGGGAGGCATAAATACTTCAGAGCTATGGATGCATATATTGACCGGTCGATTGAGAACCTCTCAGAATTCCTTAGTTACTTGAAAATTTGTTGTTTCAAATAATGGTACAATTTTCCTTTAGTTGTAATGCAAAATGATTGTTGGAACTAATAATAAGCTTTATCTTGAGTTTTAAGTTAATAATTTGATATTTTTGCAATGAATGGCTTATGACCACAAAGATCAAACCGCCTACCCAAAACAATGGTGTTGATCACTCCATATCAACAATTATATGGTTGGGATGGCACAAAAAAAATAACTGCTTGAACTTTTAATAAATTATTGTTAGATAATCATCACCTGCATTGTGAGGATGTCCCAGATTGTGTTGGTTGTTCCTAGCAATCTCTTTAGACTATAACATCCTCTTAGAGTGATAGCTGAGATATCTTCACTATATATATAGACATTTTACTAAGTAATTACTCAAAGTTTCTGAATTTCTGGATGAATGGTAGTTTAAAAACTATTGACCTAGGAGGCGTGTCTCACGGTTCGAAAGACCATTTTGTCATCTTCTTCTCATATTATTTTTCCTATCTTTTCATCTCCTGCAATGTGTTCGTTGCACCACCGACTACCAATGAAATCCGGAAGTGGAAGAAGAGGAGGAAATAGTAATATGTAGCCAATGGGTGCACATATCTAGTCTTAGACAATAAACAATTGACATTTAGTTTTTTGGTTTTAAAGTAGAAATTTTGAAAAAATAAAATTTGATACTTTCTTTCCATAGGGCTGTATAAACCTTGTAAAAATTTCTTTTGATAGAGCTCAATTTCCTCATATAAAAAGTTTTCAAGTATGAAGAAAAGATCACTCTGTAAAATAGGGCTTTATAAACCTTGTTCTCGTCATGTTCCACAAATTGCCACATCCAATGTGGATGTTGTGTGTCAGATATATCGACTGATTATATATGGCACATCATACACACTAAAGAGAGATAATATATGGTGAAAACAAGGCCACATGTATGATCTATCATCACACTCAAAAGTAGCTTCATATCACATAATACATATATATAACAAACAATATGGAATACCTTGCTCAAAACATTCTACTATATAGTTAATCCATATAACACAAACTCATCAAGATATATAACATTTACCTTAGTCATTGGAATATAGAAAAGGGAGATGATAAATTCGCACCCATTTAAGGTGAATTGACGTCAAAAAGTGTCAAAAAGCATAAACAAGCATCAGCCTTTAACGCTTTTTTTATGTCAATTCACGTTAAAGGGTTTGAATAATCCTACATGGGGTGCGAATTTATCATCACCCCATGGTAAATCTATAAAATATGCCAAAATGGTTGAGGTCAAACTGTTAACTATCTATAGCCATCAGAATATAGTATATCCACATCTGCACAAGATAACCTAGAGGTCGGCAGTTCAATCCCAGCTTACCTACCGAAAAAAGGAAAGTAATAAGCTTTGCTTGCTTGTGAAAACTTTCTAAAACTTACAGAAGACTTCAAGCTCTTGCTAGCAGACTTGGAATCCTTTAGGCCCTATTTAGATGGCAAGAATTTTGAGGAAAAGTTTGGAAAGGAAAAATATTTCAAAGATTTTGTACTTGTTTTACACATGAAAAAGCTAATTGGAACCACCACTATTCAAATTTTACTAAGAGGGACTTACAATTTATAATAATATCCTTCCAAATTAACCATAATCATATCATTTCCGTCTAAATTGTGGAAAGACGAAAATTTTCCAAGAAAGTTTTTTCCATCTGAAATTTTTTTCTTGCAACTCAAACAAGGCCTTAAGGTAGACCTGAAAAGGAATCTTAATGACTAGCTTAATACATTCCAAAGGAGGACTTCAAGGCACCTAAAAAATACAACACTTGCTTAAGACTGGCATAAGTCTGCTAACTAATGCTGGTTGTCGAAGGGTTAGAAATGCTAAACTCTCTAACACTAAACAGTATTACTGAAAGGATATTCCAAATCAAACCATATGAAACGAAGAATCATGATCATGGAGAGCTCAAGATTAATATCGAAGGAGCTGGAATTGGTGGAATTCTTCAACATGATGAAAGAATGATTCTTGGTTTATTCTCCATTGAAGTCATGAAAGAACAGTTTTTTGGACTAGAGCTCTCATCCATTTTCATGGGAGTGAAAATGGTGCAAAAATGGGGAACCTCAAATCTATAGATTAGAGCCGATTAATTATTTGCAGTAGATGTAATTAAGGGGAAAATCCAAGCCCCCATGGAAAATATCCCAATGATAACCCACATTCGAAAAATCCTTAACACTTTCAGAGCCTGGTGCATAACTCACATGTCGACGGAAGCAAACTTGGCCGCAGACTTCCTCTCAAAGTGAGGTTGCCCATGCAAGGGAGAAGATATCCCTCTTCTCCTCATCCCTCCAATGGTCATGAAAATAATCCCGTCAGATAGGGAAAGAAAATTGTACTCTTGTTTGTAATTTGTTCTCTAGTTTTATCTATTCTTCTTGTATTCTTTCCTTCTATTCAATGCACTGGTAGGGGTTCCGCCAAACCCCAGCTCACCCATAAAAAAAATCTAGTTACAATTCATTGTGGCTATCCAAACCTTATCCCGTATGGTTTTCTTAGTGTGGAGATCCACACCTAAGACATACTTTCATTGTAGTTATCCACACTAGCATATATGATAGCCATCCTCACTAGCTTAGCTTTTCTCACTGAATCCATCCGCACTTTATAAAATACTCAGTGTAGGTGTCCACACTATCGTAAATTTTCGGTGTGATTATCCATACTAATAACATTTTAAGTATAACTATTCACTATAGTACATATTTTCAGTATGATTATTCACATTTATGGGGTTTTCTTTTTTAAATAGAGTTTTCTACACCTCTGGTGAAAGTTTTACTGCCTATAAGGTCCTACTTGTGATTGAAAATGAGCATGGGCTTTAGGATTATACTAATAAACGGAGGAAATGAAGTAATTGATCGCAAGAAAGTAATGTAAGAATCAAATGGTAAAGAAGTGACTTATCGACTGAGTTGAGGCATGAATATGAATCTGCTATCCATAAGGCAAATATTACCCTCATAAATGACTAATCGATGGTACATATGGGATCTCCAATGTATGCCTCCAAGATACAACAACTCCGCTCCAGGATTGTGCATTCAAACAACCTGGACGCCTTGGGAAAATGATTATGTTTGCCATGATAAAAAAATAATAGAACAGAAAAGGGACCAAACTTTACAGGGGAAGAAGGGAGAGAACAAATATATTCTAAAATAACTTTTACGTATTCTCGATCGAATATTTCAAAAAGTTAAAGAGACGTGATTAATGAAAAGTTATGTTGAAAACTGTTTTGAAATGTTTTCATAACGATAGCTTATGCTAAACTAACCTCACCCGGCCCGGCCCGGCCCGGCTCGGAAAACTTGCTACTCAAGCCCCGGAATGATATTCCAAATCAAAGTAATTGAAAACACGCTACCCAAGCCCCGAAAAATGCGCTACCCTTGGAGATGATGTGCCCCCTTCTACACTGGGTTGATCGGCGTTCGGCTCCCAAGATACAACAATCCGTTGGGTCTCTTCCGGAATCGATCTGTGGGGACGCGGGTAGAACTCACGCTTAAAAGCTAGCCGTTAAGGGTAGGGTGCCCATTCCCTTATAAAGTCCATCTACATCTATTACACTTCCGATGTGGGATCTTTGCTTTCACGTGGATCCCCCAACAATCTCCCCCTCCATGTGGAGACAACGTGGGAACTACGAGATCTTCCCCGAGAGATATTTTACCATTCTCGGAGGCATATTGGGGTTACTGAGATCTTCCCTGAGGGATTTTTCGTCCTCAGAGGCACACCAGAGTTACCACGGCCTAGCATTGATACCACTGGTTGTTTGACATGGTATCGGATGCAAGGGTCCCGAGTTCAAACCTCCTTGAATACAAAAATCCATATGCAATGGCCAAATCCAAAAGAGAGAACACATGTGCCACATGTAGGCCAACCCTAAAAGAGGGGCCACAAGTGAGGGGGTGTTAAAGTATAATAGATTAATAATGCCTTCTCCAGCCGCTTAAGCTTTTGAAGCAACTGGTTGTTTGACACGATCCCTCGAACTCGTCACCACCCGTGTTACAAAAGATGATAAAAGATGTAACCAAAAATAAATCAATGGAGTTTCTGGGAGAAGAAAACAGATAACTTTTATAGAGATAAAGAGACCTCACCAGAAAGTGGTCCTTCTCCCATTTTGAGATTATCGATACAGAGATTTTGTACGGAAGAATAAACATGAAACGTCTCCACCCCTCCTAAAAGCCCTCTTAACGTTTCCACTTTCCCTCATTTATAGGTTTTAATGTCTCCCACCATTTCAACCCATAAATAGTAAATAGTAAATAAAATCTTTTGATTTCTTTAAACATTTAGAAACATTAAAACCAAAATGTCACATTTTCATCCCTTGGGACACCTTGCATGTAAACGAAGGAGAAGTGGGTCTTGATAAATGTCTTTTAAAAAGGAGAATAAAAGGGAAATGATAAATGCACCCATTTTCATCCCTTGGGACACCTGGCTAGAGTGTATCTATGACTGCAAAGGGGCTGATGTACTTCACATTTAAGGAATGAAGTGACCTGATTGCCACGTACAATGCAGCCGGGTGTCCTTAGCGATGGAAAGGGGCGCATTTATCATTTCCCGAATAAAAGTGTCTTTCATTTTAGCATTTTCCATTTCCATTAAGGCCCTGTTTGGATTGCAATAATTTTTCGAAAAAGTAGGGAAAGGAAAAATATTTCAAAAAATTCCAAACTTTTTTTACACAAACCAACCCTATTCAATTTTTACTTAGGGACCCTCAATTTCTGATAGTATCCCTCTAAATTAACCAAACAGGGTCGTAGAAAAGAAAAAAATTGAAAAAAATATTTTCATTCGGAAATATTTTTATTGCAATCCAAACAGGGTTTTAATGCTGGGCATCTTTCGCATGTGTATTTATTTTCGATTGAGCAGGGTTTGCTGAAGTTTTATTTCGTTTACTTACATTTGCCTCGTACTTTCCTAAATGAAGTGTTCTTTACCTACATGTATCAGAATATGTAGGTCCCACCCATATCATTTAATTTGGACCATGTAACACTCACAGAATCTTAACTATCTCTAAAAAGGCGGCCCAGTGCACGAGGTTGCCGCTATTGCGGGGTCTGTGTAGGGCTACATGTATGCAGCCTTACCCCTGCTTTGCAGAGAGGCTGTTTTCGTGACTCGAACTCGTGACCAGTATTGGAGCAACCTTACCGTTGGCCAAGAATCTTAACTATTTCTGCAAATGTACTTTTTCATCATTATTTCTTCTGTTCTTTTCTTGATCATTAATTTCTAGGATCTTGACCTGATGGTTACGATGATTAGCTGTGTGTTTTGTGCATGGTTGTAGATCAAGGTGGGCCCATGATGATCTGATGAGTGATTGAGACGATGGTGTTGTATATATGAGAGATTTGCCCCCCTTTTGTAGTTTCCTTTGGATTCCATGCCTGCAACATTGCCTCATGTCGGATGGGGATGAAAATGGTGGATTGGAAATGACCTTTCGTGTCCTTATATGGGAAGTGATATATTCACCCCCTTTTCTTCCACGGGCCACCCCTCTAGTGTATTTATGACTACTCTTTTCAACAGGGGTGGCCAGCGAAGAAAAAAGGGCTAGATATCATTTCCCTTCAAAAAGAGAATGTGGAATACACAATTGCTAATTAGTGGGACCACCACCACGAATGTAAGGTGGGAAACTTGGTAGGTAGTGTGATTCAGATGGTCGTCTGAAGTGTATAACACGGCATAGATATGGATAATTGAAATGGAGATTAAGAGACCTTTCATTGAAATTGTTGGTAATCTTTTGGAGTATATACGGGAAATGATACTTTTTCCATTCTTTTCTAATATTTTCACCCATTTTCGTTTGTCTTTTCCTAAAAAAGATGGCATTTCCAAACTTTGTTTGATTTTTAAAGGAAGGGAAAACAATGCAAGAAAACCGAGTAAGAAATATGCCACGAAACCAATACTCAATTCACGGTAGAGTAGAGTAATTGTATTGTCAATATGTTTCATTTGGGCACACCTCATTGTGTGACAATGGGGCATGCCCCACTAGGACATAGTGGGTGTCAACTTAGGTTGATCTAAATTGCCCATTTCATGTTGTGACAAATTATAATGGTGGATGAACAAAGTGACTCTTTAGAACAAAGAATCATAATAGGAGAGAAAGAGAGGTAGGCAAGGAAAAACGAAGCTTTCTCTTATAGATTCTTTTTCTCCACTTATGAAGGTGGCACACAGAAATAAGTCCCACGAAAATTGTTGAGGTTCCTCGCAAAAGCAAAATAGTCCCACATCGGTTAAGTAAGATGGATGGGGATGGATTATAAGGGAATGGGCTCGCTCCTTCTAACAACTAGCTTTTAGGGGCGAGTTCTACCCAGTTAAATTCCCTACAAAAATAATGCATATGCCAAGAACAAGGTCTACACCCCGAATTTTGGACAAGTATGCCCTTACATATAGGAACAGAGCATAGTTAAAGGGGAGAAAGTTTTCTTAAAATTGAGACCACAAGCCTTTTTTTTTGTTAATAGAAAATAAAAAGGATATGAAGGCACCACGTCAAATGAAAAGTACCCTTTCATTTTAAAACAATACTTTTTCACAACCTAAAGTGTCTTCTAGTTGGAAACATCATTTCACACAGAGAAATGTCTCCTTCAAATTTCTCATTGAAAAATCTCATTTTTCTATTTTAAAAAAATAAAATATTTTAAAAATATCCGACATTTCAAAGGCACACCAATCATGCATTATATCTTAATAATATGTGTTTATGTCTTTGACCCCTTGATCATGAGATGAATATCACAAGATATTGTGTTTTATTTTGGATTTAAAACCACTCTCTCCATCTCTTGTGTCTTGATTTGGCTAAAACCTTTGAGAGATTGGATTATGCTCAACTTGTATTATATTGTGAGAGATTTCTTCTTCATTTTTTATCGTGCAACCAGACCCTAAAATAAGGCAAAGCAAGATCTTTCTCTTCTTCATTCATTTTCATTGTAAAGGTAGAAGGCACCAATATTAAACCCCTTGAAGCTTCAAGCTTGTATGGGCTCACATACGGCCTACTAGGGAGGATAGCAATAGTAGATTTCATTAAGGAGCAAAACTTGAGAAGAGTGGAGTATGCCATGGTTTGAAGGCCGAACCACTATAAATTATTGGTGTACATTTCTCTTTCCCTTATCTTCTTTTCTTCTCTTAGTTATGCTTATTGTGTTTATATTTTCATTCTACTTGGCTAACCACTCAACTAAAGATTAATAAGCAAAAGGGTTAGGATTAAAGATCAAAGTTTAAAGAGCTTAAAATTTTAATAGCCAACCAATTCCCACCCCCCTGTTTCGTGGTTGCCCTACTTGGGATTCACATTGATTTAAGCATAAGGCTTTGGATAGATCTGAAGGCCACATCAAAACTAAGTTCTTCAAGGAGAGTATTCAACGTTCAGATAATGTGCATCATCTGCACCTTCAATTTGATCATCATGGCAGAGGTAACGATCTATTTTCGCTTAAGGTAGATTAATTTTCTAACAAATATCATCAGTTGGCTAAATAAAAAATGTATAATTTAAGAAAAAAAGTATAAAATAAAAAATATCATTAAATTATCATGTTAATTTCACAATGAATTATAAAAATGAAAATATCTTGATATTTCTTAAAATCTCGGGATTATTTCAGGATTTTCTCGTTTTATAAGACATCTTATTCCCCCTGCTCATTAAACATATCCTCCCTTCATTATCAATCACTGTCATAAAAAATAGAAAGAACCATAGGAGAATAGGATGGGTAGAAATATACAAACAAGTATCATGATCCGGATTTTTGAAATACCACCAAGTGATAAAAATCAATACAAAATGAAGGATACATTAAAAACTGAACTATTCACTCTAAGTGGAGCTGACCTTAGTGATCTTATTGATAAATGTTCTTGGAAGCTTATAATCACTAATTTTGGCTGTGAGATTTTCATCCAACAAAATATTCTTTATATTAAAATTATTTCTTAAAACACCAGGCACAATTGTTGTATGCAAAAATTGGATTCCTCTCACAATTCCCGTAGTAGCAGCTAATCTTTGTGGCCATTTCAGCATCTCTTACTTTCGCCGTTCTGCCAAATAAATTATAAGAATTGAAATCTTATGATATTTCAGATATTAATGGCTGAAAAGCAATAGGATAATGGTTATTCCCCTTACCAGTAAGATGACTCCTCAGTGTCCCATTTGAAACGTATTCGAAGACAAGAAAGATGGTATCAGTGGCATTAGGGGATTCCTCATAAGTGACAAAGCAGTGTCCAAGAATGCTGACCTAATGGCGATGTCTGAGCTTTGAAATTACTTCCATTTGCTGTTTTAAGACTTTAAGAGCATGCCTTTGCTTTAGTTTCAGACACCTCACCACGACCACTGATCCGTCACTGAGCCAGCCTTGGTACAACTAAAATTGTAAAAGAAGCCAAGATGATGTGAAATTATTCAGATGTCAACATTGAAAGTGAAGCAGTCTGTGTCTAGTAGAGATGATGCTTTAACCATATTAATTTACAAAATTCTATCAAATTCATGGAGATATGACGATGGAATCATCACCCAAAGTCAAAAAAGAATAATAGCTTCCAGTTTTTCAAATATTGTATATTGGTCCAGTAAGATACACCATAATCAGGAAAGGTTACTGCAACATATAAAATTGGGAATGTTATCCCTATTTCTGGGACATTAAATAGAACAGTCCAAATCTTTTGTCTTTTTCATTTATTTTAATTCGTGAGTACATGTATGGCATCTGAAATCCTCCTACGAGATGCCCATGTCTGAAACTCTAATGACATAGACATTACAAGAAAACTGTAATTTACTGTCCTCTTGAGTTACTTTAGTTCATGAGCTATAGCTCCCAAATTTGTCTTACGTAGGTAGAAAAATCACTTGGTATGTTTTATGAATTAGGTTAAAAATATAACTAGTGATTGAAAGACACCATTTAGAGCGATATGGTAGTGCTTAAAATCTTATCATTGCTCAAGAAGTCAACCCAAAGCAAAAGTAGGTTGAATCAGGCAGTCAATGATTTACCCAGCGAGTTGATTGCATCGGGTGGATCAACGAGTTTTACTGACTCAATATATCTGAAATCAAGTTGATTTGTGCGAGTCAATGATTGACCAAGTGAAGTTTCAAACATAGAAAAAGTAAATCCAATCAACTACTTGTGGAATTATAAACCAGAGCATTGATGCATTTTGAAGGATCCAACTTTTCACTACATGAAATTATAAAAGTGCGGAAACTCAAAATGAACTGACAATAACAAATCATACAAGTGAAAATAAATATTTTTCGATAGAGTTGAACACTATTATCGACTGAATTAAGCCTATAATGTATGCAAATAACCTATATTACTTTGAGATCTTTACCATGAGCGCGTGTGATTACTTGTTCAAATTTTGAGAAAATAAAAAATTCGGAAACCAGCTTAGTTATGTGGAATCCGTCAGACAGATTTTAACTGTAAACACCTAAAAACATTTCTTCTTTGCTCTTGATCCATTCATAACTTGGGAGTTAGGCTGCTAAGGGAATTGAGAACTGATAAGGAGGATAACTTTATATAAAATTCACTACCTGTGGACCCCGATCCGAGAGGATGGGTGCTGAGGACATGAGATCCTCTGCAATCCTCAAAGATCTCCACATGTGAAGGAGAGCTCTACCAAGGAACTCTCAAAATAAGTGTCACTCTCATAGCCTAGCACGAGTGGTGATAAATGAGATACCTCTTGATCCAAGGATAAATCCTCAAACCAAGACGTACCTAAAACAAACTCAGAGTCGCCATCCATGGATAGGCCATAGAACTCCAAAACAAATCCTCTGTGCAATAGATAACCAGAAATATATATATATATATATATATATGGGCTCGTGCCTGGTTACGAATGGAGAAGGTCCGAAGAGCACCTCCAATTCGTCCGAGTGCAAGCACTTGGTCTCTTATGCCATTTTTTATTAACTCCAAAGAATTTTGGGCAAAATCATGTGATATGGGAACGAAATATCCCCGAGAAAACGTCTACCTAATCATGCATGTCCCGGGGATTAAATAATAAGCACACACGAGATGAACGAAAGAAGTGTCACCTAATCACAGCTAGGTTGTGAGTGACATACCTAATGGGTGTCTAAGTTCTGGTGGACAAAGACATGCATGCTACAGCTAAAGGTATAAGGTCTGCACAGAAAAATATGAAAGCACAACAAAACATGCAATATAACTTGATACCACACAAGACGCAACACAGCAAATCCTAAACTCTAAATGATTTCGCCCGATTCTTCGGATGGTCTGATATTCATCTAAAACTGCCTACGTATCCCCGCCTGCACGAGAATCAAAGCAACGTAGTTCTTCGCACCTATTCTAAGCTATGATGCCTAAGGCATCTAGACCTCTATCCGAGACTCGACCTAAAAGACCGGACTAGTTATTAAAGCTTCTTGTGCAATTATTTAAATTACAGTGGATTGTGGATTTTAGGACATCCTATATGCCCTAACTAAACGCAAGTTAGCCCTAAGCTAATGCAGGTGGTTCCTACAACCTATGTGTAACTAAGCTGTGTGTCCTAAGGAATACAATGGGATTTCTAACGCATCCTAGACCTAGTCATCAGTCGCGACAAACTCCTAACTCTAGCACAAACACAAACAAAACACACAACACATCAAAAGACAAACTCCTAACTCTAAAACTCTCTATCTAGGACAAACTCCTAACTCTAGAGGAAGATCTTGTTGAAAACAAGGTTTTAAAAGATTTTTGTGCTTTTTAAAGAATTCAAATGATTTATTTACAAAGTTTGGCTGGACTTTGGATAAAGATCCCAAGCTGCACTACGTACCTCGTGGAAGAGGATCAAGCCAACGTAGTTCGAAAATCGAACTCTCCTAACTACCACTAAAATTTAACACTCCAAATGATTTAAGGCTTTTGATGTTTTCAAATGTTTTTGATTTTCAAATGCTTCTAATGTTTTTCCAAATATTTTTGTTGTTTTAATTTCTGATGTTTTTGGATTTTAAAATGTTCAATTGTTTTTTGGTTTCAAATTTCTAATGTTTTTGTGATTTTAAATTATTTCAATATTCTTGTGATTTTAAGATTTGAAATGTTCTGGATTTTAAAATTTCAAAGGCTTTCACCATTTTGGTCAAAGGCCAAAGGAAACACACAACGCAACACCCTAGGGTAAAACCCTTAGGGTAAAGGGGAAACCCCAAACCAACAAATTAGTATCCCAAAATAAGATGAAACAATCCACGAACAAGTAAACAAGTGCCCCAAGAACAAAGAAAACAATCTAAAATCCTAAGTAAGCAAAGCTCTAATAAGACTGTGCTAGTCTCTAATAAAGAAGAACGACAACAACTCTAAAGGAGAAATCCCTAGCTACCAACACTAAAGAAGAGAGTACAAATGAGTCAGAGACTCTCTAATAACACTATCAAAACAAGGGTAAATAAGTCAAAAACTTACTCTAGAAAAAGGGGAGACTCTAACATGAGGCTGAGTAGGCCTCCTAAAGGGAAAACTCTCTAAATGAGACAAGGCTTGTCTCCAATTAGGGGTTCTATAAACGAGGCAAGGCATGCCTCCTAGACACAAAGGTGAGCTCCAAGTACCCCTATCATCACCCTTGTAATGATAAGCAAGGTCGGGGCAACTAAAAAGACTAAGTTAGTCTTCTACTTATGAGGGTGTTCCACAAATGAGGCTAGGCAAGCCTCCTAAAAGGATGAACTCTATAAATGAGACAAAGCCTGTCTCCTATGGGCGGACTCCTCTAATGCTAAATCCAAGGTATACACCCTAAGAGATAAATTCTAAACAATGAGGCTTGTCTTCAAAAGAGAACTGCCTCATGAAACAAGGTATGTCTTCTAATAGGGCTCTAGATGACTCTTTCCTTGTCCTTGCAATGAATGGGCTACATATGGGTTAAGGGCACCTAAAAGACTACGAACACTCTACCTAAAGATAATACAATAAACAAGCTATAGATAATACACACCTTCCCAACAATGATTTCTTAATGAAATACCCTAGTACAAATGGGAAACTAATTTTAGAAAAGATCACAACTATAGATAATACACACCTTCCCTTCTGTATCAAATGACAAATACCCACTACCCTAAAGTCCATGTAGAGAAATAAGTCACAAATTACACACACATAGTCAAAGTGGAGTTTTGAACTGGGCTCTTGCAGAAAAGGTATACCCAGGTTCATGCTTTAATTTAACTACAGGCCATAATATTTAGTGAACGAAGGTTGGACTCCTAAACGGGGCAGGGGTACCCCGTGCCATAAAAAAAAAAAAAAAAAGGGTCCACTGCAACTTCATCATAAAACAAATCAGCCACAACCAAACTGAAGCATTCAAAGTGTATAACAATCTTGTACAAAACTTCTCCAATTGGACCATATAAAAGTAAGATCTACAGTTTTGACATCCACCACAAGAAGCCAAACTCGTATTTATTGAAAAATCATGAACCTCAATAAATTCAAAACAGGAAATAACCTAAACTAAAACTTCTAAGAAAGTATACCCTACCATATAACAAAGAAACAATTACAGAATTAAGACATGAGGAAGTTGTTCCCACATTACCATTCAAAAAAGAAAAAATAAAAAAATGTTCTCACATTGCAAAGTGCAAACATGTAATAACCACACAGCAAGAGAGAGGTTTAGCAATTAGAACCTATCCACTCGAACGAATATTATAGGCGTCCAGAAATTCAAAGTTTTAAATTTAAAAACAAAAAGAAGAAAATAATAAAAATAACCGTGCACCTGCAAATAAAATGCAAAGTGAAGCATGCAGTTCGAGGTGAACCCTACAATGTACAATTAAGTTTTAACCATCCATAATACAGTTAGATGAAAATGACAAATAATAATCAAGTCATAGATGAAAACAGTGGCCTCCATAAACAGTAGAATCATAGTCAAACGCTCTAAGCATGTTGTGCACAAGAAATAGAATAAATACAAGGACCTTGAGACTTGTCCTCTCCGATTCTAAGATGAAAATAGCCAAAATAACCTTACTAGGATGGTAAGAAAATTAAAATGAAGCACGGAGCTTAACGCTAATTGAAGTTATACCTTAACCATCCAGAACAGACCTACATATAAAACCATAACTGCAAATCAATCCATAAAAGAAAATTCTACAAATGACATTCAAAATAAGAAAGAGTCACATTGAGCCCCTCAAGGCATGCCATATACAAGAACAGAATAAATAAGTAGAAATATCTGGGGACATGCTCCATAAAAATTTAACATAAGGATTCCAAACTGAAAATTCGAATGTAACATGTGCTTTGCTATGGCACATTGCATCCGCTGGATTCTAAGAGTAAAACATCTTGGCGCCCATATACAAGATACTACTTTATCTTTATCATTATCCAAAGTCCAAACAGAAAATTCTTATAAAGCAAATGACTACATAGATGAAACTGATTATTCAAAATGCATAAAGAATGAGAACCACGGGAATCAATTCCAAAACAGGAGACTCAAAGCTTTTCCTTTTTGCGGGATAACGGCATATATTATTAAAAAGAGTAGCAAGAAACAGGAGGCTCAATGAGCCACCTGACGTGATAAGTTTGTATTGTGACAGTAAAATGCAAATCAAAATACCAAGTAATGCATGTGTAAAAACAAACGCGTGCCGGGCCGGGGTCCGAGGTCTGGGTTTGGGTTTGGATTTAAATGAAAAGGTTATTTAATTTTCAAAAAAAAAAAAAAAAAAAACCAAGTAATGCCCAAACAGATTCCATGAGCACTGGGCACTAAAAATGGAATAACAGGATAACAATGATAAGCAAAGTAAACTCCGGAGTCATAAAGAATATATACGAGAAAACTAATATAATGCATAAACCCCAATACATACCCGGTAGAGAGAAAAAATGAAGATCCTCTTTCTTTGCCCCAAATCACGCAACTCACGAAATCCAGAATTTCACCAACGCTGATCGCTTTCTATTCTATCCAACGCCAGCAGGCCTAAATAAATTGCTCTGGTCCAAAGCCTCCTCTTCTTCTTCTCTCCACTTTTCGAAATTACTGACCAGAGGAACAAATCTGAACTAGGAAGTTTCGGTCTCAGAAAATGGGTGAAACCCAAGTAGAAGAGAATCTTAAATCTAGGGATTAGAACTATGTTTGAGTGAATTGCGATGGAGAGGGTGCTTTGGAACAAATTAAACAAGAGCTTGAGGAAGGAGCTAAGGGTGATGGTGGAGATAAAAATCAAAAAGGGTTTCCTGGATGTTGGGCTGATGGAAGATGATGGTGGTGGAGAATTTGATGTGGGTTTCTGAGTGGCGGTGGATATTGAAATGAGGTGGTTGCTTGGGGTCAAATTTTAGGCTGGGGTTACTGAAATGGGTTAGAGATGGTGATGAAAAACGGAGAAATGGGAGGTTTAATAGGGGAAGAAGGTGAGGCTATGGTGGCCCGTCGGATGAGGTGGAGCCCAAGCTCCTTTCTTCTCCGATGGGGTACGGTGATGGTGGTGGAGGATCGGCCAGCGGTGGAGGATGGGATGGGTTGGATTTTCGGCTGGAAATGAGGCCAGAGAAGGAGGTCTTGGGGAAATGAGAAGAGGGGTTGCCGGCTGTGATGGTGATGGGTTTTGATGGGGATAAACAAAAATGAAAATGGAATAGGATCTGGGTGGTGGTGGTAAAGAGGGAGAGATGCGAATTGCAGAGAAGGTGTTGGCCGGAATCTATGGCCGTTGCCGGAGTAAATGGGTTTAGATCTAGATCTAGGATTTTAGAGGTCAATGGATGAGAGGTTTTGAGATGTGGCAAAGAGATGGTGATGGTGGAGGTGGGTTGCAGAGATGGTGATGGTGGAGATAAGGGAAGAAGAAGAAGAATAAGAAGATGGTTGTGGTGGGGGTGGAAATGATAGATCCGGCTGGAAATGATGCCGGAGAAGAAGGCCAAAATCCCTCTCTCACTCTCTCTATGCTCTCTGTTTCTCTCCCTCTCCTCTGAGAATTTTTCAACGAAAAATCTCCTCTCCCCTTTAAAACCCTAATTCAGATGGGTTTTTATGAAAGGGAAACCCTCCCTACTTAGACAGCCACCTATAGTGTATTTTGTACATTTTCTAACCTACAGGGGGGGTCCAACTAGAAAACAAGGCAAGAAATTCTCTTTCCTTTCTATGATCCTAGCCCTTCAAATTGCCTTTATGAATAAGGGGCTGAGATCAAAAGCCTCTAAACCTCCTAGGAAGCTTCCAAGAAAGCTTCCTAATATTCTTTCATAACTAATCCTAGCCTTAAACGTCATTAACTCATGATTAGGCCTAATTGTAACTTGGAAAGGAAGGAAGGAATCTTTCCTATTTACCAAACTGCCCTGCTCTCAGATAATGTACCCTCTAATTATGCTACACATTAATCTGCACACCCATATATCTTTCTGGACAGCCCGCTGCAGTAAATTTGAACTGGCTTTCTAGGTTCCAGCACACCCCCTTTTCTGGCTAAATCGTCACTCTTATTCCTACACTACACTACACTAGAAACTTCGCTTGTTTGCTAGGTAAACTCTAACGGATTCAAACGAAAATTTAAAGGGACCTACCTGGGATTTTAACCTATCCTAAGGTACAAATTGGGATCTAAAACGCTGATTTAGTAGGATTTCTAATCTAACGACGCTACTAGAGTTCGGTCAAAATGGGGTGTCTACACTACCTTACCACTTAATAGACTGAAATTTGAGGGGATTTTTGTGTTGAACCCATGAACAAAATATTTAGTATTCAAAAGAGTTTGACACAACAGGCATAGTCCAAAAATCAACAGTTAAATTATTCTTTGCAAAGCACGAAAAGATAGCCCTTTGATCAAGGAGATAGGATGTTTAAATTATGGTGGCAAAAGGGCAAATAAACAGGACTCATTGAGGTCTACCAGATGTTAAAAATCTATCATCTATTTTCTGTAATCAGTTTCGTTTCAATGCTCACAGGCACATACATTGGAAACATTCACTTTTATGTCATGGTTAGAGCCACAACTTGGGTAGTCCATTCAGGTCTAGATAGAAGAAGGAAAATACAACATCATTCCCTTATCCTTTCTTTAGAGTGTATTAACATTTCGTATATGATCTACCTATTATGTCGCCTTCATTAATCTATGCAGTGGCTAGGGTGACACAGTCAACATTATACTGAAACATTTTATTACATGATCATTTGTCCCCAAGCATTTCGAACAAATATATAAGATTATTATTAAGAGTAGTAGGTGATATTTTCCATCCGAAATACATTCACTCTCATACCTGACCCTGAGATCCTTCCCCCATTAAATTCGACGGCTCGAAGTTATTTGTTGCTTCTTCGAGTTCCTCCAGAGTAAGAGCATGATATGGTGGGAGCCCAAGTGCTCCTAGCCTCATTGCCTGAGACATATGCCCTGTCAAAGATAAAATTGGCTTCACATATTTTAATCATTCCTATCAAAGAAACATTGAATGCTCCATGCAAGAATCCTTTACAAAAGTCTATATACACTACCAAGCAGAAACATTACAAAAGAAACTCAAAAAGATTAGGCCCTTAAACCATAGACGCAAGTCTGGAAAACTTGGATACATTTCTACTGAAATTTTCAAGGATGGTAAAGTGAAAGAAATATCATTCATGGTTATCCTATAGACAGATAGCAATGAATAATGGTGGAAGAGAAAGAACAGCTTACTAGATTCAGTACCCAGTCTTGGGGATATCTGAACTGACGTTTTTCCTACGACAGATTTCTGAGATCTAGAGTTTCTTTCATTCTTTTTCCCCAATCTCCTAACTATCACGCATATTAACATCATACATGCTACCAAGGATCCCACAATTCCCCCAACAATTCCAAGTAAGTGGCCTAACTTGGTTTTCAATGTTTCCTTCTGTTTACTAGGCATAACTGCAGCCAAAGCTTCTACATGGCAAAATGAGTTTGAATGTTGATACTTTGAATCCCCAGAAGACAAACAATTCCATGAATACAACACAATTCGGTCAGAAGAATTTGAACAGACACAGGGAGGCAAACCTCCAATCAAAAGATTATGAGAGAGATCCACAAAATTGAGTCCATTTCTGCAAGATGTATTCATTGGAAGAGCTCCACACAATTTATTACCAGCCAAATCCAAGTACTGAATTGAAGGTAAAGAGAACAAAAGAGATGGGATTGGCCCCACAAGTTGATTGAAAGAAATATCTAATCTTTGGAGCTGATCAAAGGACTGAAGTTCAGAATTAACACTAGAGTGGAAAGAATTGTTTCTCAATACTAGACTGACAAGCTTATTCCCCAATGAGGGAAACTCCGGTCCGAGGATATTGCAACCCAAGTCCAATTCTTCAAGAACTGTTAAGCTACTAGGATCAGGAACACTTCCATTGAACAAATTATCATGAAAAATAAGACTCTGAATGCTGGTCAAAGAATAAATTTGCAATGGGATTTTCCCATAAATAAAATTTGAACTTATATTCAGTACTTGAAGAGACGAAAATCGATTGATTTTTGCAGGTAAAGGCCCCCACAAACCCAATGACACAAGTGACAGCACCTTCAAGCTTGACAACTTAGAAAGAGTGGTGAAAAGAGAATCAATCGAAAATTCAAAGATAGAGTTTGAGAAGAGATGGAAAAGTCCTTACTGGGTAAAGGGGATCCTTTGTTTCCAATGACAGTTAATTCGGTTACTCGGTTTCCCGAGCAGACGATTTTAAGAGACTAAGAAGGAGGAATGTAACAAAAATTAGCCCACCTGTTCCAGCCATTGAGAACAGATGGGTACTCCAAAATGCGTTGAAATCGGGACAAGGCCATGGTTTCAGAGGGAAGCAATTGAGCAAAAGAGAATGGAAGAACAAAGAAAAGGAGAATTGTAAGGAAGGTAAAACCATGAGGTTTTTCCATGGTTGAGAAGAAAAGATTGGTAAATGTAGAAAGAACACAGATAAAAATATTTACATTCTAATGCGGCGATTTAGACTCCTAATTTATACATAACTATTACTATCTGTAAATAATCCTAATGCAAATAGAACTAAGAAATAAACAAAAAGGAAAATAAGAAATCTAAAGAAAACAACAAACATTGTCCTACATCACATAAATGAAAATTCAGCAATATAAGAAAGAAGCAAATAAACAAGAACTCCAAATTTTCTGTTACTGGAAACTAAAAGACTAGAAATTAGTCACAGAATTGAGTCTAAATCTCAGTCTTTTCCATTTATGGAAATTAATTGTGGAGGGACTGAAACTCAAGATAGCAAACAAAGCTGAAATTTGGTGCAAAATGGAGTGTAAAATCTACAGACTAAGAAAGACCATGAAATATTTTCCCATTTTACTTAAAATTTTGATCTGAAAGTGAAGAACAATGCAAAATGGTTTTTGGTGTGGAGTGAGTATGAGTTTCACTGTTCTTTCCCAGATGGAGAAATCATTTACTAGAAGATGAAAATTCTTACAATGGGTTGTGAATTTTAAGTACTTATAAGTTATAACAAAAAAAAACCCAGAAAGATGAGCAAACCCAGATGTATCATTTGTTAGAGAAATAGAAAAAGGAAAGAGAAAAACAAAAAAGTCCAAACATTTCAGCAATTAAATTTAAAAATAAGAGCTTCAAAAGATGGGTGTAAGATAATTTGAAGTAGGTGTTAAGAAAATAAGTTGAGAAGAGAATTGCTCAGTGAAAGGAATCGAAGAGTAGAGTAGTGCACAGCAGAGCAGAGAAAGGAAGAGCAGAGCTTTCTGTAGAAAAAGAGGGGCAAATGATAGGCTAAAAATCTGTAAGAAAGTGGACGTGTCGGCGGCACGTGCGTAGTGTGAGAAGGAGCGTTGGGAAGTGAGCTAAGATCTGAGAGGGCATGGATTTCAGCAAGTCTACATCTTTAGATTCCTTCCTTCCATTAAGAACTAAATCACCCAACAATCCAACTACTGTATTTATCATTCCATTAAAATCGTGGGGGCCACCCTATCAAAGCAAGATGCAAAATGGTAGGCCCCACCTTATACATGAATATGAATTTGGGTGGTTGGACCCACACAACAAATAAATGTTGTAAGATGGTGGGCCTGACTCTATGTATGGATTTAGGTGGAGATAGTGAGAATTGGTATACATGGTGGGCCCCACCCTATTCATGTGTTTGAGAGCAAACATACTGTTAGGGGTAAAAATCGGCATTCACGGTACCGACCCTCAAACCCTTTCTCCATTACTCAACTGGATCAATACAACCCCCGCAGCAACACTCAGTAACGAACATTGATTGGGCCTCCTTGATACTTCTCCCTTGACCGGTACCGAGCTACCAGGGAAATCAAACACAATCGCGGGGATCTCGCCCCCAAACGACTAATCCGAATGGCCATCACACATAAGGTATGGCTTTTGAATTCAAAACGTCCCGCCCAAGTCACCATCCACGATCTCCGCCCATGATCAGCGGAAGTCATATCTCCACGATTTTATTCTCCAGCCATCATGCTCCACGTGGGCTAAATCAAAGGTATGATTGATATCTCCACAATCTTATTCTCCAGCCATCACGCTCCACGTGGGCTAAATCAAAGATACGATTGATATCTCCAAGATCGTGGACCTCCTCCCCTATAAAAAGGGGGCTACGCACTCAAGCAAAAGGCATTCCATTCTCCCTCTTCTCCTTTGGTCTGGTAACTTGACATAAACTCTGTCCCATTCCCCGTCCATCATCTGTGATTGCCCATCTCTGACTTGAGTGTGGAAGTGGCAGTCCGGAGCCACAACTCCGGACCCACTGCGCTTTCTCTGTGAGCGCAGGATTAGAGGTTCTGCGAAGCTAGTTCGTACAGTCAGATTTTTAGCGTCATCAGATTCGCGCCATCCGTGGGACCGTCTATGCCAAAGTCGAAAGCTACCTCCCAACCTAACGGTGGAATGGTTACGAGAAGTCAAGCAAGTCAATGAGACCGCGAGCCACCGGAGGAAACGGGAGAGATGGTTACTTCCGGCGACACTCCGGTAACAATGACCGTCTTCAACCAACTCACACGGCAACTGGGAAGCGTCGCGGCCGCCCTCCAACAAGTACTCCAAAGGATCCCTCCCCAACCGGCAGCACCACCTCCACCTGTAAACCCGCCGCGCAAAGGAATTCATCCCATCGAGATTTCAGAGGAGCAAGGATCCCTCAGAAGGACGAAATCCCCGGAGTCAAAGACCCTGCCAACATTAACAAGGGTTTGCCTCAATCACTAGCCCGCCACCCGACCATCGCCGTGATGATCAGCATCGAAGGGGTGACAACTCGATGATGGAACCCGCGAATCTAGCCCATCGAAACGAGAATCAGACACCTCCGCAAATCAGAAGCCCGACGAAAAACATCCAAGCAGACGAAAACCCCACCATCATGGCTGATCTCCAGCGCCAGATAAGAGAACTTCAACAGCAAATGAAGGCACCATGTGATCCGGACCTCCTAGCGGAATGGGATAGCGAGAATTCGGATATGCCTCGGTTAGACCTCTATGACGGATCATCTGACCCTCTTGAGTTTCTCCAAACCTACCGCCGTGCGATGTTAATCAGGAATGCTTCAGACGCCACGATGTGCAAAGCCTTTTCCGCCTACCTACAGAAAGATGCTAGCAACTTGTACAGTCGATTAAGGCCCAACTCCATCGAGTCATTTCACCAATTGGGAAAGGAGTTTGTCGCTTACTTCATTAACAGTCGGTCCTGAAAGAAACCAGCTGACGCTCTTCTGGCTTTACGGCAAGGAAAGGACGAAACATTACGGAAGTTCAACGGTCGGTTCCAACGAACCGAACTTCGATATGGTTCGCGCCGCACTCCGCCATGCCATCCAAGATAGAGACATGAAAGTCGCCTTGAATGTGAATCCTCCTCGAGACCTCCAAGAACTCATGGCCACTGCGGACAGATACATCAATAATGAGGAATCATTCGCCATGGAAAGGGAGTTGGAGAACTCCCGAGGAACCGAAAAACGAAAAGACGACTCTAGGGTGCTACCAAGTCAAAAGCAGGCAAGACGAAACGATCGACAGAATCGTCGTGCCCCAAATCCCCAGTTTGATAGGGTCAACTACACTCCATTGAACAGCATCATCTCAAATATCTTGTACGAAATCCGTGATAGAGAACCCATACACTGGCCCAAAAGAATGAGAAACTCGGGAAAGGGTAAAAGCTCTAACAAATATTGTCATTTTCACCAAGATCATGGGCACACCACCGACAATTGCTATCATCTGAAGAATGAAATCAAAAGACTCGCGAGACTGGGTCAGATTGACTGTTACCTTCAAAATCCCCCAAGGAGCCAGCAACAACCCCGATCTGAAATACACCGGCCGGACGAACATCGTCGCTCGCCAAACCACCGTGCAGAAAACAGTAGGCAAAGAGCTTCGGATCAGGAGGAAGCACCTAAGATCACCAAAAATATCGACACCATCTAGGTCCGGCGTCCAGAGGACTGACCGACGAAGGACGCGCCCTTTATGCTGGACAAATCAACTCCATAGAAAACCCCTCCAAGAAGTCAAGGACGGACCCAAGTATCAGAGTGCCTATCACCTTTACAGAGGCAGATTATGGAACGATAGATCGGTAGCATGATGATGCTGTGGTAGCGCGGAGGAGAAGTCAAGGTACGAGGGAAAATCAAACTCCCTGTAACATTTGGTGCTCACCCGATCCAACGCACCATCATGCAAACCTTTGTAATAGTTCACGTCCCTTGCACTTATAATGGAATCATCGGAAGGCCAGCGCTGAAACCACTGCCCACTTGAAAATAAAGTTTCCCACAAAACTTGGCGTAGGAGAGGTTATTGGCGACCAAGAGAAAGCCCGCGAGTGCTACGCCACCCTGTTGAAAAAGAAAAAGGCCGCCAAAGAAACCTTCTTCATAGGCGGTACCAACCCTCGAGTTGAGGTAAAGCAGGGAGAACCGGTCGAGGAACTCACGAAAATTCCTCTGTTCCCCGGTGCCGACGAATAAACCGTCCAAATAGGTTCTCCCCTGTTAGGTAAACTTAAAACTGACCTTGTCAATTTCTTAAAGACTAATTCGAATATCTTCGCCTAGTCCGCCTCCGATATGCAGGGAATTCCCTCCAATGTAGCGGTCCACAAATTGAATGTGAACCCAAACTCCAAGCCGGTCAAGCAAAAGAAACGTAATTTCGCCGTCGAAAGACAAAAGCACATCAAGGAAGAAGTAGATAAACTCTTCGATGCTAAATTCATCAGAGAAATCTGCTATCCGGAGTGGCTGGCCAACATTGTGATGGTCAAAAAATCCAATGGCAAATGGGGAATCTGCATAGATTTCACGGATCTCAACAAAGCCTGTCCCAAAGATTGTTACCCATTACCAATGATCGATCACCTCATTGATGCCACCGCTGGGCATGAGATGCTAAGTTTCATGGATGCCTTCTCCGGATTCAACCAGATCCAGACGTACGGTACCGATAGAGGAATCTAAAGGACCAAGTCTCCCAGCAGAAGAACCGACTCTGATCCAACAGAACCAAGATCCACTGTGGATGTTGTACGTGGACGGCTCCTCCAATGCCGGGGCAGTGGTGTTGGCTTGGTCATAACAGGACCGGACAATTTTACTGCGGAGTACGCCCTGCGACTAGATTTCAAAGCATCCAATAACGACGCGGAATAAGAAGCTTTGATTGCGGGAATAGCTCTCGCCACCAAATTACGAGTCAATCGGATCAGAGTCCACAGTGATTCGCAATTGGTGGTCAGCCAAGTAAATGGCTTCAGCGAAGCTAAAGAAGAGCGGATGATCAAATACCTAGAAAATGTGAGAAAGGAAATCTCCACCTTTGAAGAATTCCAGATAATGCAAGTTCCCCGAACTTTAAATACCCGCACTGACGCTCTCTCCAAGATGGCCTCGTCCAGAATGTTTGAGCCGGAAAACATCTACACCGAGCCCTCAACCTAGCATTGAGAAAGAAGAAATCCTACAACTCAACGAGGAACCTAATTGGATGGATGCTACAGTACGGTACTTAAAAGACGGTGTCGTATCCTCGGATAGAAAGGAAGCTCGACGCCTGGTCGCCAAGGCCGCCAATTATATCTTCGATGGACAGGAGTTATACAAGCAGTCCTTTTCATGGCCTTTATTGAAATGTCTCCGACCCTCCGCTGCGGAACTTGCCATGAGAGAAGTCCACGAAGGAATCTGTGGCGATCACTCGGGCGGAAAGATATTGGCTCACAAGATCCTTCGCCGAGGTTTTTTCTAGCCAACTCTCCAGCAAGACGGATCTGAGTTTGTCAGAAAATGCGAGCAATGCTAGAAGTTCGCTACCATACCTCGTCTTCCTGCAGTTCCTTACAAACCCATCTCCAATCCAGTCCCATTGACTACTTCACCAAGTGGGTCGAGGCTGGCAGTGAAGAAGATTACTTCCAAAGAAACAGAAAACTTCTTCTATAATGATATCATTTGCAGGTTCGGTATTCCGCAGGTCCTTGTGACCGACAACGGGACTCAATTTACGAGCCGACGGTTCAAAGATTTTTGCGGAAAACTCGGTATCGATCAACGGTTCACCTCAGTCGGTCATCCACAAGCTAACGGACAAGTGGAAGTAACCAATCGGACTCTCTTACAGGGATTGAAGAAACGCGCAGAAAACGCCCGGGGCTTATGGGCAGAAGAATTACCGAATCTCCTCTGGGCCTATCGAACTACCCCCAGAACCGCAACAAGAGAGTCGTCATTCAGCCTTGCCTTTGGGGTAGACGCGGTCATACCCGTCGTGATTGGGCCCACTCTCCGAGGCTTGAAGCATATAATGAAAAGGCCAATCCCAACCACCTAAGGAGCAGTCTCGACCTCGTCAAAGAAACTAGAGAAAAAGCCCGAGTCAGGATGGCCGCGTATCAACACAGAGTCGCCCGATACTACAACTCTAGGATGAAGGAAGACTAATAAGGACGGGCGACTTGGTACTGCGATGATCCGAAGTCTCCGACCCTCGCAACTCGGGAAAATTGGCTCCCACCTGGGAGGGACCCTACCGCGTATCCCGCACTCTCCAGCCTGGGTCATACCAACTGGAAGACTTAGAGGGCAACCCCATTCCTCGCACTTGGCACATTTCAAATCTGAAGAAATTTTACCAGTAGGCAAGAATGTAATTTGTTTTCATTTCCTTATTTCCAATAAATCTATGTGTTTGTTCTTTGTCTTTGTGATATTGCAGACATGTAATCATTCTCCCCAAGTAATAAAATCTCCTTTTCGATTCTCCATCCGCAAGAGCGATTACATCGACAAATCTTCGAACTTAACAAGCTACAAACGAAGGATAAAAGATACGACCCATAAACCGGTGCCCGAAGAGGCCCGGTAGAGAGTCTATCTATTTGAAAGATACGACCCATAAATCGGTGCCCAAAGAGGCTCGGTAGAGAGTCTATTTAAGATACGACCCATAAACCGGTGCCCAAAGAGGCTCAGTAGAGAGTCTATCTACTTAAAAGATATGACCCATAAACTGGTGCCCAAAGAGGCTCGGTAGAGAGTCTATCTACTTAATAGATATGACTCATAAACCGGTGCTCGAAGAGGCTTGGACGAGAGTCTAACTACTTAAAAGATATGACCCATAAACCGGTGCCCAAAGAGGCTCGGTAGAGAGTCTATCTACTTAAAAGATATGACCCATCAACCGGTGCTCGAAGAAGCTCAGTAGAGAGTCTATCTATTTGAAAGATACGGCTCATAAACCGGTGCCCGAAGAGGCTCGATAGAGAATCTATCTACTTGAAGGATGTGACTCATAAACCGATGCCCAAAGAGGCTCGGTGAAGAGCCTATCTACAAAGTACTGCTTCAAAAAACAAATCAATATATCGCCAGAATCAGGAAAAAATTTACTATCACCAGCAAAAAGGTAAAAATATTTCAAAAGCATCACCATGAGTAGGGCTCGCCTCGAAGGACGAACCCTTCCGTAACACACCACAATAAAATTTAGTTTTACAGATCCAGTTCATAACAAAAGCGAAAAGAAAATTGCAAGGGCCCTGCCCCTAAACATCCTTCTCCAGATCTTCTCCAATAGAGGATGCTCCCACGGGCGGGACAGAGGATTCCACTCCAGGAGACGCAACCGCGAGGTTTGTCTCGTTCGCTTCAGTCGCCTCCTCTTCCTCTTCCTCGGAAAGTTCGGTCCCTGGTGGTACCTCCAGCCTGTCAACGGAAAATGTGGAGTCTATGACCTTAACCTGGTTCCTACAGTAAATGAACCCGTATGCCTCAAACTCCAGGACATGAAGTGCCATATTCGTTTGATACTCTTAAGACTGGAGAAACTTGGCAATCGCCCGGGACCGAATCTCTCCTTCACGCTGCGCAACCTCGTCCCGCACTTTTTCGAGGTTAGCACAGATCTCCTTTTCACGGCTAAGTTCGTCCTTTACCCTCTGAAGCTCAGCTTGGCCATCTGCCTGAAGCTTTCTCGCATCTGCCAAGGATTCCTCGAACACCTTCCTATTGTTCGCCTGCGAATCCGCATAATTCTTTACCTCCTTGGATGCGTGAGCATAGAGAGATTGTTACTTGTCCATGTGCTGCGAAGTATAAGAACAAATATCTGACAACTGTGAACAAAAAGGGGAGAAATAAGTATTCGTAAAGCCTAAAGGACGTCCGGAGAATTAAGATAAAAGCACACACCTTCGCCAAAGCAACCATGTCCCGGCCCAAAGAATAATGCGAACACTTCTCCATCTCTGCCAAGTCTCTTGGAAAGACGCTCGTCATCGCCATCTCTATAGCCACCCTTGGGTTACGAAGGGCAGAATCTTCAATACCCACTTTCCATTTAGGATCAAAATAAAGCCTCTGTTGGGTCGCCTGATCCTTCGAAAGAGTCACCAGCTTGAAAAGAGCCTGGGTTCCATCGCAACCCTCGACAGGCAGGGTCTCCTTAGTCACAATTGGGTCTTTACCTTTAAGACCCTCCCCCTCTGCCGACTTGCCCTTCTTACTAGGGCTCTTCCCCGGCAAATCCGCTTGCCGCTTACCATGAATGGGCCTCTCCGGAGATGCAGTATCCTTGGACCCTACGTTCGGAGCCGACCCTTTTCCAGCCTTAGCCGCCTGGCGCTTCAAGGCTCTCTCATGATTCTGCCGAGCTACTTCCTCGGCCTTCAATCTTCTCGCCTCCTCCATCGCCGAAGCAGAAATATTAGCGCCCGAACCTTGCGCCGCCATTTCTATGATAAAACAAGGAAACAAGTCATGATATAATAAAAGGGAAGCAAACAAAAACACGGAAAAGAAGGTCGGAAGAGGGAATCACCAGACTGACTCTCGTCAACACTCGTTTCATATTCCTCCCCCCTTCCACACCTATGCCCCGAGCCTCATCCTCCGAATCTCCCACAACGTTGCTTAGACCAAATTTGACTAATACTAGTTCGGACTTGAAATCCCGAACATCAAACCTCTCCTTCCCTACTTCCACACCCTACCTACAACATCGTTGAAAACCAGCTAACTTAATGTTCCTAAGGAAAACTTCAACCCCATTTTCTCCTCATTGGGCTCTCTCCAATCGAAGGGGAATCGCCACCCGGCTGCTTGAGGGGACTTCACAAAAAAGAACTCGTTCTTCCACCGTTTATTGGAAGATGGAGCTCCGCCCATGATCATCAGCGTCCGCTGTTAGGCCACGTCTACCCAATCCCCTTTCATCTTCATAAGAAAACATTTCCGAATAACATCCAAGGATAGTGGGGGCCTTACCATTTTACTTTTTACTATGTACGCCAAAAGACCCTCCACCCATTTGGAAAAATCCGGGACGGAGCCAGGCCTAAGAAATCAAAAAAGTCTATCAAAATCAGATGGGGAGGGAAGCGAACACCCGCCTCAATAATCTCTTTGTAGAAGATTGTCTCTCCCTCTACGCTGCTCCTACACGCCCGTTCGTTGCCGAACTTCATACTCATCCGGAATATGATATTTCTCCCGCAACCGCCTGAGATCTAAAGGTTGGAGGATGCCCGTTGAGCTCATGGCGGCTTCAGGACGATATACCCCACCGAAAGGCACACGCGGCTTATGAACCTCCACCGACTCCCTAGCAAGACACCTAATTTGGGCATCCATCGGTGTCTAACGTGAGTCACTCCTATCCTCAACCAACACAGCAATCACGGGAGCATCACTCGTCACCGACTCTGGCACCCCTTGAGGCTCAATAGGGAGAATCGGATCCACATCTTTCTTTGGACGTGGCGTTATCCTCTTCTGGGATCCTCCGCTCTCTTCGATCATCGTGCCACCTCCTACTTTCTTGGCCCTAATTTTACGTCTTTTCACCGACAATTGCTCTGGTACGCTCTCCACTTCCATCTCCGACGGGACATGGGGAGAAGAGGATGATTCCTCCATTCCCACGGGCTCAATCGACTGGTTCTGTGAATCTGTATTTTTCGACATGACTATTTTTAAAGAAATGAAATGCAAAGATCGGGTTGAGAAACGCACCGGTGAAATTGGAGAGAACGGCTATGAAGCTTGCCGGAGAAGACGAACCAATACCATTGAAAAAAAAGAAAAATTGGGCCGAAAAGCTTGAAATCTCACAAAACCCCGATCAACGCAAGAGAAAAAAGCAAAATGGAAGACTTCTACAGAAAAAGGGAAATGATCCGCCGGAAAAAAGGAAACTTTATACTGGAAAACCCGCGAGGGTCTCGTCGGAATGAGGCCTTCGAGCGGGAAAGTCAAAATTCGCATCCCTCTGACGTTACACGACACGTGGCGTTCCGTGATATGCACACGGTTATCAAGGCCATAAATACACCGTTTCACCATCATTACTTGAAGCGCCAAACCACCATCACCCAAGAGTCGCGACCGTTACACGTGTCTCTTCGAAGTACCCCTCAGGACACGTCAACAAGCACTCAAAAAGCAAACCTTCCCCGGGTGCCGAATATCGTTTGGTGAAATTAATCATACGATACACTCAAGCTATGAGACATCCACGCCAAGGTCAAGGTACACTCGGGACCGAATGTGCGCATTTGTGCCATGAACATAACTCCAACTAAAACGATGCACCCTCGCATGATGATGCGTGAGTCGTAACATTTGGCTGAGAGGATTGAGAGAAAGTTGAACCATTGGAAGAAGTCTTATGAATATTTTGCTCTAGGATGATCTTGCTAATCTACCTGTTTTTTTATGACCTTCATCAAAATTCTGAAGTCGATTGCTAACAAAATTAAAAAACTTCAAAGAGATTTTCTATGGGAAGGCAAGGAGGGGGAAGAATTTGAAGCATCTTGTTGATTGAGAGTTAGTGTGCCTCCCGAAAGCTGAAGGCGGTCTTGGCCTTCGGAACCTTTGCCTTAGAATTTTTTTGAAAAGGTAACAAAATTTTATTCATAATAATGACATGATTTCAGCAGGAAACGGGACAAGATGTCCCCTTCCTGTGGATGCTGTTGACTCCTTGAGCCAGCTTACTAGGCTGACTCCACCTAGTTATCCCTACCAGGGTTCCAGGGTTCTACCCTTATTAATCCATAAAATGCATTTGTTACAGTGCCAACAGGTCATCAAATATCCGCTTAGCAGTCAGCGAATGATGATTCCAAGGGCTGTGCCAGGTGCCATTCATCACCTATTTGCTTTTGGCGGGGTTTTTTTTTTTCCGCTCCTTCCTTTGCGAAGAGACCAGCCCTCTTCGTTTGCAGATCTTCAAATGTGAGAGAATTCAGGATTTAATTTCTGGCAGAGGTCCTTAGTTTCTGAAATTGTGCTGGCTAAGTTTTGCGCCTTGTTGCTTGCCCATGCCAAGACATGAGTCACCTTCAATGATTAATGGTAGGCTTTCGTATACCATTGTAAGCCCCTTAAGGGAGTCTTCACCTCTGCCTCATTGGATTTGCATGTCCCCACTTATTCCGAGAAAGAGAATAGTGTCATCACGGAAGATTCCTCCTATACGGGCTCTCCCTGGTTTACCTTTTGAGCTCCCATCAAAGTTGAATTTTACCCAACCAAGTGCAGGAAGGCGTCATCTGAGACTCCATTAAACTACGGCTAACTACGAAAGACAGAAGGAATGAGATGCGGTCGGCGGTCCACCGGCTTGGACAAAAGTATGCTACTGGGATATTTAACCAGGTGCTCAAGAAGGAAACTACGAAGGGTTGACACCAGGAACTTCAGTATCATACGCCTGGCGAACCACCAAGTGCTACCAGACATTGGACCCCACCATCGCCACAATACCCACTTGGCACGATCTGCTTTGCCCCGGAAGGAGGCTTCAAACTGACTGTGCCAAGGTCGTGGCCGAGGATGCAATCATTCGTCCAGATCTTCCTCCGGATCCTCTTCAGGGTCTTCCTCAGGATCCTCCTCCTGCAAATTCACCTCCAGATGAGGCTCGAGACCAGATGACGCGGAGCCGATCCTCGTATCACCTTCGGTTACTTCTTGTAACATCACCTTCAGGGCCTTGTTCTCCATTTCCAACTTCTCGACTTTAGCCCTCAGCCGGAGAACCTCCGAGCCTTGCTGAAGAAGTTGATCTGCCACCTCGTGTCCCCTCTCCATAGTATGCTTCAAAGACTGCTTATAATTGGCAATGAAGCTGGGAACGTCGCCAGGAGCAAGGCAATCTCTGGGAGCGGGGGAACCCGAGTGTTCTTGGGTTTCCACTTTCCGCTTCTTCTTACTCTATGAGCCACGATCCGCCCCCTCAACTCCAGCCGATGGGGAAATCACCGCCACCGGAGTCATCACTTCCGGCGAATCAAGTCCTGCCGCCGACGAGTTTCTTGCCCTCTGCGATCGCCTGGTTCTAAGAGACACCGGCTCCCCGACAAAAACCTGAGGCTCCTCTTCTCTATCCGATGGCGAATTCAATTCTACCACCGGAATTGTCGCCCATGGTTGATCATCGCCGGCGAGCTCCTGAGACATTTTTGACAAAGAAAGACTGAAAGAGAAAGAGAAAGGAGAAAGAAAGAAGATATGGCAGATAGTTCTTTCCCTCACTCCCATTTTATAAAGGTCGCTAGGCAGAAAAATCGAGCGGGATTTAATGTCCCGCCGATTTTCGAAATCTCCTTCGAAGCGGGATAATAATAGCCTGACCCGCTTTTCGAAAAAGCGTACAAAAAAAAAGGCGGGATTCAAATGTTTCCACCGTTTCTCGAAAACCACTAAGGATAGAATAACGCGCCTATTAAACAATGTGACACATTGAATTCACCCGCCGATTCCCAATAAAGACGCTTCAACTCCATCATTTTCAGAGAGTCGGCGCCGGCTCACCGTTTGAAAATTTAACTACTTCCTTGACCCTTACAAAGGGACAAGAAAGTAGGGGGCAGTATGTTGGGGGTAAAAATCGACATTCACGGTACCGACCCTCAAACCCCTTCTCCATTACTCAACTAGATCAATACAACCCCCGCAGCAACACTCAGTAACGAACATTGATTGGGCCTCCTTGATACTTCTCCCTTGACCGGTACCGAGCTACCAGGGAAATCAAACACAATCACGGGGATCTCGCCCCCAAACAACTAATCCGGACAGCCGTTACACGTAAGGTGTGGGTTTTGAATTCAAAACGTCCCGCCCAAGTCACCATCCATGATCTCTGCCCATGATCAGCGGAAGTCATATCTCCACGATTTTATTCTCCAGCCATCATGCTCCACGTGGGCTAAATCAAAGGTGTGATTGATATCTCCACGATCTTATTCTCCAGCCATCACGCTCCACGTGGGCTAAATCAAAGATACGATTGATATCTCCAATATCGTGGATCTCCTCCCCTATAAAAAGGGGGCTACTGTGGACCCCGATCTGAGAGGACGAGTGCGGCGAGGGACGCGAGGTCCCCCTGCAATCCTCTAAGATCTCCACAACGTGAAGGAGAGCTCTGCCAAGGAACTCTCGAAACGGATGCCACCCTCACAGCATAGCATGAGTGGCGATATAAAAAGAAAGAGATACATCCTGATCCGGAGCCAGGGCTCGAAACCGAGATATATCTAAAAATAACTCAGAGTCGCCATCCATGGACACGCCATGGAACCAAAACAAATGCTCTGTTTGCAATGGATAACCAGAGATACAAAAGGTCCGTGCCTGATGACGAATGGAGAAGGTCCGAAGAGCGCCCCCAATTCGCCCGAGTGCGAACACTTGGTCTCTTATGCCATTTATTATTAACCTTGAAGAGTTTCAAGCGAAAATCATATGAAATGGGAACACGCATCTCCGAGAAAACGTCTATCTAATCATGCATGTCTCGGAGATGAAAATAAGCACACACAAAAGAATCGAAATAAATGTCACCTAATGATAACTAGGTTATGAGTGACATGCCTAATGCGTGTCTAAGTTCTGATGTGCAAACACATGCAAGCTACAGCTAAAGGTATAGGATCAGTACAAGAGAATAAGAAAACACATCAAAACATACAATAACACAGCAAATCCTAAGACTCTAAATGATTAAGCCCGAGTCCTCGGATGGTCTGGTATTCATCCAAAGAAGCCTACGTATCCCCGCCTCCACGAGAATCAAGGCAACGTAGTTCTTCGCACCTATTCTAAGCTATGATGCCTAAGACACCTAGACATCTATCCTAGACTCGATCTAAAAGACCGGACTAGTTCTTAAAGCTTCTTGTACGATTATTTAAATTCCAGTGAATTGTAGATTTTAGGACACCCTATATGCCCTAACTAAATGCAGATTAGCCCTAAGCTAATGCAGGTGGTTCCTACAACCTATGTGTAGCTGGGTTGTGCTTCCTAAGGAAAACCATGGGATCACTAACGCATCTTAGACCTAGTCATCAATCGGCGATGTGGATCGCCAACTGACCGGACGGAGGCGCTCCTATAACTCTAGGACAAACCCCTGACTCTAAAACAAGCACACAACAAACAGACAACATCAAAGACAAAACCCTAACTCTAAAACTCTCCATCTAAGACAAAGTCCTAACTCTAGAGGAAGATTTTTTCGAAAACAATGTTTTGGAAGATTTTCGGTATTTTTTAAAAGGGTTAAATGATTTATTTACAAAGGTTTGGGTGGACTTGGGATGAAGATCCCAAGCTGCACTACGTACCTCGTGGAAGAGGATCAAGCCAACGTAGTTCGAAACGAACTCTCTAACTACACTCAGAACATTTTAAAAACAATTCAAATGTTTCGATATTTTTGGATTATAGGTTTCTGATGTTTTCACCCTTTTGGTCAAAGACCGGAGGGAAAATACAAAAACAACACCCTATGGCCAAATCCTAGGGCTAAAAGGGGAAACTAGGCTCTAATAATATCATTATAAGAGCAAATGAGTCAAAGACTCTCTAATAACACCGCAAAGGACAAGTGAGTCAAAGACTCTCTGAAAGAAAAGGAATATGAGTCAAAGATTCTAACAATATCAACTAAAAGGATAAATGAGTCAATGACCCTCTAAAAGAAATGGAAACATGAGTCAAAGACTCCAATAACACCAACTAAAGGATAAATGAGTCAAAGACTCTCTAAAAGAAATGGAAACACGAGTCAAAGACTCCAATAACACCAACTAAGGAATAGACGAGTCAAAGACTCCACTAATACCAACTAAAGGATAGATGAGTCAAAGACTCTCTAAAAGAGAAGGAAACACGAGTCAAAGACTCCACTAACACCAACTAAAGGATAGACGAGTCAAAGACTCTCTAAGAGAAAAGGAAACACGACTCAAAGACTCCACTAACACCAACTAAAGGATAAATGAGTCAAAGACTCTCTAAGAGAAATGGAAACACGAGTCAAAGACTCCACTAACATCAACTAAAGGACAGATGAGTCAAAGACTCTCTAAAAGAAAAGGAAACACGAGTCAAAGACTCCACTAACACCAACTAAAGGATAAATGAGTCAAAGACTCTCTAAAAGAAAAGGAAACACGAGTCAAAGACTCCACTAACACCAACTAAAGGATAAATGAGTCAAAGACTCTCTAAAAGAAATGGAAACACGAGTCAAAGACTCCACTAACACCAACTAAAGAATAGACGAGTTAAAGACTCTCTAAAAGAAACGGAAACATGAGTCAAAGACTCCAATAACACCAACTAAAAGATAAATGAGTCAAAGACTCTCTAAAAAAAAAGGAAACACGAATTTGCACATTTGGCAGAGGTAAAACACCCAGCCGGGCCGGACAGCTACCTAGCCCTAGGGTGCAACAAATGTGCAACCCAATACCCACAAGGGTAGGGGTATGCTGCCAAGCCGAGTAGGGTGTTCTCCCAAAACCAAACAACGCACAGAGAGGAGGACTAACGAGAGAATGAGACCGGGCGGGTCTCCCAAACACACACAAAGATGGGCTCCAAGTAACCTTATTATTGCCCTTGCAAGGGGTAAGCGAGGCTAAGACAACTAATTGAGAGGATTCTACAAATAAGGCCAAGCAGGCCTTCTAAAGGCTAATTACTTACAAAGCCAAGACAGATGACTCCCTAATAATATCAATAAAGATCAAATGAGTCAAAGACTCCCCCGATAACATCACCACACAAACGAATGATTTAAAGGCTCTCTAAATGAGGTAAGGCATGCCTCCTATGGGTACACCATTTATCAAAATCAAAGCAACCTCCCCGGGGTTAAGCTAAAAAAAAAGAGGCCTGCCTCCAAAGGAGGATTGCCTAACGAGACAGAGTATGTCTCCTAGTACAGGTTATAGTGTCTAAAGAAATCTAATCATAAATCCAAAAGACTGTGCTAGTCTATCCAAAGAGAGAGGGAAAAGGATACCGGATAATCTCAAATTTTCAATCAATTATTATAAAAACAAATCAAATATCAGCAAAATATGATCTACAACTAAAGAGTGTACAACCTGTAGCAATCATAAAATGATAAACAACATTAATTAGTCCAGACCAGCCGCTGGATAGCCTAATAAAGCAAAAACAATATCAAACACTTCTATGCCCAAACACAAACACCACCCCAATATGAGGATGAAATTAGATGATGCTAAAGTAATCATCTGATATCATAATACACATGATAATATTTCTAATCCCGCCTTGAAATCGGACGGTACTCATGTCGATAATATCGAATAGAGTAGTCATCTGATCTCTTTCTTTCCTAAAACAATTTATTTAAATAAAATTTAAACAAATATGATAAGCTTCAAAATAATCTCACCTGAACAGTCCATTCATTATTGTCTTCAGAACATAACTCAATGCTTAAGATAAGAAGAGTATTAGAAATATCAAAAGATTATGATAATTCCAATTAGTAAAAATTTCAGTGCATACAGGGGACATCAACTTGTGCAGATCCAAGTGCGAAGCGGTGAGCCACAAAACATAAAGACGGGCTCCAAGTAACCTTATCATTGCCCAGAGAAGGGTTCTTTTTTAAAAAAAATGGTTAAAAGAAATCCAAAAGGTTGGGTAGGCCTACTAAACAAAAGAGAGGAACGCTACTTGGATTGAGCGAGTCCCCTAAAGATGGGCTTGGGCTATTGCCTTCATCGCCCTTGCCTTGCAATGACAGGGAATCTAACGCCTAAAAGGGATGTCTAAAAGACTTAGAGAGTCTCCTAAAATGAAGAAAGAGAAATGGGTAAAGGTTAAGATCCAGGTGAGGAATGACACAATGCTCCTATCCTTCCCAAGTTGTAGGATATTTGCATCTAATATTCATCAAGTGTGATGCGCTTGATCAACAATAAGTTGCCAAATAAAATCCAATTTGGGTTTGGGGTCTAGGGAAATCAAGTATACAGTTGGGAAATTCAGAAACCTATTTAATTCACAAAACAAGTACAAAGCTTTTGGGTAAATAACAGGTCCGGTATGTCATCTGAACCAGTCATGGGTAATACCAAATCAATGTTGTTTAAAGCTAGAGGAATTGCTCATGCACCACAAAATTATCTTGACTGTGAATTTACACCAACTAGGCATTTTACATGTCTTGGCATTAGTGAGAAGAACACGGGGACCATATGCCCACACAGCACAAGGAGGATTCCTAGATTAAAGATATTGCCTGGACCTGCTCCTGGACGACCCGAACTGCAATTTTGCCTTGGTCTAGGGTGGTTCGGGATTAATCCTCATCCATTTTAATAAACCCAACCTAGATTAATTCAACAGCAACCCTTCCATAAAAATACATTTTTATTGATTGGTTTTAAAGCAAGAAAACCATGAAGATCACTGTTACCTAACCCCAATCAAAATCCAACATCTTTGTTCATCAAAATCAATAGAAAATGCACAATCAAACAATCATATAAGTCTTTAAGAGCAAACCATTATACCGGAATCACTCTTTAGAGATAAAATGAATCATGGATCGATAGATTAGCAAAGGAATTTACAAGAAAGCGCAATGTTACCTGCATCTGTCGACAAGGGCGGATGACTTTTGTAGCGGTGATTGGAAATGGTGGTCGGGAGGAGAAGATGATTGTTGTGATGGTTCGATCGGAATGGGTGTGGACATGATGACAGAGATACAAGGTCTATAAATCCACTTCTTATAGGCCCCAAGAAACTAAGCTCTGTTTCACTCTTCTAGGCTATAAACCAAACTCTTCTTTACCCAAACATAGAATCCTTGCCTAAATGAAAGAAGCGATTGGAAATGGTGGTCGGGAGGAGAAGATGATTGTTGTGATGGTTCGATCGGAATGGGTGTGGACATGATGACAGAGATACAAGGTCTATAAATCCACTTCTTATAGGCCCCAAGAAACTAAGCTCTGTTTCACTCTTCTAGGCTATAAACCAAACTCTTCTTTACCCAAACATAGAATCCTTGCCTAAATGAAAGAAGCAACCACTTTACCGCTGATCGGATAAAATTGCCTGAAAGATTTCGAGGGGGCGGTGTCCATGGAAGAATAGGTGGCTGGGGGAGAAAAGGTTTTTGGGTTTGAAATGGAGAAGATGGGTTTGGCTTTTAAAAACCAGAAAATGGGAAGGTTTAATAGATGAAGGGAATTAGGGAAAAATGATTGTAGGTGGGCGGTCATGGCGGAGGTGGGGAGCCGGAGATGGGTGAGGTGGAAGAAGGTCGGAGAAATGGGGTTTGCCGAAAATGGTGGCTGATTTGTGGGGATTAATGGTGGGATGGGGGCTGTGAGGTCGATAAAAATGGGTTTTGTATGGAAGAGGGTTTGAATGGGTAAAAATGAAGGTGGGTTTAAGAGGTTGGGATTGTGGCTGAGATGGGATGGGAAGAAGACGGTGGATGGTTTGAGGTTGAAGAAGATGATGGTGATTGGGAGTGGAGGCGGTTGATGGCGTGGTCGGATCTCCAACGGGACAACCGGAGAAGATGGCTGGAGATGGGTGTGTGCCGGATTTCATGGTGGTGGCGACCGGAGAAGAGGAGATGGTAGAGGAGAAGAAGAAGGTAGTGGTAGATAGGGAGGTGCGACCATGGAGGAGTGATTGGTCGGAGATGGTAGCCGGAGATGGGACCGGTGGGTTCTTCCCTTCTCCCTCTGCAAAATGGTTTTCCCTTTCTCTCCGTTTTCGACGAAAAAACCCTCCCTCTCGAAACCCTAGTTCGTGGCTACTTAACAGAGAAAAAAAAATGATAATTTCGCCCCTTTTATTCCCCAGACAGCCCACTCTAGTGCATTTACTACTACTCTTTTATACTACAAAGGAGGGTCTCGGGTAAGAAATGGGCATAAAATTATTTTCTCTCTACATGCTCCTAACCCTATGATTTGATCCAATGGCCCATAACGATTGCTTGCAAAGGAAGCAACATAAAATTGCCAAGAGTGTCCTCTTTTACGCGGGAAATGACATATTTCACCCTCCTGAACTTACACCACTACACTATCTTAGCTCGTTCGCTAGGCAAACGTGCTCGGATCCTGACGAAATTTTACAGGGACCCTGGTGGGACCCTAACCTGCTCTAAGGTAGAATTTGAGGTTCCAATTTAATGATTTGATAGGGTTGTGCTCAAACAGGGAGGGATTATGGTACGGTCAAAATAAGGTGTCTACAGCTACGCACTCAAGCAAAAGGCATTCCATTCTCCCTCTTCTCCTTTGGTCTGGTAACTTGACATAAACTCTCTCCCATTCCCCGTCCATCATCTGTGATTGCCGAGCTCTGACTTGAGTGTCGAAGTGGCAGTCCGGAGCCACAACTCCGGGCCCACTGACGCTTTCTCTGTGAGCGCAGGATTACAGGTTCTGCGAAGCTAGTTCGTGCAGTCAGTTTTTGGCGTCATTACATACCACAATGTTCTAAGGGGATTTTGTAAAAAAAAAAAAATGATGTTGAAAATAAAATAAAGATGCACTACAATGCTACTTCTTGAAGATATATAGTTGGAGCCACCATGCATGCCAAGAATTTTAGCAACTCTATCTCAAAATTCAACTAAGTACTGAATTGTGTGGCCATTAGCCATTTATATTGGGACCTATATTTCTTTCCAGCATGTAAGATTGGCAAATGGCGAAGCCAATAATAAGTTAGCTAGAGCAAGAGTGTCTAAGGAAGGCTTAGAGTTGTTTGATTTTCTCCCTCCTTAACGGCCCACTAGTAGTACTTGTGTCTGTATTTGTATTCTTCTTTTCTGTCCTGTATTAACCCTTAGACACGGATTATCCCATTATTTCCTCTTTAATAAACTTTTCTACCATTCAAAAAAATAGCATGGGGGCATGTCAATAGCCACCCAAGTTCCCCATCATATATAGTATCCAGATATATAACATAGATATGATATTTAGTTACTAAAAGGACATGCATCTATAAGGTTTTAAATAACCTGGAGCTTATCAATGGCCAGCTAAAAAATTTCTCCCCATTATATTTAGATAATAAATAGAAAATTTTATAGTAAGTTTATAAAAAGAGAGACTAGACACAGGAGCAACCTTAAAAGTTGAAGTCAAAAGTGGCTATGGATAGTGACCCCCTCCGTCTTTATGGGCTTTTCGTACATATTTTTTCACACAGTGGATTAGTTGAGAATCCTCACTATCAAACAAAAATTTTTTGTTTCTCAAGATCTGGGCCGATTCTGGTCTTAAGATCTAATGGGAGAGGAAAGAGACAATAAAAAGAGGTTGTTCATTGAGTGAATAAAGTGGGAAGACCCATGCATTACCTGTCAAACAGCTAGGCTGGGTAGACATTAACTACTTTTGGTTTCCTTTTTATACATTTTTATATGCCTGTCGTATTTCAACTCTCTTTGTTTGATTGATTTAGCTTGTCTTATTTGTTTCATTCACCTGTTTTTTAGTTTTGTCCCCGTGTCCTTTGTCTACCACCTCCACCCCATGTCCTTTGTCTACCACCTCCAAATATCCAGCATTCTCTTCCATCCTCCCTCATGCAATTTGGACTGTATGATTCTCAATGCATTGATTCAAAACTGAGAGCCATAACTAGAGGGACTTGATATCTGCACGTTAAATTTTGATAATGGCACTTCACTATTTACTTTATATTTTTGTGAATAGCTGGTACTAGGGGTGAAAGTTTGGCCCTGTCAGCCCTGATGCGCCCTGAGCCCGAACAAGGTCTGGCTGCATTTTCCAACCCTGAGGGCGGGTCAGGGTTCATTTTCTTGGCCCTGAGTCAGGGTCGGGTCGGGTTTACGGTTAATACATCGGGTCAACCCGACCCGACCCTAAGTTTTCTATTATAGAATTGAACCATTTGTGCATGTTTCGTTTGCTAATGTTTTCTATTATCTTGAATTGATGTTTCTTTAGATTATTATTATTAATTGATTGTCTCTGCTGCCCATCATGTTGTTGAATTCATATTGTCTTATTTTGTTCCTTTTCTCTATTTATTGATCATTTTGTTCTATATGTTATATAGTTGCTTTATTTTTGGCATTCTTAACAGGTATTTGCACTAGGGTCAATCAGGGCCAGCCCGGCTTGGCCCGGCCCAATCAGGGCGGGCCAGGGCTACGTTGAACCCTGTAGGGCGGGCTATGGGTTGAGGTTTTTCGGACAAGGCCGAGATAATGGGATCCAGGGTTGGGCTAGGGTTTTGAAAAACCCGACCCAACCCGACCCTGTTTCAGCCCTAGCTGGTACAGTTCAAAATTTACCAAAAATCTATTAAAGAGAAGTGACAAAATCAAAATAAATGCAGATGATCTCCTAATCAGAAAAAAGAAGTCACTCATAGAAACCATGCAACCTTTATAACAAAAAACCCATAATTTATGTTGCAAATGTATACAACACAAAAAATTAAATTATATCAATATAGTGCTGGCAATCACCACAAGAATAAAACAATGCAAGACACACAGCAATTATCACTGTTCACTACTAAAACACAAACACTTGTTCTTTGTCTTCTGCTTAAACCCTTCAAACAAGCACACAAAAGCACATTAATACATTTGTAGAATTTTAATATATGTTTCGTTTTGACTGTCTACTATTTTACTGTCAAGCTGATCTCTTCAAGCTGTGAAGCTCCCTGCATTAAAAAAAGGTAAAAAATCGAATGAGAATAACACTAATTGAAAATAATCTAACTCAAGGCAAAATGCACATGTTTACTTGCAAATACTAATACTATGATAAAGAAATTTGCAAAACATGAACAGAGCATTTAGATGACAAATTGGTGGGTATTTTTGGGGCAAAACATATTAGCAGGCAAGTGTACAAGTGTGAGGAACTAATTCATAATCTAAACCATTTTACCTGTTGAAGGCTGCTATCGTTGGGCCATGACCCAAAAGTGCCTCACATCAAATGATCATACAGTACTAACCTTCTGATTTGTGTACTTCAAACAGAAAGAAAATAAAACGAGAATAGCATCTACATCTTAGTGACCTTCAAACAGATAGAAAACAAAACGAGAAGCAAATGCTTTAAAAAGATGGTTAGAAAATTAAAAAGGCCAGAGACCAATTTAGAAGTAAAAACAAATCTCAATAAACATAGCGATGAAAAAGATTTTTGGGCATGGCCAAACTGTATTGGGGCATAACACCTGATTGCCTTGGATCATGAAATAACATTTTGCACATTCATTAACTGCATAATTACCATATAACAACTGATAATAATAACAATAGGAGATGTAGTCAACAATTTCTTATTTTGATAATCGTGCTCCTCTCAAGGGATATAAGGGGTGTGAAACTGATAAATAAGATTAAGGGAGTATCCAGTGTTGCCATTTCTTTTTTTAATTTTCAGTTAAGGGTGTTTCTAATCCCTTTCTCTTGTGAGTAACATCACAGTTGGGCTAGACCCCCAAAAACATCCTTTCATGTTTAGGTTGAGGGAATGTCAGAAATTAGCAGGCGTCGATATTGAAGGAAAAAGGAAACCTTCAAACGAACAGGATTACAGCCCCTCAATAGCTGAGTTAAAAACATGTATCTGATTAGAGGTATTTCAAGAACCACAAATGGAATACTACTAAGAAGTCAACCAACAATCAACTTTTGATTGGTAAAGGAATTCAATTAAATAATTAAAATTGGCTACCAGGGGAATATTGAGCTTCGAGTCAGTACAATCAACAGTACAGATCCTGACTAAAATCATATTCTAAGGTCACTTTAGATCTCTGGATCATCACAATAACGAATACAAATCAAGTGTAGTTGAATACTTGAATTAATTGTTTCGGATTAGAGGCAAAAAACAACAAAATCATTAAAATAAGGTTTTAATCTCTGTTTCAAAAAGAAGCCAAATCAAATCCTAGTCACTTGGAATGACATTATCGAGTACTCATATGAAAAAGTTATAATTATGGAGTCAAAGGAGAACGTATTTACTTTGAAGGGTGAAAATGCGGATTCGGACAGGAACTCGTCCAGCGTAAAAGGGAGTTGACACAACCGAGTCGACAATGATGCTGAGGCATTTTGAAACTATGGTTGTAACACCAGATACCTTTCCTCAGATTAAAATTGAACAAAATAAATTGTTGATACGAGAGGACTAAAACAATAAAAAGTTGTAAGATATGTGGACCTTCTAATTGAACAGGCTCAATGCCACAAACCATCATTGCTGCTTAACAGATTGAACCAAATCCCTCAAAATGACCAAAACAGCTCTGATGAAACCTCTTCTATCAAGGTAACAGGGAACACCATATATTGATATGAGAGTGCTGAAATAATGAAGACTAAAGGTTTGTAAGATTGGAAGACCTCCCAATTGAGCAAGAGGTTCAACCCTGGGAACCATATTTGCTGCTGAACAAGTTGAACAAAGTCAACCACAGAAAGACCACTAGAGACAAACCTTTTCTATCAAGGTAACAGGTAACACCATATATTGAAACATGGGGATTGGTAGGGACAATCGCAGAAAGGCATTTCATGGCTAGCTGTTGCATATGAGAGCAGCCACCGTATATGAATAAAATTAATAAAACAAAATCTGATGAAAAGTGGGCCTGTGTGGCTTCTCTCACATGCAACAACCATCCGTGAAATGCCATCCGGGATAGTCGCTAGCAAATCCCTTGAAGCAATATATGTACCACAACCCAATTAATGTAACCAACTACTAGCCAGCCGTGAAATACCATCCGGGATAGTCGCTAGCAAATCCCTTGAAGCAATATATGTACCACAACTCAATCAATGTAACCAACTACTAGACACATAAGATATAATCTAGCAAGGCGAACCATGAATTTGCAGTAGCCTGAAACCCTCATTAGATGAACAATCTTAACTGTCTAGTCAGAAGATTTTTGTCCACGTTGAATATGAACCCGTAGTTAATTTCTCATTTTCTAGCATTTGAATATGACACATCGCAATAGAGTTTTCAAATGAACAATCCAGATATGGTGCCAATGTAAATTCAGTAACAGGAAGAAGTTAAGAAAAGACCTTTTCAATTCTTCAGATATGGTAGAAAGAAGTTAATAGACCTTTTCAATTCAGATATGGCAGGAAGAAGTTAAGAAAGACCTTTCAAATTCAGAAAAGGTGCCAATGTAGAAATGAATAGTGATACGAATAGATGTGCCCATATTATTTTTTGGTAATACAGGTTTCCAACTGTGTAAAAAATTGCACACCCAATGGTGTTCATCCTCATCAATCTGGTGTGCCTAGCTAGTCTAGAACATTGCCTTCAGTCCCGAGGTGATCGAGTGTTCAGCTTAATTATTGAGATTATTTCCTCATTTTATGGTAAAATCATGTCTTTTATCCTACAGTCATATCCTTTTATCCAGGTCATGATCATCCAATAATGGTGAGACTAGAGGTAATGGTGGCACGCCAAATGAGTGGAGCAAATGTCTAAGTGTGTCACATGTATTATACATGTGACAAAAAAAAAGTAACGGCAGCCCCATCCTTCCAGCAAAACAGTCAATTGAAATTCATTTTATTGAAGAAAATATCATACCAAGTTTTCCTTGTCATCTTGCTGTGTTTCATCGTTGGGCATAGGATTGCCTGATTCTGTAACATAACAAAAGGATAAGATGAGCAAGAACAACTGAAAAGCACTGCTATTGACATTTGGACCCCTTTTACCTACTCCCATTTGTGACCCTATCAAAATGGTTGGTTCATTAAGAATTTCCCCTAAAATTAATAATTTCCATTTGTAGGCCATGACAAAGGTTGACATTATACATTCAGCATGGGTTTATCCACAAAGCATTGAGTAGTAACCATGAGGTCGACTGCCACTGAATTTCTGCCTGTTTGTCGACTTTGACGCATCAGAGGCAGGTGTATCACAATTTCCCTGGCTGCTAGTTGATTTCTTTGTTCTAATAATGCTGCTAACCGGTCTCGGTAGTGGGCTGACAGAAGACTTGGCAGGAATTGAGAGGCGTCTGGGTGCTTTAGTAGTTTTTTCCTTGCCAGAAAGATCTAGAACACTCACACTTTTGCTTACATTTGAGACCGCCCAACCCCTGCGCAAGTATGAAATTAATCTCTTCATCTTCTTCTACAGAGGATGTTGTAAACATCTAAATTTGAAATACATAAATATAGAAAGAAATAAAATTTTATATTATAGCTAAAATCTGCCTGTACCAAAATATCTTTCTCCCTCCCCTTTTAGAAGGAAATTATATGCTGAAAGGCCGTAGGAACACAAAAAGGCGGTACGATAAAGGTACCATCCTTGAGATTTGATCCAACAGCAGCCCATCAAAAAGTGAGCTGCTGTAGGATCAAATATGAAGGATGGTTTCTCTCATATTTTGCTACTAGACACACCATCTCTCTACCATCTTTTCTTTACACAGAGTTCAATTATACGTACATGCTCTTTAGAAGATCTTTTTTTAATGTATTTATTTATCCCTTGATCTCATACACCAAAGAAAACAAGATTAAAAATAAATAAAAGGTTTGAAATTTTGAATGTAGTAGGAAGAGAGGACATCAAAATTTCGAATTTAAATATAACTGTGAAGTTGGATTTCTAATGAGTCATGACTAGTTCAACATGTCGAAGTGAATATGTAAAAGTTTTAACCTTAAATTTGTATAGAAAGATTTAGATATGTAATTTTATCAACAAAATGATGTATTGCAAGCAAAGATTATAATTAAATAAAATAATAACTTCAAAGAAATCTATATCAAATCAAATTTGATCTGGAAATTTATAAATGATAAAGTATGCATATGACCGGTTACTATAAAATGCATAAGACAATAACCAAAACAAAAAAAATTATTTAAATAAATAAAATTTAAGAATAGCTTATGCGCAATCTGTTTATGTATTGATCTAATAAATAAACAATAGAATAATAAAAGAAGAGGATTAAATCTTTCACGATGCTTGCAATTCGTGGGTCCAATCATTGATGGTGGATGTGTCATGGAAGGATTGAGAAGTTGGTATTCCGTAGAAGCCCTGTATGAAAATCAATATGAATGCCAAAGATTTGATGCGCGCATCGCCCCAATATATAAGATCGAGATTAAATAAAATGCTTGGGAAAAAAGTATAAATTCTAGTTTGTATTTGTGTACTAATGGCTTGTATGGTGAAAAAAATAAACTATTGTAGAAAGTCTACATTATAGTAAAGTGTGTGCGGAGAAAGAAATGACTTTTTTTAAGAGAGTTCTCCTGTAACCTTTTGAGCAATAGGAGGAGAGAGAGAGAGAGAGAGAGAGAGAGAGAGAGAGAGAGAGGGTCTTTCAAGAATTGCACCAATCGAGGGAAATTTCCCCACCCCACCCCACCCCCTTCTAGGATTTTGAGTGGAAGAGAGAAATGAAAGATCCTCTTGAGAGGAGAGCCTACTGTTATTTTTTTAGAAGTAGGATAGGAGTCCATTTTTTGTCCTGCAATAAAAGAAAATGGAAGAAAAAAAAAGATATTTGGGGAGTGCCTAAAATAAAAATGATTTATTTTAATTGAAATAGGGTTCTATGTCAAAAAAAGAACCTTTTCTATAATAGGAAAGTTCGTCGAAAATTCTATTATCTTTTCTGAAATGACACGTCAATGGTGTTTTATTCGATTTCGCGTAATGTGAGAAAGACTATAATGCCTCGTTCTTTTTTAATTGTTCCTGTTTTTTAATCTCCACTACCACCGACGACCATCGCTGCAACTCGAAAAATGTGGAAGAAAAGGAGAAAGAAGACGATGAAAAAGTGGACAAATTAGATGAAGAAAAGAGCGTGAAGAAGGAAACAAAAGAATCGACGATGGAATAATGCCTTCTCTTTCTCTCTTGCTCTCTCTTTCTTTTTTATACTAGTAATGACACCCCTCCCACTACTCTACAAGGTTGGCAACCAAGCACTACTTATCACTATTCTAGGAGGTAAATTCTAGGTAAATCAAATGTTTGTCTCCTCCCTATTGAGTAGTTATTGTTGGAGAAAATATGTCGGTGATGATTGTGGGAAATAGAAAAGAAAGAAATGCTTCAAAGCGCGTTGTCGCTTTCCTGAAGATAATATTCGCCCCACTAGTCAGTGTGCAAGGGGTATCACAAATTTGCCTCCAACATACAATGAAGCCTGGTGTTATCTATATCTAATGTTTGTTGACGCTTTGTACTAAGCGAAAACAAACTCTAAATCACCTTTGGATAAACAAGTATTTGACACACCGGTTACTGTTTCTGCAGAAAACAGTACACTAGAATAGATTTGTGAAAAGAAAGCAAAGAACAAAGTTGATAAACTTCCAAGAGAGTAATTTTGGCTATGGATTTACTCAAACTCAAGTCCCACAAATGTAATTTTTGTATTCTATTTCAAAGGCTGTTATCTACTCTTTTAATAAAGTACTTGGCAACCTTTCTTGCACCCCCTTCAAGAGCACCTTTTAAAAGCATGTTGAAATTTGGCCGCTAGATCGCGCCAATCCACGATTCTATAGTCCAGAGCAATCTTAGAGTGATTATTGGTTTGTGTAAAACCTTCGTCCTCCCCTCTAACTGCTAGATCAATGATCCACGGTGCGGATTGCACCCTTTGGCTTTTGATTGTTGGGACACGACGGGACATAATCCAACAGTCCTCATCACACCTTATCACCCACTAGCCGTTACACCATGATCTGACGCTTTGGATAGCACCCGCTCCGGCACTAGCTATTGGAGCGTGTTGAACCAAAAGATTGACCACCCATATGACTAAAACCATGGCCCAACCCGACTGAGTGGGACCTTGATCTATCCAACGGTTCATTCGGCCACCTACGTGACCGATCCATGGTCAATCCGACCGAACAATTGATCTTGATTAGACGGCTCATATCAAATCTGGTAAATTTTAAGCGCTCCAGTCTCTCGTAGCGATGATGCGAAGTGCACCAAAAGAGCGCCACTAGTGGCCTACAGATCACGCCGCGCGTGCGGATGGACCGTGTCGTGGGTCCACCTGTTGTGCAACAAAACAATAGAGAGAAGTGGATAGCGCTATATACACCCAGATGCCAAGCAAAATCCCTAAGCCTCCCCTGCTTTTCTGCAACCAAACTCACTCTGAATGTAAGGATGTGGAGATCGAAGGGTGCCATTCTTCCCTCGAGGGTCCCACAGACTGGAGTGATTGAGAACTAGTAATGAGTGATTGAGATGGTCATATGGAGAATATGTGTAGACACCCCATTTTGACCGAACCCTAATCATGTTAGTTTTAATCAAAACCCTATCAAATCAGTCCATTAGGGTCCTAAATTTTATCCTAAGCTAGGTTAGGGTCCCACCAAGGTCCCGGTAAAATTTTGCCAAGATCCGAGCACGTTTGCCTAGCCAACGAGCTAAGACAGTATCGTGGTGCAAGTTTAGAAGGGGGGTGAATGTATTCTGAAAGGGGGGCGAATTTATCCTGGAAAGGTCGCGGCCTGGGGCAGAAAAGACATGATGGAGTCGTGCGCCCATCATCTTTTCAGCTCAAACCACGCGCCTTATCAAAAGTAGTGCTAATATCAGTACCTCATTTCCGGGGAAAAGATGTGAACAGAGCCATAAAGAATCAGGCCTGTTTCCTCCGACTCAGAGCCAAATCGACCTGGCCGTCAGAAGCAAGAGAAACTTGTGTTTGTGTGGCGACTGGCTCTCTCATGTATGCACTCAAGGTGTTTGAGATAAGGCCTGTTCTACATTCTCATAATTAAAGTCTTCTAGAGACCTTTGTGTTAAACTTCTTTTGAGTATAGATTAAAAACTTTGTCAGGGTTTTAATTAATATCCAGCAAGTGAGCCTTTTTACCTTCACTTTTCATGGTTGATGGCAGCTGAAATCTGCTATCTTGATATAGGAGTTGTTACAAATTGATTTTTTTTTTTATGTGAGTTACCAAACGTGATTCGGTGTTTTAAAATCACAATCAGAATTAAAAACAAAATCAAGAATTGATATCGAAATCAAGAAGTAGAATTAGAATTGTTGCCAAACGCACACTTATAGATATAACTAAATATGGGCTTATTTAACTCTGCTCCACAAGAACGCAGGAACTCTCTCTTGGAAGGACAAAGGAATGCTCTCATACATTGGATCCTCTTATACAACGTTCTGAATTTTATTGTACATGGATTCATGGAATTTTCTTATATATCTAATTGTATTGATTTGAGTCCGATATATAGGCCTCAAATTATGGAATATGGATAGTTTCCTTAATTTCGAAATTGCAGAATTTTGGATAGTTTTGCTAGACTTTCAACCAACTTTTGAAAGTACAATTTGCAGTAATTAGAGTTTCTCATATGCAAAAGCCACCGCGAAATCCGCAAAATTGCCTAGCCAAAAATGTACTTTTTTCAACTAAATATGGATCTTTCCTTCTTTTTCTTTTGTTGATCATCCATTTGTACGGTCTTAATTAGATTGTTAGGGTCATTGGTTCTATGTGCTTTTGGATGGTTCCAGGCCAAGGTGGGCCTATGACAATGTGACCATCTAGATTGGCCAAAGGTGAGTTTTAATGTTAGTCTCCTCATTTATAACATGGGTACCAATTTTATTACCCGCGAAAAAAAATACCCGCACCCAACTCGTACCCGTGACCCGCGGGTGGGTCTGGGTCGAGCGTTGGTGCCCGCGGGTTACCCGCCATTCGGTTTTCAACTTTTTATTCTTAAGGCCTAAACACTAAACAGTAAAAAATAGACTATGTGGGTGGGCCAACAAAACAAGTCAAAGCAATCAGACCATGTGACTGGTATCTTTGGTTGTACCAAAACAAACACTTGTTAAAGTAAATGAAAAATTGTATGATGAATGGGCATATAAACATGTACTCATCATCCCATCCTTGATATTTGATCCAACAGCAGCTGACTTGTTAAGAAGCTGTTGGATTAAATATCAAGGCTTGTACATCCATCGTACCACCTTTATGTGTTCATACACCCATTCATCATATAATTTCTTTTGGTATATATATATATATAT